>NC_056732.1:1626517136-1626874851 GCF_019279795.1 Protopterus annectens
AAGACACAACCACACTATCTCAGGGACTCACACACATTATCACTGTTGGCAGGGTCAGGATTAGAATTCCTAACTAACTAGTTTGCTACACTACAGTATTATGCAGGTATCACATGCACCACAGAGGTTATCAGGCTGATCTATGGGAAAAGGGTATGTCAAGGTGTCTGACATCAGAAGGCATGCTACAGTAGGGCAATGGGAGGTGTAGTGAGTGTGAAATCATTAATCTCCACACATACACAGATTTGCCAGTACTGACATGCACGGGTTCATTGCTTCACATGTGTGTAGTAGTTGACTGTACTAGAAGGCTGTACAAGGCTAGGCAAAGGGTATACCTTGGCATTAGGTCACATGACAATGGTCTGCAGTGTGGCTCAGGGGTGTAGTCCCTGAATTGTCCCACACAGTTGGGTATTGTATTCACCATCCACTCATCTGGGTTATATTGTGGGTGGCCAGTGCTGTGCAATGCTTGCCATATATGTGTTCTATATTCCAAAACATGGATGGTGTTTGGGGTTGTGCACATGTCCCACATGCATGTTTTGTGACATGTGGAAGTGTACCTGGGGTGTCTGGGGCATGCTGTATGGACAGATGTTTATAATCTGATGTGGCATTCCTGACCTCATGTGGTGAAAACTGGCTATGGAACTGAGGCTGATCCTGCACCTACATTGACAGCATGATACAGGTATTCACTGGTTTTAGTGGCATCTATTCATACAGGGCATGTGTATAAGGCATGGTATTTCCTTTGTGAGTTACATTTGCCAACTCTATAGTTGTTGCAGGCATCCAGTGGGGAACATAGCAAAGGACACTGTAAGCAGTTATTTGCCTATTGTAGGGATGGAACATGGTGCCTTGTGGTCTGTACGCCACTGTAATTACACCATGGTTGCTATCCGTGGACAATATGCAGGGAACTACCAATATAGTGGTTGTTGCAAAGCCAAGTGTGTTTGTGTATGAGACATGGATGTAGAGTGTTCTCTGGGTAATACAAGGGTTGCCTACATTGTTCTCATAGGTTCATAGGTTCATACTAGGCTATCTGCCCTAGGGCATTTATAAGCCTAGCCAGAATGTGTTTGGCTTTCGCCACCCATTTTAAATTTATTTTGCTATGCCCTTTTTCAAGGTTAGTATACTGTGCCTCTGTCTAACAGTGACACAGAAGTGATACCCAGGGTAAACCTACGATCTCCCATCCACTCATCAAGATTCCTCTTGAAGAGAGTCAATGAGGGACTCTGCCTAACCTGGACTGGGATTTTATTCCAGAGTGAAGGGAGCCTCTGGGTTATGAATCTGTCCCTTCGGCATGTCCTATTTATTTCAGTGCTGAGGTTCAAGTCTCTCGAGCGCGTAGCTCAATGGGATTTGGATTTTCTGAGGTGCAGCATGTCCATTAATTCTGGGTTTGACATGGCTTTATACGTCAGGCACAGATCGCCTTTGAACAGGCGGTATGCCACTAAGTAGAGCTGGAGTTTCTTTAACCGGGCAGCATATGGCATCTGTTTGAGCCCTTTGATCCTCTTGGTGAGGTACTTTTGGGGTCTTTCCAGTTACTGCAGGTGTCTGGTAAGGTACATCCCAAAAGGGGCATTGTACTCAATTATGGGCCAGATGAGGGATGAGTAAAGAGGCACGATGACCTCCCCTGATCTAGATGTGAATCCCTTCATGATTAGGTGGGCTATATAAAATGTTTTTCTAACCACTTTGGCCACGTGGTTGTCAAATGAGAAATTGCTATCAACTTGGGTCCCCAGGTCCCTAATTACTTCTTCTGTACTTAATGGATTACCACCTATGTGGTAATTTGTGGGCACTTTGTTTTGCCAAAGGGATGACTATACACTTTTGGCATTTAGCTTGAGGCCATGGCTCTGACACCAGTTGTCTGTTTCTATGAGGCCCTTTTGGAGGATGCTTGTGTCGGCTGGAGAGTCGATTATGGTGCCCAGTTTTCAGTCATCTGCGAACTTGGTCAGCCACAGTCCCTCCGTGTTGGCCTGTACCTCCGGGAAATATATACCGAACAAGAGAGGTCCCTGGACTGAGCCTTGTGGGACACCACTTGTAACTGGTTTGGAGTCTGACATGGCTCCAGCAATTCTAACCATGTGGGTTCTGTCCTTGAGCCAGTTTGCAATCCATCTAGTGACATAGGGGTTTATATTTAAGCTGGTGAGCTTATCTATAATGCCCGAGTGAGGTATTGTATCGAAGGCTTTTGCGAGGTCCAGGTAGGCTGTGTGGACCACCTTCCCCTTGTCAATGGCCTTGGTGACTGTTTCAAAGAAATCAACCAGGTTTAAGAGGCAGGATCTGCCCTTAACAAAGCCGAACTGGGTAGGATCCAGTGTCTGTAGGTCCCCAATATCTTTATTTATGAGGTCCATGATGATCCTTTCCATAGCTTTGCAGACCAAGCTAGTCAGGCTTATGGGGCAATAGTTTCCAGGATCTGTTGAGGCACCACCTTTATGGAGAGGGACCACTGTTGCTGTACGCCACTCTTTGGGCACATATCC
This sequence comes from Protopterus annectens, assembly GCF_019279795.1. NCBI lineage: Eukaryota > Metazoa > Chordata > Ceratodontiformes > Protopteridae > Protopterus > Protopterus annectens. The sequence goes on from NC_056732.1 coordinate 1,626,519,689, forward strand.
TGTAGTAAGGCTGAGATTGAACAGTAGTTTTATGTTTGGGTTTAGCTCTTCTTGGAGTTCATGTAGGACGCAGCCCGGGACACCATCTGGTCCCATTGATGCTGTGTTTTTTACTTTGGAGAGGGCGGCTCTTACCTGAGCATCTGAGACGTCAGGGGGGCAGCACTCTGCTGGGATAGATATTGGCAATGTCTGTGGGTTCAGTGTATTTTTTGTCATTATGGACTAATTCTGAGCATATCTGGGAATTACCACCCAGGTTCCTAACATAACTAAAGAAAGCCTTGTGATTATCCTTAGTGTGCTGTGCAATGTTTCTCTCGAAGCTGGCCTTAGACAATTTTATGAGTGCCCGTAGTTTTTTGCTAATACTGATCAGTGATGCCTTCCCTTTTTGGGATTTTGCTCTATCATTTAGTAGCTTCCTCCTTCTATTGTATAGTTTGTTTATGGCTGGGGTCCACCAGACAGGACGTCTGCCTTTGGAGGATTGGGTCTTGGTTTTATTTGGGATGGCATGATCCATGCATTCCTGAAGGTGTTCATACAATGCATTTATAAAGGATTCTGCAGTCTGGGCCGTATTTTCCACAGGCCTGGGGGCTTTGAAGGATTCCACCTCAGTTTTGAGGAGTGTGAAATTTGCTTTAGAGAAGTTTTTCACTGTGGTTTTCTCGGCAGGGGGTGGGGTCGGGATGTGAATATCCAGTGAGATTAGTTTATGGTCTGATCTTACCAGTGAGGGATACACTTCTGGTCTGGAGCATAGAGTCCCCATGTTGGTGATGATCAGGTCCAGTATGTTTTCCCCTCTTGTGGGAGTGGTAACAAGTTGTTCCATAGCATTTGAGTTTATAAATTCTAGGAACCTTTGGGCTAGGGTGTTGGAGATAGAGTAATGCTCCCAGTCTATGTTTGAGTAGTTGAAGTCACCCAATATAATGGTGTTTGGAGAGACCTTCATATTTTCCAGTGTTCTCAGAAAGGCCGAGTGGGGTTCCTGGGTTTGGGAGGGTGGTCTGTAGCAGGCTATAAACTGGAAGGCAGTTTTACCCACTGTTAGTTGCACATGGATAGTCTTTGATGCTTTGTGCTTTGCCACCAACCTGGAGGTGTGGGTATCTTTGATGAATATCGATACTCCCCCTCCTTTTGTGGGTCGGTCCAAGTTTTGGGGCTGAAAAGCATGGTATGAGGTATAACCTGGTAGTGCTGGGGTGCTCTCAGGAGCCCTGAACCAGGTTCCTGTTACTGCACAGATATCAATGTTCTCCATGCTAAGGAGAGTTTCGAGTGCGTGCATCTTGAGGTTTAGACTTCTGGCATTGAGTAGCATTACTCTTAGTTTCTTATCCCTTGTGATACCTATGGAGGTGGGTTTGTCTTTTGAGCCTTGCCTAAAAAAGGCACTATGGGGGTAGCAAGAGCCTTTGCCAATATCCGAAAGCCCAAGGGTGACAGGTGCAAGCCGTCCCTAGCAAAGCATCGTGGCTTGTCGAGCATATCATCCCAAGCTGACAGGCATTGGATCCCCTTTGAATGACACCAGTACTTAAGCCAATTGTTGAAATTGATCATCTTGTCTTCATATTGTGGCATCATTCTTGGTGAGGGTAAGATGCTATTCAAGGTCAGGGTCATACCGGCCTGGGCTACATGCTCAGAGAGCTCCTTTATGTCTCTTTTCATGTAGTCCAGGGAGGTACGTCTCAGGTCATTCACACCAGCATGGACAATAACTAAGTCATATTTGTACTTGCCTTGGAGTGACCTGAGTGCTTGTGTTATGTGGCAGATCCTAGTGCCCGACAGGCTGCTCACCGTGACCCTCTCCTTGTTCAGCCTGGTGAGCGGGACATCAGTGTGCCTGATGATAGAGTCACCTATTACAAGTGTATCAGGTGTGTTGTTTAGTCTTAAGGGCTGTGACTGTTTAGCACACTGGCTTTGTGTGATATGTGTTGCACGTGTTTTGTTTTGGGGTAGCGGTTGCTTGGGTGTCTGCTTTGGAGGTCTCTGCTGCTTAGGCAGATCTTTATTTAGAGCCTCCGAGTATGTTTTTGTGTGATTATGTGTTTGGTTTTCTGTCGTGGTAGGTCTATGTGAGACTGGAATTGGAGTGAGTGTGGTTTCCTTCTCCTCCTGACTGGTTATGCCAGTAGTGAGTTGAGAGAGCTTAGCCTCCAGTTTGGCTATATGGTTGTATCTCTCACATGTGTTGCAATTTGTTGGGAGGAGGAGAGGGCTGTCTGTGTTCATGAGGCGTTTGTAACATTGCCTCAAGATTCCCAGATTCACCAGCTGGACCGGAGAGGAGATTGACAACTGATCTTTGGACATGCTAGAATAATATTGGGAATTCCTTAATAATTGAAAACAAGGGCCAGTGGGGAGTAAGGGTGTAGTGCTTTTAATTTGTAGTGCTGACTTATATAATTGATTTAGCGAGCAAGTGCCAGGTAACTTAAGTGCAATGTGTTACAGCTAACTTAAATGCAAAAATGACAAACAGTAACTTTCTTTCAAGTGAAACAAGGAAATAAGTACAGTAAGCAATGCAGATATCACTAGTGATCCACAGAAGCGCTGAGAAGCCGTGTATTAGGTGGAATTAGCGTTCCAGGGAAATAACAAGCAAACAAACAACAAGCATATAAACAAAGCTAGATTCAGCAGGCCTGGATCTAGTCTATGCTACAGCAAACAAGGTGTACCAATTTCAGTAAGATACAGTTCAAATATTCAGGCACTATAAAACTTTAACCAGAAACTCCCAGCTCAGAAGGGCAGAGTCCAGCCTCTTCTCCCACAAGAGTGCAGACCACGAACCTTCTTAATGTAAAATAACTGGCCTGAAGCCCAAGTGCTTAAACCAGAACTAATACACTTTAAGAATAACAGACACTGGGCTCTCAATCAGCAGTTCCCAACTTAGAAGGATGAAAGCTACCTGTCCTGCCACCACAGTGCATGCCACAAACCTTCCTAATGTAAAACAACTGGTCTGAAGCCCAAGTGCTTAATCCAAAAGACTTAGAATGATAGCTACACTTTAATCAAGTTACTACCAAGCAGTAATAAATACAATTGAATACTTTATAGAATGCCTGGATTAGTGCTCAAGTTACACCCCATAATGTCACATGTAGGGGTATGGATTGTCTACACCAGCCTCTCTGCTGTTTGACATCTGTTGTCCTTGTAAGATGGACATTGTGACATATAGTAGGTCCTCAATATAAGAAATTTGCAAAACCCACCCCACAATGAGTCCTGTTATTATACAATGACAGCTATCTCCACACAGGATACTGATGTCAAACACACACACACACACACACACACACACACACACACACACACACACACACACACACACACACACACACACACACACACACACACACACACACACACACACACACACACACACACACACACACACACACACTTGACAGTACTGAGATTCAACCACCTACCTAGCTATGTATTGCTACTGCAGTATGCTGCATTTATCGCATGTGCCACAGAGCTTATAGGGCAAGCCCTTCCCCACAGGTGTATTTCAAGGTGAATAACATCAGCAGGCTTGCCAAAGTAGGGCAATGGAAAGTGTAGTGACTGTGACTGGCCTCAAAAGCATTGATCCCTACCCACACACAAACAAACACACAGAGTCTCACAGTTGTCATGTCTGGGATTAGAACTCCTACATAATTAGTCCATCACACTATAGTATTACACAGTTATAGTACCACACCACAGAGCTTATAGGACAAGCCCTTCCCCAAAGGTATATTTATTTCAAGGTGAATGGCATCAGCAGACTTACCAAAGTAGGGCAATGGAAAGTGTAGTGAATGTAACTGGCATCAAAAGCATTGATCCCTTCACACACATACACACACACACACACACACACACACACACACACACACACACACACACACACACACACACACACACACACACACACACACACACACACACACACACACACACACACACACACACACACACACACACACCACACACACAGAGTCTCACATTTGCCATGTCTGGGATTCAAACTCTTACCTAACTAGTACATCACCCTATATCATTGCGCAGTTATAGCACACACCCTGGAGCTTATAGGGCTAGCCCTTTTCCAAAGGTGTATTTCAAGGTTCATAGGTTCATAGGTAGATACTAGGTTATTGGCCCTGGGGCCTATATAAGCCTAGCCAAAAAAGTACCCTGGCTTTCGCCACCTAAAAAAATTATTTTCCTGTGCCCCTGTTGACCAGAGTCACAGAGGTGATCCCCGGGGTAAATTTCCTATAGGGTCATAGGTAGGTACTAGGCAATTGGCCCTGGGTGAATGGCATCAGCAGGCTTGCCAAAGTAGGGCAATGGAAACTGTAATGACTATGACAGGCCTCAAAAGCATTGATCCCTCCACATACACACACACACACACACACACACACACACACACACACACACACACACAGTCTCACAGTTGCCATGTCTGGGATTAGATTTCCTACCTAACTAATACATCACACTACAGCATTATGCAGTTATAGCACATGCCACAGAACTTATAGGGCTAGCCCTTCCCCAAAAGTGTATTTCAAGGTAAATGACATCAACAGGCTTGCCAAAGTAGAGCAATGGAAAGTGTAGTGACTGTGACTGGCCTCAAAAGCATTGATCACTACACATACGCCCACAAACAAATACACTCATAGAGTCTCAGAGCTGCCATGTCTGGGATTAGAACTCCTGCCTAACTAATACATCATACTATAGCATTACGCAGTTATAGCACATGTCAAAGGTATATTTCAAGGTGAATGACATCAGCAGGCTTGCCAAAGTAGGGCAATGGAAAGTGTAGTGACTGTGACTGGCCTCAAAAGCACTGATCCCTACACACACACACTGGATCTCACAGCTGCCATGTCTGGGATTAGAACTCCTACCTAACTACTACATCACACTATATTATTACGCAGTTACAGCATGCACCATGGAGCTTGTAGGGCTAGCCCTTCCCCAAAGGTGTATTTCAAGGTGAATGACATCAGCAGGCTTGCCAAAGTATGGCAATGGAAAGTGTAGTGACTGGCTTTAAAAGCATTGATCCCTACACACACACACACACACACACACACACACACACACACACACACACACACACACACACACACACACACACACACACACACACACACACACACACACACGCACACACACACAGAGTCTTACAGTTGCCATGTTTGGGATTAGAACTCCTACCTAACTAGTACATCATACTATATCATTACACAGTTAGAGCACGCACCACAGAGCTTATAGGATAAGCCTTTTCCCAAAGGTGTATTTCAAGGTGAATAACATCAGCAGGCTTGCAAAGGTAGGGCAATGGGGAGTGTTGTGTATGTGAATGGGCCATAAACCATTTGTCTGGAAGCACATACACAACACTCAGTCACACACAGGTATACATTTGACAGGATCGTGTATACAACTAATAGATAAATAATGACTTGTACAGTCATGTTACACAGTTATCACAAGCACCAGAGACACTATAGTGCTGAGAGCTAGCAGAAGCAAATGTCTACAGCAATAGACATTTGCACATCATGTGGTATTGGCCAGTTGGATGTGTACTGGGCGGGACAGGCCTCATGATGGGAAGCTCTTTGTCATTGCCTGTCACTGTCTTCCACACATCTATGTATGTGTACATTTGACCTATTATAGTGTGCTGTCCTTGGATATATGTGCGTATTGCTATCCGATATGTGTTCAAAGCATGACTGGTGTGCAATGTGGAGTATGTGCACAGACATCTGTGACTGACAGATATGTATATTCCACTGTTGTTACCAGGCATGGGCTTTATTTCTGTAAGTGTGGGAGCATGCCCAATATGACCTTTCAGTATTTTGTTGTCAGACATGGGCTTTGTTTCTCTAAGTGTGGGAGCATGCCCAGTATGACCTTCTGTATTGAATGTGTGAATCCATTCCAAGTAGGTTGTACCCAAATGCAGGCATTTGTGTTCTGCACCTACAGCTAGCAACCTGTTTCTGCAGGATATCTGTAGATTGGGTCACAATATGTGGTTACAATGGGCAACGAATAGTGGGATGCTGTAACTAATTGTGTCTGTGCTGCTTCTGCTACATTGTTTTGGTGTTAGCAGAGATATTCATACATATGTACTGTTTTACACTGTGATGTTTTATCTCATCAACTACTGACAGGTACATGTATTTGCTTGCAGTAATTTCCTGGGGAACACAAGATGAATGGAGCTGTGTCCAGTATTGTGGTCTGCAGCCTACATATTCTTGCACAATCATACCATTCTGGAGGGGGAGCTGCAGACACTTGCTGATGGGTCTGTGTAAATGGCTCAGCACCTTGGTACTGTGGTAGCTAAGGATCCCATGCCTGTACATCTATCGACGTGACAGAATGGCCATATCCTTCTGTGGCCATACCTCACAGCTGTACAGATTCACACAGGTTGCCCAGAAGCAGGACTCATATTTTTAGTCATTACCCCTTCACATTGTGGTTTACGAGTAGGTTTGTAGCCACCCATTCCTTTGTTTGCAGGCAGGGATAGTATGTGCACACATCTGAGTTTCAGACTTCATACACTCCATCACCTCCATGCTTCTGCCCCCCCCCGTTATTCTATCCACTTCCGAACATTATGCAAATGATATCTGATAAGTATCCCCTATAGTTGTCACTTCTTCCCAGCAGTATTTTGGAGTTGATCCACAGTTCATGCAGTAGGACATGGTGGACATGCTACTGGGATTTACTGACATGGCCTTGCAGTTGTGTTCTGTGGACTGTGTTATGTTGTTATTTGGGAGTCCATGAGATAACACACATTGGCAGTACGAGTGAGACTCAGGCCTTTGACAGAGGACTGCAGGCCATTTGATAGTGATGCAGTCCATCTGTAGCAGGCCAGTGCACTGTGTCACCCTACAGTCCCAGGCTGCAAGCCACTGTATTCCCCTTGGGTGACAGGGTAGCTGTGCAAGGTGTTAATGTCAATAGTATCTGTCCTTATTGATCCATAGGTGTGGATACTGGAAGGGTGCTGCTTACAGCTAGGGACACACCTGCATGGGACACCTCTTCAGCATGCTGCATTCTGTGGCTATTCCCATACAGAGGTGGGGGTCATATTGTACTCATTCCCAGCAGCAGGAATATGACCTGTGAGGCACTTGTGGCTGATGGTTGGGTCAGCTGAGTGCATGTGGGCTATAGAAGCTACTTACAGCTGACTCACAGATATATGTGGGCATCCACTTATGCTGGCTTGTGCAGGAACATTAGCGGTTTCCCAGTACTTCATACCTGGGCCTTTTCTGGTCTGCCAGTGTTTGGCCAGACTACATCAGTATTCCATTCTACACAGCCAACTAATGTGCTGCAAACCTGTATGTACAATTCCAAAGGTGTGTCCATTCGACAGTAAAATTTTATACACTCTCTGTCAAGGGTACTTCTACCTGTGTATGTTTGTATGACTGGCCCCGCATTCATGCCATGTCCATCTTTCAGATGGTGACAGATATTATATCCAAACAATTAGTATGGATTACTGCTGGACTGTGTCTTGCTGAGATGCATTGTGTTTGGCACTGCTATTGTGAGACCTTGGCCCTGTCATCAACAGTACTGGCCATAAGCCACCGGGTCACCCCTCCATGCCTACATGCTGACAACTTCCACACAATATACAACACACAATAACCTATCACACAGAGCCCTGCATATTGTACACATGCAACAATCTATCCTGCTACTTTGGCCAGCTCAGGTAATCTGTGCTCCACTGTTATTATACCCACACGTACATGTTACTACATTTCTACATAGGATGGGGGGGCACACCTGACAGCTGTAAACATTTGCTGTAACTGTACTGGTTTTTCAGATACTCTGTTGGCTTCCATTTCATTCTGTATTCTGACCTATCATGCAGACTAGAGGCATACCAATGTACTACAGTTGTTAGGTTTTTTAACCTACATTTCAATTTCAGACTTCTTACTCTTCAGAACTAACATACAACTGCCAGACCTGTTGTAGTCTGTCTGTGTAGGTCTGAAGGGGAGGTGTTCTGCATAGCTATCAACCAGAGGCCTTAGTACAGCCTTTCTTTGTATTTGCCTACACCTGTCCTGCTGGCTGTGACTGTTGTTGGGTATGTGAGCCTTACTGACATGCATGTGTGTGTCCTATGGACATACATTTGACCCACTACATGTCCTGCAGTGGGTTTTGTCACCTTGTCTAGTACTGCCTACTATGTTGACACCAGTATTTGTTAAGGATTTCATGCTGCCAATATAGTTTGTGTTCGGGTGTGTATGCATTTCTGATGGGTGTCATTAGCCACGGCTCCAGTGCGTAACCAGCATCCCCCACTAGGTGGTCATATGGGATGTCCCCACTGGCAAATCTCTGGTACAGCTGCGTCATATGCCAGATGTAGGAGTTGTGATAGCTTCCAGGGCTGCCCGCACACACATTTATTATAATGCACTGGGCATTGCACATGATCTGGCAGTTGATGGAGGGGAAGCCCTTACGGTTTATGTAGACTCTACCCCGCTCACCAGGTGGTGCTTTGATGTGTATGTGCATGCAGTCTATAGCACCCACTACCTCAGGGTATTCTGCTATTTGGTGGAAGAGATGCATATTGCTGGTCAACACCTCACGGGTGTTGAGGAAATATATGTGCTCGCGGGCATGTGCTGACATGGCATCCAGGAACTGGTGGAGTACCCTGGATGCTGATGCCTGTGAGATCCCCATGATATCCCCAATTGGCCTTTGGAAGGTACCTGTGGATAGTATTCTTAAGTCTACACATACCTTGGTATCCACTGGGATGGGTTTCCCTCTGTTGGTTCTGTGTGTGAGGCGTTGCTGGCACAGTTCAACAATTTAAGAAAACCACAGGCAAAAGGCTCTCAGTCCACTCCAACACAAAAACCGTAAACTAGTTATAATGTAATTTATTGTAAGTGCTTTCGCTGGAAGAAATTCTCCAGCTTCTTCAGACAAGAAACACTTTTACAATTAAACACACACTTTTAAAATAGAATTTCTTCCAGTGAAAGTACTTAGAATAAATTACATTATAACTAGTTTACGGTTTTTGTGTTGGAGTGGACTGAGAGGCTTTTGCCTGTGGTTTTCTTAGTTTGTTCAATTTTCCGTAGTTTTTTACTGCTCAACAATGTGCTGTAGGAGGTCCCTGTCCACCCTATAGCGCTCCACTATCTCCAGCTCATGTAGCCCCTGGTAGGTTACCCTGGGTCTGTACACTCTTTTCCTTCTCCTCACTGTGGGTTGGTCGTCAGCATTATCATCCTCACCACCCTCAGCCTCTTCCACATGTTGATTTATGACAGCAAAAGCAGCCCCTTTCACTTTGTTGCTTTTGTTAGGTAAAATTTCCCCATTTGTGTACACCGGTGGTGTAAAGCTTGTGGGGAAAAAAACAGAGGGAAAGGTGTTTGCATAGTTTATATAGTGTGCTTGGCTGGACTGGGCTGCTGCCTGTGTAATTGGCTGATTCTGATACATTTCACCTGCCAGCTATGCTAGTTCACCTTGATTACCTTCCTACTGCTGTTTTCCCTTCCCATTGCCTTCCTGTTTAAGCCCAGAGGTACACCGCACAAACCCAGTGCTCAGATGTGGATGGAGCTGCTATTTCCAGGTTTAATTTTTTTGTTTGTTTGTTTGTTTAAAACCCAGTGCGCGGCACACACACCTGTTTAGGCAAAGTAAACACTGTTAGGCAGTTTCAGACCCCCCCCTTCCTTAGCTCTGCTAAGCTGAGGGCAAACCCAAGCCACAGAGCTCCAATAAGGTTGCAGTATGCCTGACACGATGTCAGCTAACTCTTAGGCTTGTACCATGGTTTTCCTGCACCTACACAGTTGGGTGCTGGCTAGCAATGAGAGGACATCTGTGATTCAGTAGTGAATGTGGGCACCAACAGCTATAGCCACAGTGCTGCATTACTCCCAGTGGATGGACAAGTAATATGTTAACAGATATCTGATTATTTAGTGTAGTGGATAAATTCTCCTTCATTCTGTGTAAATAATGCAGGGACTGAAACTCTTTAGCCTATTAAAGGATGGCCTAATGGTTAAGGTGTTTGCCTTACAAACACAAGGTGCAGGGTTTGAGTCTCGCAAGAGATAATTGGCTAAGCTTAAAATGGCTCGCAAGGACAGTTAGCTTAGTATGAATCTATGAACTATGAACTATAAACTATATCAAAGAGCTGTGGTTTGCACACTAATGGGAGTAGAGAAGAACCACATCATTTCTTGGCTTGTGATTGCCAAAGAATATTAGTGTGTGCTCTTTTGCTATCAGTCGGTTTAATTTTCTGTCTTGTTATAAGCTACCTGACTCTGCATAGCCTGTAACTCATTTGCTCAGAGCTGCTCAGTGTTGGTGCCCTTACCTCTGGTTAATTCTACATTTATTTCTGGCATTTTTTATAATCAAAGTTGAAAAAGCTTTGGTTTGCAGTATAGTGACAGTAGAGAGGAACCAAGTCATTTCTAGGCAGTGGTTGCTAAAGAACGTTAGAGTGTAATGTTCTGTTAATGACTTCAGGGCTGTTTGAATTTTTTTCTTGAATTTCTAGCCATACCCTTGACAGATGCAGGTACTTAGAAACTTAACTTTCCCTATAAACCCTACCTCATACATTCTTTGAGGACTTAGTGCTCGATGGTTGCGTGACAAGCAATTGGTTTGCATGAAAAGGCACTTTGTCCTTGATGTGCAGACCCAGATTGTTCTATTTACTCGGACAGGATTTCAGTAAACCTAATCTAAACCCCACTGGGACCATTCTCCTTACAGCCAATGTTAGTCAGTATCTGAAACAATGCGTGTACATTTTTCAACTATCTCTGTAGTCAACTTGGTTGAAATTGGCATCCTGAGAGATTGTAGCAACTGTCTCATGTTTACTGAGAAATAGCTATGTACTAACACAGTGTGAGAAACTGTCATTATATAATGAATCTGGAGGCAAGGCTCACACATAATGCCACCATATTTAGCAACAAGTTGTCAGCAAAAGTCAACACCACACTATACCTATCAAACGTGATACAAATAGGTTCATAGGGGTGTACTAGGCTAATGGCCCTGGAGCCTTACAAGCCTAGCCCATAGGATTACCCTGTTATCGTGCCACCCGACCTTAGTTCCCAGTGTCTCTGTCAAGTAGAGACACTGAAGTGATCCTTGGGGTCAATTTTCTATTTTCTATCCACTCATCAAGATTTTTCTTGAAGAGGGCCAGTGAGGTGCTCTGCTTGACATGTATGGGGAGTCTATTCCATAGCATGGACAGTCTCTGGGTTATGAACCTGTCCCTCCAGCATGATCTGTTGATTGTGGTAATGAGGTTGAGGTCTCTGAAGTGTGTGGTATGGAGGGATTGGGATTTCTTTAGATGTAACATTTCTAACAGAGCTGGGTCAGACATAGCTTTGTAAGTCAATCAGATATCTCCTCTAAGTAGGCGATATGAGACAGAGAATAGTTGAAGTTTTTTGAGTCTGTCCATATAGGACGTGTTTAAGACCTAGGATCCTCTTTGTGAAGTACTTTTTGGGCCTCTCCAGTTGTTGCAGATGTCTAGTGAGGTACATGCCAAATGGGGCATTGCAATCTATGATTGGCCTAATGAGGGAAGAGTAGAGAGAGACAATGACCTTTTTCTTCCTGGATGCAAAACCCGTAGTAATGAGATGTGTCACATAGAAGGACTTTTTGACCACAATGGCAATGTGGTGGTCAAAAGAGAGGCTGCTGTCAACCTGTGTTCCCAGATCTCTTATAATGCCTTCTGTGTTCAGTGGACTACCATTGATGTGGTAATTCATGAGAACCAGGTTTTTCCCAAAGGGGATAATGACATATTTTTTGGCATTCAGCTTAAGGCCATGGTTCTGACACCAGTCGTTGGTCTCAGTGAGGCCTTTCTGTAGGATGTCAACATCACTTGGTGAGTTAATAATAGCTCCCAACTTGCAATTGTCTGCAAACTTTGTCAGCCAGAGTTCCTTCATGTTGGCCTGGACTTCAGAGAAGTAGATACCAAACAGGAGAGGACCCAGGACCGAACCCTGTGGGTCTCCACTCGTGACTGGTCAGCAGTCTGACTTGGTCAGCTACTTTCACACTGTGGGTTCTATCTGTGAGCCAGTTTGCAACCCACCTAGTGATATAGGAGTTTTTCTATGATTCTTGAGTGGGGAATGGTATCAAAGGCCTTAGCCAGATCAAGGTGGGCTGTATGAACCACCTTGCCTTCATCCACAGCTGTGGTGACTGACTCAAGGAAGTCGAACAAGTTGAGCAGGCATGATCTACCCTTCACAAACAACCAAACTGTGTGGGATCCAGAGTTTGGAGATTCCCTATATCCTTGTTTATTAGGTCCACGATGATGGGTTCCATAGCTTTGCATATCAGACTCATCAGGCTAATGGGGTGATAGTTCCCAGGGTATGTAGTCGCTCCTCCTTTGTGGAAAGGGATGACTGTAGCAGTGCGCCATTTGGTAGGGACAAAGCTGGAGCTGAGGCTGTGATTGAACAGGGCACACAGGTGAGGTGTCAGTTCACTCTGTAGTTCATGTAGAACACAGCCAGGGACATTGTCAGGTCCCATAGAAGCTGTATTCTTGGTCTTGGACAATGCTGTTTTAACCTGTGTAGTAGTAACACTGGGTGTCTAGCAGTCTACTGGTATTGTGATTGGTCCTTTGGGAGGGAGAGGGGTAAAGTTGGCACTGAATCTGTCGGCCAGTATATTGGCAATATCTGTTGTCTCAGTATAGGAGGTACCATTGTACAGTAGCTCAGATCATATCTGGGTATTGCCTTGGAGATTCTTTTCATAACTATAGAAGGCCTTGTGGTTGTCTTTACTATCTGCTGCAATTCTGTTTTCATAGCTAACTTTAGAGGATTTGATGAGGGATCTCAACTTTTTGTTGAGGCTAATAAGGGAGTTTTTCCAGTCTTGGGACTTCACCTTATTCCACATCAGTTTCCTCCTTCTGTTGTAGAGTTTGTTTATGGCAGGGGACCACCAAATTGGCTTCATTTTGTTGGAGGAGAACATCTTGGTTCTATTGGGTATGGTAAGATCCATGCATTGTGTATGTGTTTGTACAGTGCATTGGTGTATGATTTGGCAGTCATGCAAGTATTCTCCATTTTCATGGGTGCCGTGAAGGTAGCTACCTCTGTTCTAGGTGCCCAAAGTTATCTTAGGAGAAGTTTTTCTTGGTGGTTACCTTTGCAGCTGGTGGGAGTGAGAGGGATGTGGCTTTCCAAGGTGATTACCTTGTGGTCACATCTAAGCAGGGAGGAGTTGACTATTGGTGTAGAGCAATGGTCTCACATGTTACTAATGACCAGGTCAAGGATATTGCTACCTCTTGTCGGGTAAGAACGAGATGGTCCAGGGCACTGGAATTAATGAATTCCAGGAAATGTTGGGAAAGTGTATTGGTACATGAGTAGTTTTCCCAGTTAATGGAGGGGTAGATGAAGTCACCCAATATGAGAGTGTTAGGTTGGATCCTAATATTCTCCAGGGTGCTTAGGAATGTGGAGTGTGAGTCTTGGGACATGGTTGGGGACCTGTAGCAGGCTACAACCTGAATTGCTGTTAGCTGCACCTGAAGTATCTCAGATGCGTTATGTTGGGCAACCTGGAGGTGTGTGCATCCTTTATGAATATGCACAGACCTTCTTATGTTGAGGCTTTTAAAAGTAACTTAGCTAAACTGCAAAGATAGCCCAAGAAACAAGTACCCAGAGCAACCTTGCAAACAATCAACTTAAGCAGCACCTATCAAGAAACATTCATCTAAGGCTCACAGTTTCTCAACTCAAAAGCCCATAAGCCAGAACTCCACACTGTCCAACATCCTAGTCATAGGCAAGTTCATAATGGAACACACTGATACACCACTCACCAGGCTGTGCAAGAAGATGACCAATGTCAGTTACCTGTTGTGAGCCTGGATTCACCACATCACATGTGTATTTAAAGTCCTTACTTTGCAAGCACATCTGGCACAGTCACAGTATATGTGGGAGTAAATTACTTAAGACATTCCTCCCAAGACTGTATGAAGAGATATATGATGGAGCTCTCAGAAGATGTGTTAGAGGAGGGTATGAACCAGGCCTTGAGCAGCATTTTACCATCACTTAGAATGATGTCGCAATACAAACAAAAGATTATCTATATCTAATCTCTCTATATTATCTATATCTAATCTCTCTATATATCTATATCCATATATACATATATCTGCCTGGGAGGAGGTGGTAGACAGCCCTAAATGCTTTGCCAGGGATGGCCTGTACCTATCTCTCCAAGACCTTCTTATATTGACCAAAACTTTGTTATGCAATGTCAGTCACCAAAATCATTCAACATAAAAGAACAGAAGTTAGATAACATACATGTTTTTCTGCTCAATGCCAGGAGCCTTAACAAAAAATAAAAAATCCACTCACTACAGGCAAGCACTTCTTATATTGGAATGTGTCTATATATTCAATTTCACAGAGGCCTGGTTCAAGTCCACTGACAGCACCCCATCAGTGCAAGGCATCAGTGTTTACCATGCATTCAGGTACATTGCACTAGGTGAACGTACTAAAGGTGGAGACTTTTCTCTATATTCGTTAAACAGAGTGCCATCTCCAGACTCGTTAGGCAGGGTAATAACCTGGAACTCCTACATGTCTGACTTACCATTAATAAAATCACATCATAGCCAAATATAGGACCCCTCTCCCATGTATTCCCTAGCTCATACCTCCTACCTGATGAGTATGGAGTTCCTATGCATCAAGCTAATCACCATTTCCTAGGGGAATTCATTATTTCTCTAAAAAATGGGAGGCTTATACATCCTCTAACATGTATGATCAGGGAATTCTAACTTCTTTAATACAAATGCTCTGGACCAGTTAGTCTGCACCCCACTAGGGATAACAAAATCCTGGACTTGGTCCTTACTAATATGGGACAGGTCTTCTCTGCATCAACTGTAACCTTTTCTCTAGTCATATCAAACTATAAATCAGTCACATTTACCAAAAGACTGAAACTGGAAGCTTCTTCCAATACCTCAGCATTCTACTAAAACTGAGTGATGACCTGGTCAAATTCAAAATCCCCTTCTGCTCTGATGACCCCATTGCACATGTGGAATCCTTAACCATCACATTTTACAACTGATCAAATCCCAAACAAAGACTATTAAATATCAGCCACCAAACAGGCTATGTGCCATACAAATGGAGGACAGCAACAGTCATCCCCCTGCTTAAAGGTGGGGTGTCAACTAGCTCAAGTAACTATAGACCCATAAGTTGAACCAGCCTCATATGTAACACTTTGGAAAGGATCATTATGGAATTAATAAATAAGGGCATAAGTAGCCTATAAAGCCTTGACACAACCTAGTTCAGATTTCTAAAGGGTAGATCCTGTCTACTTAACTCGGCCAACTTCTTCAAGAAGATTACTGAAGCAATGGATGAGGATAAATCAGTATACACAGCATACCCAGATCTTACTAAGGCATTCAACACCATTCCACACTTTGTATTGTTAATAAACTCTCCCAACTGCATGTTAATTTCTGTATAACTTAACAGATAGCAAACTGGCTCAGAAACAGAACCCAGGAAATTAGGATGGCTATCTCCATATCCTCCAAAGGACCTGTCACAAACAGTGTACCCCAGGGATCTGTCCTTGGATATCTCCTCTTTGGTTTTTACTTTGCCAGTGGTAAGGGCTTATGACTGACTAAGTTTTTTGATGACTGTAAACTAGGTACCATTTTAAACTCTTTAGAAGACACCAAGATTCTCCAAGAAGGACTTTCACAAACAAACACTTGGTGTCGAAACCATGGACTAAAAGTAAATGCCAAAACATGTATAATGATATATTTCTGGAAGCACACCACCCCCTGCAAATATCAGATTAATCACCCATCCTAAAAATCAATCCAGTAGTAGTTAGGGACCTGGGATCATATGAAGACAGTGAAATGCCCTTCAATGTGTCCTCTATTTTAAGAAAGTCTTTTTTCATTGTGCAGTTTGTTAGTAAGGGTATAGTGTCCAGTTCCAGGAATGTGATCCTTCCTCTGTAATCACTACTCATTTGGCTGGTCATTGAGTAAAAATTTCCTTGGGCATCTATGTATCCAAGTACTTGACACAACTTGAATGCCCACAACATTTTCTCACCAAGAAAACTCAAAGGCCTAAATCATAAAAACTACACTGATCATCTCAAAGCCTTGTTCCTATTCTTGGTATCATACAGGTTGCTGAGGGGTGAAATCAGCCTAAATATATAGCTTCAAATGAGCCTATCTTCTCAGACCTAATGCACATTCACAAGTGGCATAAACACCTGCTCAACAGACATTAATCTCTTCTGCAACATAAATAGAACATGTTGGAGGAACAGCTATGTATCCCAAAGAATTCCACTTCTTTGGATCTAGCCGAGATGCCTTTGGAAAATAGATGGGCCAGATAAAAGGCTTTCTGAACTACTGTGGACATCATGGTGAAATGACAAGAAATTATCAAGATTACCTGGATCCTTACATTGTCTGATTGAAGGGGTATGTCTCCAATGTAATAGGTGAAACTGTTTTATATACCAAAATGGACTATGCTAAATTTTATATATTTAATTTGAGACCATTGTCCTTACAGCAATTGTTAACATAGTCTAAGCCATGTTGGAGCAATTGTGAGTCAGTTTAAGATCAAATAATACCCAATTTGCAGTCATCTGCAAACTTAGTTAACCAAAGGCCAGAAGTGCTGGTCTAAAGGGTTTTGCATCCAGGAAGAAAAAGGTCATTGTCTCTCTCTACTCTTCCCTCATTAGGCCAATCATAGATTGCTGGTCTAAAGGTCTGAGAAATATATGCCAAATAGAATAGGGCCCAAAACTTAATCCTCTAGTATACCACTGGTAACATTTTTGCTTTCAGAAGTGGCACCTACTTCTCTAACCACATGGGTTCTCTTAGACAACCAGTTAGCTGTCCACTGCTCAGTATAAGGATTTTTATACTGATTTACAAATATATCTTTTGGTATCAACCTGAATATGGTTTTCCAGAGAACCAGTCCAACCAGTGTGACCTGATAATAACCAAATTAATGTCTAGTAAATCTGTACTTGTACTGACTACCAATCTGCCACAACCGAACATTCAAGGCAAGGAAGGAAGCTAATGTTTAACTATACACAGTGACAGACTGTGTGCTGTCAAACCAGTATAGTGGAGTACAATTTTTTCACTTCTTGATCCTGTTAACTCTGTCTTATTTGGTGAGTGTAAAAGTTCTAATGTGTTTTGATAATTCATCAGTTTGTAGTTCTATTCCAAATGGTATTTATACAACAAGAAATGGCCATGAAATTTGTGTGTCTAGCAAATACAAAAGTTGCAACAGGATTCTTGGCACAGTCAAATGCTCCTATTGAATTCATTGCTAATGTTTTGTAATAATGAAACTGCTCATATAAGTCTGAGTGTTGAATGTAGGGTGTATCGGTTGGGCACCATTGTAATGCATAATTTTGAAAAATAAGATTTTTCTCTAAAAGAGAGAGGTACGATGATAAATGAAATAAAATTGCCAAAGTGTTTGTATATAATGTAAAAGTAAAGTACTGTCATTGCCATTTTAAGAAAGTGTGCAGTCCATGATGCACTGCTGTCGCCTGCCCATTGTCCATTTAGTGTGAAATGTTTGGCGTGATAACATAATTTTCATTGAGCTGCCATGATATTATGAATAATGTTTTTTGCTAAAATACAGGTATCCTGATATTCTTCAGAGTAATAATGAATAACACTGGTTAGCCACAAGGCTTTGAGTTCTGACACTGCCCTTTTTAGATTACTAAGTGCCCTTCTTGTCTTTTGCCCCCAACTGTTTGCATTTTCTAGTGACCATGTGAGAAAAGGAGATGCAAGTAGCCCTTTCTTTAAGTTGGATCATGATTTTGGACCTACATACTCCTAGATATTGAAGAGGTATCACTACCTGGGGGGGCATGACCTATTTAAATTAGGCTCCTGTATGTCTGGTGCTCTGCATTGCACAAACAACTTACATTGTATGGTGACTGATAAACTCCATACTAAGCAAGATACATGTAGGGCACAGCAAGAAATGCATAACTGCATACAGTTAATGCCAACATTGTACCTATGCATTTGTATGGGTGAATCTGTACACTGTGAAGCAGAGCAGTTTCATCCTGCCACATTGTTGATCCAGGTAAGTAGTGGATCTGTGAGTGTGTACATAAGTGTGACTGCATGCATGTGTGTATGTGTGCGTGTGTGTGTGTATGTGTGTGTGTGTGTGTGTGTGTGTGTGTGTGTGTGTGTGTGTGTGTGTGTGTGTGTGTGTGTGTGTGTGTAAACAAGGGTAGGGTCTGCATGGGTACCACGATGGAATGTGCATGATTGCTTAGTGTGAGAGTGTGAGTATTCATATGTATGTGTCTGTGTATTGGATGACCACTGCCTAATTCTTGTATGTATGGTGAGACTGGGGTTGTAGATTGTGCTGGCAATGGCTCTGTACATGTCTGACAGTATCTCTTTGTGTCTCTATATATGAATGTGCACATGTGTTTGCAAAAGTGTGCATCTGGTCTTCACTATGTGACATGGGAGTCTCTGCCTTTGTGTGGTCTCCCAACAACCTGTATTGCTTTCTTGTCCATGCTGTTTGGGTGTTCAGCTGAGTAGTAATAGTGTCTGTTAATGGTAAGATGTCATTCAGTTTTATACACAGTGTCTATATTTAACTCCAACAGGTTGATGGTTGAATATTCCATTGTCCCCCCCAAAATAATCCAATTGTTTCAATTATCTGTGGTTTATTTGTGTGATGTTTAAACTGAATAATGATATTGTACATGTTTTAGAAGAAATTTATTTAACTGCCATCTTTGGGTTAGATCACTCTTTTTTAGGTAACAATGAATTTTTTATGACTTTATGCGACTAACCACTGAGGGAAGCAAAGTTGTTACTCCCCAAGAGCAGCATGTTTGTATCAAAGTTGATCACTGTTAAATAATGTTATGCTGTGATAAAAATACTCAGCTGAGGGATTCCTTGCCATGCTGGTTCATTGTTAACTAGATGTAACACTTCAGAGAATGTGTAGGATTATAAATCACATTGTAGCACTTAAGAGAATGTGTAGGATTATAAATCACATTGTAGCACTTGAGGATGTATAGGACTATAAATCACATTGTAGCACTTAAGAGAATGTGTAAGACTACAACATTTTAGAGCATCAGTAGCCCAACTTGGTGCAGCATGCATTCAGCTGTTGCACTAATTTCTATGAATTCCATTGTTCCTAATATTTATGGGAAGGGCATGTCCATGACCCAGATTCCACAAAGCTCACAGAATCTGGTGCATTACACCAATATCAGCATGAAATGTGCAGATAACATTTGCTGACAATGCATTCAGGACTTGTGGGGGAACACAAGTAATGTACACACCCAAGGGAAGTGGGAGATAGAAAAGAAGATGTGGGGTATGGGTGAAGAAGAGGAACACACAAGAGGATTGTTTGAATAGGAAAATCTGAGGGAAAGTCAGAGGGGCATGGGCAATTTTTTGGGGAAAAGGCCATATTTTTTTTTAAGAATAGAAGGAGAGAAACCATAGGGAAAGAGGAAGAGAAGGACAGCATAGCAGGTATACCCATAGAACAAATAGCACAGCACAGGGCAGACTAAGGTTTGAAAAAAAACAGTAAGGACAGGTAAGTTACACAGAAAGCACACTGCACAACACAGGCAATGGAAAGTTGACAGTATGGGGATGCATACCAGCTGTGGTGAAATATATAAAAACATGTCTACCTATGCACTATCACGTTTTATTTATTTATTTTTATTTTCTCGGGCTTTCTCCACTCCTCTCCCTGCCCCCTATTCCCACCCACCCCTCTATAGCTACATTTATAACCACATAACCACACCCCCACCACTCTGCTCCAATCACCTTCTTGCTTAACTAATTATTTCTCTTTGTTCACATCACTCTTCCTCATTCTGCTACTTACACTCTTTAGATCTTACCTGCCTCACTTCCTCAAACCTTATTCTCCAACAACTGATAGTGGACTACTAACTCACTACCCCTACAGACATGTGGTACTCCATTCTACTACCCACCCTACTAGCCCCATACCTCTTAACCTTATATGAAACACAACCTCTCCTAGGACTCCATGCCTCAAATGGTCATACCAACAACCCTGAAACCAAACATACCAACTTTTATCACATCAGTAATACCAAGCCGCTTCTTATATCATGCTCCTAGTCCCAACACACTCACACCAGTAAAATCAGCCCTAGACTCAAACAATACTGTAAAATAATAGATACATTTATGAAATTTATCTCTAAGTTAAGACTCAGTCTGTTAATTGATGGGGACATACACCCTAACCCTGGCCCTACCAGCATTAATAAATCCTCTCTCTCTATCAGCAACTTAAGCTACACCCCTACAATTCCCCATCCACCCAACTCTCTCTTAACCTGTCATCTCAACATCCGAAGTATCAATAACAAACTTCATGCACTCCTTGTTGATCTCGCCCCTGATATTCTGTGTCTCTCAGAGACCTGGTTAAAACCCTCCACTACCGATAATGAAATACTTCCCCCTGGGTATAACATACACAGGCTGGACTGAGCATCCAGAAAAGGGGGTGGGGTGGCGGTACTATACAAATCTGATATGATTGTAACTACAGATGTTATTCAACTGCCTCAGACCAATAATTCTGAAATCCTAGCCACCAAACTGAAACTTAATAACAGTAAACATATCTACATAATCTGTGTGTACATTCCCCCAGGTAATAATATAGCCACACTAGAAGACATCCTTCATTGGATATCCATCCACTACCCCCAAGAAACCATACTTCTCGGTGACCTTAATATAGACTGGTGAACTTGTTCCTCTGAATCTCCTACCACTCATATTAACTTGCATTCATTCAAGCAAGTTATTAACACACCAACTAGAACTGGTAAGCCCAACCAGAAAGAAAGTATACATGATTGGGTACTCATTAACAATCACCCCAACCTGTATACATATGGTACCCTCTCTGATAGTCTAAGTGATCACCATCTCGCATATATAATCAAGCAGAAAGTATAAAACCCCAACCAACCTCTACTAAGACATGTCAGAAATAAAAAAAAATTGATTTAACCAAATTCCAACTAGAACTAAAATCCTGCAATTGGTCTATGCTAAAACGCCTCCCCTTAGAAGAAGCAGTATTGTACTTTAACAAAAAATTCCTTGAGATTCTTGACTCTCATGCACCCATCCGCTCTAAAAAAACCAAGCCAAAAACTGCACCGTGGCTTTCAAAAGAGACCAGGCTTAAAATTAAACTCAGAGACAAAGCTTGGGCTTTATGGCGAACTACTAAACTCCCTCAGGATCAAATTGAATACAGGCAACTTAGGAATGAAACTAAAAAACTTACACTATTTGACAAAATACAATACTACAGTAATCTACAATCCTCTAACCAAAATAACCCTCAAAAGTTCTGGGCTGGACTAAACAATCTAATACACCCTGGCAAAACGACTACCCCTGTACCTGAGGCCCTCACCGATAAACCCTTAGAAGTAGTTGCAGACAGTTTTAATCGCTTCTTCACCGAGACTATCCACACCCTAGCTAGCAACTTGCCCCCTAGCCCCTACAGCCCAAACAGCTCCACCTCTAAAAATCTTCCACTATTTAGCTTCCAACCAAATTGCTACATCATTTATCCACACCTTACTCAGAAAACTAAAACCTACCACACTTGCAGCTGACCAACGTCCAGCTGAATACCTACAAAAATCTGCTGATGCCATTGCCTATCCAATCTCAGTACTTATAAATCGCACATTAATAGAAGCTAATATTCCTAATATCTGGAAAATATCTTATGTCATCCCTCTCCATAACGGAGGAGGCTCTACTGAACTATCCAACTATAGGCCAATAGCCATACTCTCTCCCCTAGCCAAAATAATGGAAAAATGTATCCAAAAACAGTTCATGCAACACTTAATAAACAAACATCTCCTGGCAGACACTCAACATGGCTTCAGACTTCACCACAGCACCACTACAGCCCTATTAGCCTTCTCTAACACCATTAACTTTCATCGTAATAACAACCATATCTCTTCAGCCCTATTCCTGGACCTGTCCAAAGCTTTTGATATGGTGGATCACCAACTATTAATCCACTCCCTAAAATCACTTCGTCTAGATCTAAAATCACTTCAATGGTTTGATTCCTACCTAAGTGGTAGACAACAAGCCGTACTCTGGCACTCTAAACTTTCCACCCTATTACCAAACAACCTGAGTGTTCCACAAGGGTCCGTACTAGGTCCTCTGTTATTCTCCATCTTCATCAATGATCTTCACACTGCCATTCCTAAAGTTAACTACATCCAATACGCAGATGACTCAACACTAATTTGCTCAGCTACATCCCCTATAGAGTTACAGCTAAGTACCCAAACAACCTTTAACACGATAGAAAACTGGCTATCCAACCACCGCCTAATTCTAAACCCCAAAAAGACTAAAATGCTTATATTCCTACCAACACAAAAGTCCCTCCCCATAAACTTCACAATCAAATCCAAAGATGGCACAATTATCTCTCCTAACCCATCTACTAAACTTCTAGGTGTCACTATTGACAACCACTTAAAGTTTGACCTACACGTTAACCAATTGATCAAAACCATCAATAAAAAACTAGGTCCACTGTACAGATTAAAGAACTTTCTAACTCCCATAGCCAAGGTATCCATTGCCCGTTCTCACTCTTCTCTCTACTCTCCTGTATGCATCCCCTCTTCTTCTAAATAACAATAAGTCCAATCTAAATAAACTTACTACCTGTTACAATCACATTGCCAGATTTGCCACTAGGCTCCCTTTTAGAATACATCACTGCATCAATCTAACTCAGCTCGGTTGGCTCGAACTTCCTAGTCTAGTGCTATACAACCAACTGATCATAGCCCACAAAATCATATACACCCCTAAAAACACCCCTTCACTCAAACACCTAGTCACCCTGTATAACAATCCACGACCACTACGTTCTTCCAACAAAGTCCTCATCCAGACTTACAAAACTAATAACCTAGCCAGTGACTCTCTCCTGTCCAACTCCCTAGGTAGAACCTGGAACCTTTTACCCCCTGAGATTACCTCAATTTCTTCCCTAAATCACTTCAAAGCCAAGCTCAAACTACACCTGGTGTCAAAAAGGTCCTGCTACTGTACCAAGCCCGGCTAATCCTCACTCTACACGATGTATTAGCCATAATTCTCTCCTTCTAACTAATACATTTCACTCTCACTTACTAATGATGTTAGCTTGTGGTTCCTATGACAATATTAGTAATGTCAACTTCTGACTCCATGTTCTAAAATGTTTTTTGTCACTTCTTCAAGCAACCCAATACTTTTGTACATTGTTTTTGTCTTTTGTTTATGTTTATGTTGCTGTTTTTGTTGGAGCTTTTCTCCCCGGGCCTCCGCTGAAAATGAACATATATCCAGTTGGACTATCCCGGTTAACAAATGTAAAATAAATAAAAAATAAATAAATGTCTGTTAGTCACCCAAGTAACATACATATATACAGGCTACCTCTTGCAGCACTAGCTGCAGATTAACTATCATGATGCATGGACAGTTAAATATGGAGTGCAATGTGTTAATGTGTGTCATGGACACATTGAAACAGAAGTAAATGTTACACAACAGTAACACATAAGCATGACAGATAGAGGGCATGCATGCACAAGAGTACATATACAGTCCAGTCAGTGAAATGGCAATCATCATGTTGGGAGCATAACACAACTGGGGCACACAGACAATACTTACAGACCAAAGGGACCATGCTCATGGGGATGAGACTCCTGAATGACCTTACTAGCATTCCCTCCTGAACAAGTCCCACATAGCATGTGGCATATCTTCAGAGAAGGACCCCATCATGTCTGCCATCTGTGTTCGAACACATGGATCATGACCTCCCTGATTTCCTCCTGATAATCGCCTCAACTACAGTTGTGTCATTGTCTCCACCAGGGTGTAGGCATGATGACTCGGGCAAGGGTGGGGCTATGTTCCTCATAATCATCATCATCGTCACTCATCTTTTGTATCTAAATAAGACAAAGAGGCTTGAGTGCTTATTACACACAAACACATTGGGATGGATGACTGGAACATTAAACATAAATGAATTAACTAACTGACTGACTGCTACATACACATATCTGGCTGCTCACTCAAAATGTCACTCTTGCTTGCATGTTCTCAGTAATTATATGTGTGTGCCCACTGACTGGAATGCTTCTTAAAGGTACATTGCACACTCTGATCTATATTCTCTCTCTTTAACTAATCTGTCCTGCAATAACAATGGCAATTGAATAGGTGTGCAAATTATACAGACAATAATAAACAATGATAATCATGTCCAGGTTGCTGTATATTTAGGATTTGGTCTTGAGATATGACCTAACCTCATATTGTAATAGAACTAGATTTAGCAACAGGAACAGTCACTGGGGAATGTTCTACTTCAGGATTTTCAGAGATACTTTCAGGAACAGGAACAGATGATGAAATGTTCTCTGGAACAGGAACCTTGAGCAAATCACTCTGAAAATTAAAGTCTCTGTTATAGGCAAGATGCTGTAACACTGGCTCGGACAACAGCAATAAATGTTTCCAATTCTGCCTAAATTCCATCCCTTGCGATTCCGTGATGCACAATATTGGTTCTTCACACAAATGTTTCACAAGTCTGATTCAATCAAATCCTTTTGCTATCTACATTCTCACTATCTCTACTTCTTTCAACAGATTCAGAGATTTGCTGATTTGATCACAGTAAGACTTTTGGGACAAATGCTTTTTTAGAAGTTGAGCCTTTATTGCTTTGTTGTTCTACTGTTAGGAACCAACAAATTCTTACTGATTGGTAGCGTGGTTCTGGTTTGTTTCACCATGAGTCTCTGAGAAGGTGAACCAAGTAAATTATCGTGAGGAATGTTTCTGAGATTAAGCACGTTTAGAAAAACATCAGTATTGTCTTGTTTGGATTTCTCTAACAGCTGTTTTGCACTTTGAACTACACATTCAGATAAGCCATTTATTGCAGGTATTCATGACTACTCGTAATATGAACAAAGTCCCATGTTTTAGCAAATCTATTAAACTGCTGACTAGTAAACAGTACACCATTGTCAGAAATGACTTTGGACTACCATGGACAGAAAAATGTCTCTTTAATTTAGCAATGACAGTATTGGACATTAGGTTAGGAAGTAGGTCAATCTCAAACTAAATTGAATAAGAGTCTACTAACACCAAGCAATGTTGACAATTCCACTTGAAGATATCTGTAGCTACTGTTGACCAAGATAGTTCAGGAATCTGGCTTATCTGCAGTGGTTCTTTTTGTTGATGTAGTCTAGTACTATTACAAACAGAACAAGCTGAGATTTTCTTCTCAATATATTTTGACACAGAAGGCCAAAATACTAGTCCTCTCACCCTTGTTTTGGTAGAATCAGTTCTTGGGTGGCTACAATGCAAGATTTTAATATACTCTTGTTGCAAGGACTTTGGAACAATCACTTTTGGACCTTTCATGATGATACCATTTTTCATCAAAATCTCATTTCTGTAAGGAAAATACTGCTGCACATCTACTGGTAAACAAGATTGCTTTGACGGCCATCCTCGACTGATAAAGTGGTTGAGCTTCTGAAGAAATGGATCTAAAGCTGTGTGAGTTCTAAGCTCATCAAAACATGTGGAAGAAAAATGTCTCACTTTCATGACTTCAAAAGCAGGTTTCTCATTGTCATGCTGTTTAGTAGTTTCAGCAAGACAAACACGTTTGCCTTTTGTGTAAACAAGATTAATATTGTACTTTTACAATTTGAGCATCATGTGTTGAGTCTAGCAGGAGCTGTGTGCATTGGCTTTTTCAAAATACTGATCAAAGGTTGGTGGTGGTCAGTTTCGATTTGAATAGGTCAGCCATAAATATAATCATCCATTTTCATTTTCCTTCTCTTTACTCCAGCAAATTTCCTTATTATTTTCCCCCACACACACATTATTATTTCTATGATATTTGCAAAGAATGTACTAGACTGGCCCTCTAATGTCTATGCTTCCTAATATGCAATTACTTTCAGTATTGCTTTGTATTATTCCTTCTGATAGTCTGTATCTGCAGTATGTTTCATCACAAGTCTGTATTATTTCTAATGTTCGCTGTACTATTTTTGAAATTATTTGCTTTAATCTTTTGCATTCTGTATAATTATCATTAATAACCTGCTGTACTTAGATTGTTGATGGATATAACCTAGATAGATTGATTCTGTACCTACATTTTTGGAGCTTTTCTCCCCAGGACTCCATTGAAAACGGGTTCATTTTGGCCCAATGGACTATCCTGGTAAACCAACTGCAATAAATAAATAAATAAATAAATAAATCATGAAACTTCAAACATGCAAACACAATTGCCAGAAGCTCTTTCTCTATTTGAGCATACTGCATCTTGGTTTGAGTTAGAATTCTCGAAGAATAGGCTACCAGTCTACCCTCATGAAGAATTACTTTACCAAGACCAAACTGTGAAGCATCACAGGAAAGAGTTACTGGTTTGTGAACATCATAATATCTTAAAGTAGGTGGAGTGGCAATTTTCTGTTTCAGGAGAGACTTAAATCTGGAATAAACTTGCCTAAATAGTTGACCAGAAAGAAAACTTTGTGAGGCTTGGACATTTTCTGGAGCTGGCATTTCAAGAACTGCTGATTGCTTGGAAGGATCTGGTCGTAAGCCTGAACTGGTAAACAAATGACTCACATAAGTAACCTCTCAGCCTGAATTTACATTTCTGAGGCTTGAGTTTAAGATTTACTTCACAAGCACATTCCAGAACTTTCCTGAGGTTTCTATCATGTTTGATTTCACCATTGCCTCCAACAAGAATATCGTCTACTATTATAGCACATGGATATCCAGAAAAAATGTGTTCCATTGCACATTGAAATACTTCACTGGCAGAATTCATTTCAAAAGGCATTTTCAAAAATCTGTACCTTCCAAATGGTGTACTGAAAGTGCTTAGCAATGAAGATTTTCAATCAAGCAAAATTTGCCAAAATAAACTCTTTGCATCTAAAACAGACAAAACAGTGGCATTTGGCATGAGGGTAGCAACTTCTTCAACTGCATGCATTGGGTGATGAGGTCATTTTAGTGCTTTGTTAAATCTCTTGGGTCAATACATATTCTAAAATCATCTGAGCATTTCTTATGAGCCACTACCATGGAAGATCCCTATTCAGTTGGTTCTTCTATTGGACAAATTATTCCTAGCTGCACCATTCTGTCTAGCTCAGCTTTGACTGTATTCTCCATAGCTACTGGAACCTTCTGATGACTGGGGTTACCTTGTGGTCTAATTTCATGGAGTACACAGCTGGGAGTTTGCCTAGTTTGTCTTCAAAAATATCAGCATAGTCAGAAAAAATAGTTTGGGTATAATTTGAGCTGTTATTATTCAAGCTTACATAGTGAGCTTCTCCATTAAATGAATGCAGTTCCATTTTCAAACTGTCTTTGAGGCCTAACAATGACTGCAAGTGTCTCTTGACTATGCAAAACTGCAAGTCATAGCTGTTCCCAGAAGAATAACATGAAAGCACTACTGGGCCTTCGGTTTGAATCTTTTCATCACCATAAGTAACAAGCTTTGCACAATTTGCCAAATCAAGTTATTCCCCAGCTTTTACTCTAGCAAACATTTCTACTGACATAACATTGCACTTTGAACCAGTATCTACTTTGAGCTCTACAAGTCTCCCATTGATCTGAACAGTACAAAATATTTCACTCTTTGCCCACAAATCTACTTCATTGACTGCTTCACCAAGCACAGACACACCATCAACATAAAAAGTAGGGTCACAGCTTTCTAATTGATCAACTTGTGTCTTTGAATGCTCTCTGTTAATAAAAGAATGTGCCCCTTTAGATTTACAAAACCTTTTGAAATGATTCCACTTTTTGCATGTACGGCACTACTGACCAAAAGCTAAGCACTTTTCTCATTTGGGTTCAGGAGCCCCTCCACAATTACTACAGTGGACTATGAGGCTTGCTACAGGTTTTGCTGAGTCACCCCACTGCTTTACTGAGCATATCTTAAGTTTTACTCAAACTGTTCTGGGTTTCATATGAGCCACGTGTTTTGCTAGGGAGGCCCAGGGCATGGTCCTGCCCGTAAACCTGTATCTTTTAACCTGTTGCTGCATACTATCAACATTCACACTAGAAGAAGCTACTTGTGTGCTTTTCTCATTTGTAAGCATATTCATGTACTTTTCTGTGAGCTCATATATCTGACAAATCTCTATGGCCTTGTTCAAAGTTAAATCACTGTCTTGAAGCAAAATCTTTCTCACTGCATCATTAACACCATACACAAGCCTGTCTTTTTTCAACTTAGCTCTCAGCTCCCCAAATCTGCACATTTTAGTCTTATTTCTCAAGTCGGTTATATATGCTGCAAAAGTTTCACCAGGCTTTTGATCTCTTGTGTAAAATAAATGCCTTTCCAGTGTAACATTTGTTTGGGGGTTGCAGATTTCTCAAAATTTACATTTCAAGCACTCAGGGTCTTCTCGCATTTCAGCTGGTACCACAATATGGCAGTCTTCACCCTCCCCTGCAAACACAGCAGGTGCATACACAAATGAGCACTCCCTTTCAATGGCTTCTGACCCATCTAAATTAAGCAGAATAAATACTTTTGTACATGTGTCTTTGCCATAAAAGCAGCCTGTATGAAAATATCGTACTCTTGCTCAAACACTCTCCATTTTTCTGCAATATTGTTATCAAACACATGCTGACTGGGTCTGCAAAATCCTTCTGCTATGCCAACAAATTACTTTGAAGTACAATGCAAACTTGGCCCTTGTAATTATGTATGAACATGCACACACACCAGGTACCTGTAATAATATCCAAATGCACAATAATCTCTTTGAAATGGCTGTAATTTGCAAAATAACTGTACTGTAATATTGCACACACTTGCCAACACTTTGCACACTTCTGATACTTCAAATAGCTTTAGTTAATAAAAAAAAGTAGTACATTGTGAAAAAATATGGTTGTTTACCTTTCTTTATACATTTTATGCGATTCAGGTATTGTTTCAAACATTTTTGTAATTATCTTGAATATTTTTTATCAATTTGTTGCAGTTTTGAACATTTCATTTAATTAGAAATTCATTTTGAATGCTTTGTTTTATATTTGTTGCATAAAAAAACATTTAAGCAAGTTTTAGTACCTGGAAATTTGTTTCTGACCTGTTTGCGAGTTGTTTGAGCATTGGATAATCCACTCGTGTATATTCCTCCATTACTGACTGTGCATGTAATGGTTTTGACGTCAGATCCCATTCTGACACTATGTCGTTTGTCTTGTGTATGTAAGCAAGATGATGAGGCTTGGGTATTCATTTTAGTAGTTTATTACATGCAAACACAACAGGATGGATAACTGAAACATTAAACTTAAACGAACTGACTGACTAACTGCAACACACATACATGCTTTCACTCTGACTGCTCACTCAAAATGGCACTCTTGCTTGCATGTGATCAGTACTTATATGCACGTGCCCACTGACTGGAATGCTTCTTAAAGGTACACTACACACTCTACAGTCATCATCACAGTCATCCTTGAAAGACTCTGACGATGGCCTGGCATGCGCTCATTATCTTCTGATCAGAGAACGTCCACGGATCCCATGCTCTGTCAAGATTAACTGCAAAACAGAACAGAAAAGAAAAGCAAATGTCTATCATGTAGAATAGTCCCATGACTATCATAGCAGAACAGAATATGATTATGATGATAGTTTACACAGGGACTGACGCACATAAATTATGGACTGGGTTACCTCTTAAATGCATGGCTAAACAGGATGTCAATATTCTTTTTTTAAAAATTCTATAGGCTTAGACACACCCACCCATGCCAATAGCTTTGTAAGAATGTATGAATGCTCAAATCAAAAGATTGTACTGCCTGCATTCAATAATTTATATGAACAGCCACAAAGTGTCATTGTTAAAATAAGGAGAAAGTTATATGACAATATTGTGGACAATAGGCAAGCAATACAACAAAAATCTGAGACAGACAGCATGATAATTTGCTGAGCGCACATTATTATAATGACTGCAACAGTAAAAACTATGTTATATGTCCAAGCACCACAGCTGGTGACATATTAGAATCTAATATATCTGTTACTAACAGTATTGTATGTGTGCATCTGTATGCATTATCTACCAAAAAGAATTAACAATCAATAGTCTGAAAACTCAAAACATTGAGAATAAGCTTGCTGATAATGAACTGCTGCACACAAATGTGTATCTGCACAAGTGTCAGTAAATTTAAGTTATAACTGTTTCTACCAAGCTCCCAAAGTGCTGGAGGCAGATGCAGTATCAATGCTGACCTGCAGGGTGCAGTGAAAATGAACTGCTGTAATCAAACATATATGCATAAGTGCCAGTAAACTTTGATTATAATTTCTTCTTCTCCTTTCAGCTTTTCCCTTTAAGGGTCACCACAGCGGAACAACAGTCCACAGAACAATTGGCAGTGGAGTTTTATGGTATCAAGTTGCCAGCCTGTCACCCAACTGTCCAAAGAGGACACACATCCACACTTCTTCTTCTCCTTTTCCTATTAGGGTTACCACAATGGAACAGTCCACAAAATGATTGGCTGTGAAGTTTTACAGTGTCAAGTTGCCAGCCTGTCACCCAACCTTCCACAGGAGGCACACACACTCCTACAGTCAATTTAGAGTATACAATCCACCTGTAGCATTGTCTTTGGGATGTGGGAAGAAACCTGAGCACCCAAAGGAAACCCACATGACCACAGGGAGGACATGCAGAATCCACACAGAAGGCACCCCAGCTGAGAAATGAACCAGAGAACCTCTTGCTGTGAAGCAGTAATGCTAATTGCTGCACCACCACAGCCGTCCTTAGACCTAGATTATAACTGTTTGTACCAAAACACCCAAGGGGTTGGAGGCAGATGCAATACCAATGTTGACCTGCAGTGTGCACTGAATATGAACTGCTGCAATCAAATGTGTATCAGCATAAGTGTCAGCAAACCTAGGCTATAACTGTGCTACTACTAAAACACCCAAGGTGTTGGGGGCAGATGCAATACCCACATTGAACTGAAGAGCATGCCATACAGTATGTAAACAGCAGTGCAAACACTGACAAGGCAGACACCCATTCAGTCAATGCATAGGCAAACTATATACAAGAGATCAATCACTGGAAAAAAAAAAACAGCCATACTTAGTATGCCAAATCAAGAATCATAAGCAACAATCAAAACACTTATACTTAAATACAAAACATCCACCTTACATATGTTTGACAGATACATCAACCCAACTGTTATTTAAGATATGGAGTACAATTCAAAAAACTTTGTGCTGAAACAATGACTAAATGCTACATGAAAGTTCAACATTTTTAGATTTCAGTCACAGATTTGGTGCAATGATTTCACTTACCTTACTGATGCATGATGGATATTCCTGCATTCTAATCAATATACGTTATTGCGAAAAACAGAGGTCTGTAAAAAAAGAAAGATGCATTTCATTTCATAAAACAGGAAAAATAGTTAATGTGCCTTTCCCCTTCTGCACCCAAGCCTGTGCATCCGCTCAATGCACATGGCTCAGTTCCTGCTGCGATCCTCCTCACCTGTAATCAGAAAAGAGAATATGAATGAGGTATTGCTCAAGTAGCATTGTTATTCATTTCTAGCATAGTTTCTAAACATTTATTTCTGAATAACATTAGATAATTACAATACACATGTGACAGTGTTATATACAGGTGTTAACACCATTGAACACAGACTGGAGGCCATGAGATCCAGACTCTAACCTTGAGAGCTACCAGCTTAGCTAACACATCTTGATTGAAAAAAACGTGTTTTGACTGCAGTGTAAAAACTTCTTTTAATGACATCATCTGGATGGGCGATGGTCTAGTAATAAGGATCATGGCTTAGGATTTCAAAGTATGAACATGTTCTGGTGATGTAGCTAAACAGTTTTAAAATGACATTAATGTTAGCACTGTGTATGGAAACATTAACAGTAATGGACAGCATCCATTCCTCAGACAGTGGGAAACCCGTGTAGCATGGAATTTCTGTGTACTGAGGCATACATGTTACTGTACATGAGGGACACAGTAAGGTATGTGTGAGGGCCATGATATTCCTTGCCAAAGAGCATACAATTAGGAAAGTTTATTTATTTATTTATTTATTGACATTTGTTAATGTGGGTGGCCATGGTGGTGCAGCGGTTAGCATTGCCGCCTCACAGCAAGAGGTTCTCCGGTTCAATTCTCAGCTGGGTGCCTTCTGTGCGGAGACTGCATGTCCTCCCTGTGGTTGTGTGGGTTTCCTTAAGGTGCTCTGGTTTTCTCCGCTATCCCAAAGACATGCTGTAGGTGGATTGGACACTAAATTGGCCCTAGGATTGAGTGCAGGCATGTGTGTGCCTTCTGTAGAAGGCTGGGTACCGGGCTGGCAACTCGACACTGTAAAGCTCCACTGCCAATCATGAGCAGACAGGTGATCCACTGTGGTGACCCCTAACCAGAAAAAGAAGAAGAAGTATTGACATTTGTTAATGTCAATAAATAAATACATACATGTTCCCTGTTCTGCATTTCAACTTTTAGTCTGCCCATCCCTTTCCCTCAAAACTTGAGGATGATGCTGTTCTTGAATTGATTATAATATTTTATTATAAAACAGACCCTGATATGAGTTTTTTTACAAAGTATACAATACTAACCAAAGGATTTCTCAGACATAAAACAGTATTTAGCAAGCTTTACTGACCCTGCTGTTGAATAGCCGATGTTAATCGAACATTACAGATTATGGATATGTTCCTAGCAATTCAACGAATAACCAAGTTCTTTGCAACCATACTTAAAATATATATTAATATCAATAAATTGAATATGCATCACTAAATAAATGCCATGGATAGATCAAAGCAAGATAACAGTTTTAGGTATGTGTCTCTTCACTGCATTTGAACACATAGCATGCCAGAATATAGATAGTTAGACCTGTTCCCTTAGAAGCCAACCTATCAGCCAGCATACATTGTTCATAAACAAACAAGTGCTGCTTTACAAACCCTGTTGTTAGGAAGCTGATGTTAACAGTGGGTTGTTTAGAAAGCTAATGTTATCAGTGGGTTATGGGCTGCAGGCATATTCATAGGACTTCAATGACTAATGCAGTTATTCATAAACATGCACAAAAGAAATGTTAACATCAAGTTTTGGAATATGTTTCTCCAAATAAATGCTTTGGGTGAATTAAACCAAGATAACAGTTACATATATATGTTTCTCTTATGTGGATAGGACCCCACAGCACATCAAAATTCAGACATGTTAAGGTGTTGCCTTACAGGCTAAGCTAACAGTCAGCCGGGGTCTCACTTTAGAAAACAGGTACTACAGGTATTTATTAGAAGTCCTGTAGAGAATGGATGAATACGGAAACTGCAAAAATGTATGTTTTATTGTACAGAAATAACAGCTATCAACACATAACTGAAAACACGTGTTAACAGTCAGACAGGCATTCCTTTTTAACTTAATAAATGCATCTGTCTACTTTCTTTGAAGGAATAAATTAATAAAATGATGTATGTGTTTTTATTCCAGTGTGTAATGGAGAAGTAGGCGATACTGTGATACTATAATGGAAAATGATTAAATGCACAATCATCCACGTCCTAGGCACTATAGGTGTCCCTGATGCACGAGGACAGTGGCTATGTGAAATCATGTCATTAGATGTTGTATAACATATATACATCTACAAAGGTCATAATTATAGATATTGTACACATTATTAAATAAATGAACAACATGGAAATTAAAGCCATGGTTGTTAGGACAGTATTTACCAATTCCACTTAACTATCCCCATGAGCTAATTGTTGCAGCAGCTACTAAATGGTTACAAAAATATCTATCTGATATGTATGGGGACAGAGATATCTCTATAAAAACCATAGGAATGCTTAATATAGGGATATAAGGGCTGCCTCCACATCTCAGTGACCCTCTGTCATAAATCCCCTACATCACTCTGATGCAGGTCATCATAACAGTGGAAAACCTGCACTCCAGTGTGGCAAATCCCTGTCCTCCTTTAGTGCTTCCTCACAATGCAGCTCCATATGTCTGTCATGGCGATGTTCCTGGGTCTGGCTCTCATCCTCTGCTCCAATCTGGAGTGCACAGTCAACATCTGGGTCATCTCCTCATCAGTCCAGTTGGGCACAGACATGTCTCAGCATCCTCAAAGTGCCCATTGTGATTGCCAAGTTGAAGAAGTCTGGAAAAGACAAACACAAGAGAAATGCTCACTGAGGTACCACTCATTTTGCAGTTAGCAATGGTCTGATTAGTAAATATATTAAAAATCAATATTTGGAAGTGGCACTGATGTCATGCTATCAGATAATTGGAAGATAACAGGTACATGCAACATATGGTACCATTTACCGATATCTATTAGGTGCTTATGCAATACACCAGGGTGTTACGGCGCATGAAGCCAATTTCCGCAGCGGTGGACAAATCGGATTCCAATAACCTGGATTTTAATTAACCTCATTAATTATGGTGCAAATGGTACTTAAAGGTGGGTGCACATTAGGTGCACTTTGATTCTGTGATTCGGAGTGAGAGGTACATTGGCAATTGGTAGCATTTATGTTTTGATGATTAATAAATCTCTTCAAGTCCATTATTTCCAAAGGTACCTGTTTAAATTAATTGTTACTCAAAATGTTATCTTTAACAGAAGTTGTTAAAAGTTACTGAAGAGATGTTGTTTTGAACTTTATGCATACAGGTGTTGCTATTTTAAATAATTGATTTCAGTCCCATATGCAGTTGTATAGAAAGACTTATATTGCAAATGTTAGCAGTATATGAAGGCTGATTTACAGATCATCCACAATTCTCACTAGTAATTCCTTGCACTCAATGATATAACTACAGAAACCTACGGATTCTGATACTATCCATATATACTATGTTATGTTGATATTACGGATATATTTTAATTCATGTTTCTTGACAAAACTGTTAAAACATGTGCTGTTGAGGTTATGTATATTTCTTCAATGATGCTTCTTAACAAATGTGGCTCAGTATAATAAAGATCCATACTGTCTTTGGCCTGCCTATGGATGCTGAGGTATGGGTACACTTTCTGTAAGTTGTTCACTTGTTACTTGTAGTATTTTGATGTGAAGTACAAGCAGACTCAGGTGGCATGATGCTGTTGTCTTTGGACCTTCATTCAACATCTATGTAGCGTGAGGGGTTCTAATCACATTCATGACCTTCAAGGATATTGCAGTTTATGCTGATTTTACAAATGTTATGTATGAAGGCATTGTTGCTACTTTTTAAATGCCATGTTAGCATTTATCACAGACAGTGTTATACAGGAATGCATACTGTTTATGTTGACATATGCTGTTCACAGAATCAAATGCATAAATGGGGTCATATAGGAATATTAACATGTGCATATCACTGTCTTTCAGATGGCCAACTGACCTAGGGGTGTCCACTTCACCATCCAAGAAAATGACATCATAATTGATGCTCTCCATCAACATGGATGTAGACTCCTAGGCTATTCAGGTGATATGGTGTGGAGACACAAAATATGGACCGACCTCATCAAATGATCAATGCAGTTGGAAGCCACAACCAATCCCATGATGTCTGTAGATGACACTGGGCAGACATCATCCTTCATGCAGCTAACAGAGTGAGATATTTCAAGAGACTGAAGGATAACACTGGTGGTGGACCATAACTGACCCCCTTAATGACATCAGAATCCTTCTGACTTCATTGTGTACAGCAAGAGGGGAGCTATGCATTCCTGGTGATGGGATTGAAGCTGGAATTCCCTGCCGAACATGTATGTCTTTCTTTCCATTACATGGCTGGCATAGAGACAATCATTGCATATTGCTGTGGCATGCATATTCATATATTGTTGTTTTTGATTTACAACAGCAGACTTGAGCCATGCACAGGATGAGGATGATGAACATAAGTCTAATGACATGTATTGATAAAACTGAAGTACAGACACAGCAGTCCAACAACATTTATAATGCTGCTTGCATTAATATTCCCAGCTCAATCTACTTTGGGACTAAACCAGGGATTGGCAGTCGAGTGTCTCCACACTGTTACTGTGACCCTTTTGTTATTGCCTCAGCCTCATTTCATGGCACTGCTGTTTTCTATTATATTGTTATTTTCCTAACATTGTACACTACAGGTACATCCAGTAGGGACCCAAGCCATGCAGTTTCAAGTGCAGACAGACCAGGTATGTTACAGAAAAATTCTCATAGCTTGCATCAGTGTGTAGAACACATATGATACATGACATTTTTGTCAATATTTGTCAGTACCGGCCTATCTGGTGTACAGTTGCAACATCCATCATGTGAGTATTTGCAGTCCATGTTACTGTGTTGTATATGTGATGTTGTCAGCATTGATTCTGCCAAATACATGACTGTTCTGTCTTTCTCTTTACCTTTCCACTGCAGGATCTACAGTATAATCCACAAATTCTCCACAGACGTTCATCAGCGATACACTGTTAACTATGTTTCATACCTGTCATTGTTGTTAATCCTGTGGTTGTTTTCCATTAATACTGTGTCCTTCCTCCCATTCCTAGGCCAGTCTGTATCAACGTCATCAAGTGTACATACAAGTGGTATGTGTATTTCACACCTTCTGTATGTTTTAACTATGTTCACCTGGTTAATGGTGTCAATGAAGTGATCACTAATGTGTTTTTTTCCCTACAATAGTTAAAGTACATCCCTCTTCAACAGAACTATCTTCCCATGAGTTGTCAGGTGAGTGTGTGTTTTTTATATTTATTACTTATGTCATGTATGTTGACCATGTAACCAAATTATATACTTCATGTATGTAGATTCTGTGAAGCATACGTACAGTAAACCTCATGTAAAGTCATTATTTGCAACACTGAAGTGAGATATATACATCATATGCCTTTGATGATATCCATCATCTGATGTAAGCACATTGTCCTGATCTGTGTCTTTGTATCTTGTAGTACATCAGCTATCTGCATTAGCCAGCAATCCATCCTGCAATCATGATGTGGTTCAAAATTGCCACAGCATGGTAATATAGCCCTTGGCACACAGGACCTGAGGTCTAAGAAGAGTCAATCCTTGAGGTAACAGTGATGTTGATACAGCTGTAGCCTCAGATATCTAGCCATTCGGAGGATGCTGACACAGTGGATACTATACAGGGTGAGGTTATTGACCAACAGAACACAGTTGAGATCACTGCTGATGGCCGTTCCACAAAACAACCAGAAACAGGGTGTCGTGGTAGATGTAGGCATGCAGATGTTGTGCATGGCCAAGTGTCAGAGGGTATCTACCTCCTGCTGCAGGCAAATGAATGGTCACAGCAAGGATATCAGTCAGACGTTTGTGCACTTGCCTGTACCACAGATCATGTGGCACACCAGCTACATGTCAAGAATGAAGGACAAGAATGCAAACACTATGATATTATGGCTGCGCTGGCCTCTATGGTATGACAGCAGTGTTGTACTGCCAGCAGGATTTTGCATTCCCGACTATGCTCAGCAGATTGCAACACGGGACATGCATGCCACCTCTCTGCAGTACCACCATTGCCCACCAGGAATCACTGTCTGTGGGCCAACCTGCATAGAGTTCAATTGCTGGATCATCTGCTATAATCCCATCAATCACAAGGACTTCAACTTGCATTCATGCGCCTCCACCTCAGCATGGCATTGTCACCTCATCCATCTCCTTTGAGGTGCAACCAGGGCAACATGTGTCTGTGCATGGGTAGGGCAGAGCAGACTGTAGTGTGAAACATCAGTGAGGTCACGCTAGACTGCGTTAGAGTATGTCCAACAGTGTAGTGCACATAGCTGGCTCATATTATTGAATTACCCCTTTACTGTGATATGTGTCTTCTAATATTAAAATTTCTGCATTATTGTTAAATAAAATCAAGAATTCAATACACAGAAGGTTCAGATTCAAAAGTTTACTAGTGTACACCAGGAAGCAAAAACCGTACAAGTACAGAATTTTGTCTGACATGAAACAGGAAGCACACAATTTTATATAGGTTTAACATTCAAGCTGTGCCCACCTTACTGACGTGGTATGCCACAGCGCATCTACATCACTTTAGCTTACAGTCCTCTATTCATTAAAACTGCTGATGCTGTATATTTTAAAAAAAGTTTTCCTCTGGTAGCAATACGGCCTTGCTATCCACCTGGTCAGACATAATGTCTTTCTGTAAAAGTTACTTCTTCAAGGTTTCATATCAGTTCTAATACAATAGCAGATTCAGTCTTTTAATGCACATCTTTGTTCTCTGTTACACTTTCTCACCAGCTGCATGCTATCTCAGTAATACATATACAAGGCCAAATCATCCCAGCAGGAAAGAGCAGAAGATTTCATTATTTCACACATTTAATTTCCTGACCCAGCAGATAATCACTTGTGAAAAGCATAAACATTAAAACTTGCTAAGCTAGCATCTGCCAGGGTCGAAGGTCAACTTGCTTCAAGCCACACTGCAGTTTCAAAACTACTTTACATTTAAACATGAATTAATCCTCTCTACTATATGATTAATAGAATAAAATGCATTATATACTACTTTGCTTTTAAACTAGCATTTCTCATATATTCAAATACACATTTTTCTAATATTTTCCCCCCTATTAATACTTTTTATTCTATTTTGAAGTATGCATAGTGTCATTTCATCTCCCAACTTCTTCCACTTAGGATTTTCAGCTAGGTGAGTCATTCAATCTATACTTCAGAAAAAATGTCATCAGAGATCAATCTTTCAATCTCAATATCTTGGTACAAAGTTTCAGTAACAGATACATCAATAAAGTCTTTGATCAATCTTTTCATGCAGGGAATTCCACAGCAAACACATGCTCCTATTAGGAGTATACCCACACAAATGGCAATCAGAATATTCATTAGGATGGAACCCCACCCCCCAAATAGATTCTGGAAAAAGTCCGTCAGTGGGTTTGGGCCTGGTTCAGTCATGGCTGATACTTGCTGAATTACCTCTAGGTGATTATTAATTTCATGCCTGTTATCTGGTATATACGCACAGCATTCTTCTTTGATAAGCGCGCTCGTATCACAGCTCGCCGCTAGGGTGAAGTCAAGAGCCATTCGATTTTGTAGCACAACAGTTCTCATTGCATTTAGTTCATCAGTCACTAGTTCTAGGGCAGAAAATGTTGCATTACTCATTACTTCGAGAAGTTTCGACAACTTCCTCAGCTCCCAGATAGATTTGACTGCTCCATAGGCTGGGAATATTCTTGCCCAAGATATAACACTGTCACTCAAGTCCATATGAGTCAATTTGCTTTTGTCTTTCATGGAATTGTGATCTTTCCAGCCAGCTTCAATCTTTCTGACTGGATTCACAGGTTTTTCTACTGGACCTTCGAGTTTTCGAGCTGCTTCTCTCACGTTTCGTATCTTACCCAAAGGTAATTCTGCAGTATGTCTTATTGCCGGAACCAAATAACCCAAAAAACAACTGCCGGACCAATTCTCAGGTAACCATTTATATGCCTTTTTCCCACAAATAAAATAACAGTTTTCTACTTTAGTACTAATATGCATCAGCCCTGCATGAAACATTTTCTGATCTATAACTGACAATTGTTTAAACAAAACTGGATTCTTGCGAATGTCATTCATGGTTGTTTAAAATGAGTTCAAATATGAGTCATAATTAGTATTGCAAAAAGTATTGCCATTACTATTCTTAATATAACATCGGTAAGATATGGTTATATTACAATTGCTCCAGCCCACCTGGAGGGTATCATTTTTATAAAAACATACAACTCCTGTTTGTGTGACAGGTAAAAATAAAGCTATTTTGTCCTGTGATCTCACAGTTCCTGTATCGAAGAGTAAATTCTCCCAAGTCTTATTTATCCCCAAAGGGACAGCAGACATTATCAGTCCTCCATATGCTGTTGGTATAGCTGTACAAACCCAGCAATTTGAAATGTTCATAGTCTCTGCATATACACGTTTCATGGCTAGGTATGTGTTAAAATTTGGGTGCCAGTCTATAGACGTTTCGTCACGCCTTCCCACTTTCACTTGTGTGTTTGTGTGTAGGATAAACCACAACAATAGGAAAATTGTCACAATTACAGTCAATAAATGTATACTCAACAAAATCATTATGCAACATCTCTGGGGTTGATCTAAATTTCTATTCGCTTTGTTTTTGGCCATCTTGGTCTGGTTGTGTATCAGTCACAAAGTTTTTATCAAGTTGAAAGTTCTTTACCGGTTTGCAATGTGTCAAATGAACCCAGGACGTCCTCTCGGCCACTCTAACTGCAGTAGGCATTGCCAGCAGAACCTGGTACGATACCTCCCACTTTGGACTCACCCAATTCTTCCTTTTCATCACTTTCAGCCACACAAACGTCCCAGGGGCCAAGATTGCTTCCACCGGTCTGGTCTGTTCCTTATCTGAAAAAGAGTTAAACTGCAAAACAGATTTATTTGTTAACAGTTTCCTCATATAACTAGCTAATGAACTGTCAGCCTCTTGCTCTGCAGGCATGAGAGCTTTCCACTGAGGCACATAATATGCTCTCCCAAAAACCATTTCAAAGGGAGTCAAACCCTTCACATTTGGAACCATTCTCATACTCAGCAGTGCCAAAGGCAAACAGTGTATCCAATTCTTCTGGGTTTCCTCAACTAGCTTCCTAAGCTTATTTTTGAGGGTACCATTGTACCTTTCCACCAGTCCTGCTGACTGTGGGTGGTAGGCACAATGGTTCTTTAAGGAGATACCAAAAAATCTCCCAAGTTGCTGGATTGTCTGAGTTATGAAATGTGTGCCGTTGTCACTATAAATCCTTTCCGGAATGCCAAATCTAGGGATTATCTCTTTTATCAGGGCTTTCGCCACTGTTGCTGCATCCAGGTTTTTGGTTGGAAAAGCTTCTACCCATTTAGAAAACATGTCTACAATAACTAAACAAAACTTTTTCCCTTCACACTTATTCAATTCTATGAAATCCATAC
Source organism: Protopterus annectens (assembly GCF_019279795.1). Classification (NCBI taxonomy): domain Eukaryota; kingdom Metazoa; phylum Chordata; order Ceratodontiformes; family Protopteridae; genus Protopterus; species Protopterus annectens. The sequence goes on from NC_056732.1 coordinate 1,626,561,382, forward strand.
AAATAGTATGGAATGGATATGGTGGTATAGGAAAACTTCCTTGCTTGGTTTTAAATTCCCCTTGTGCATGGTGCTTGTTACAAGTATGACAAGCTGTACAAAATTTTTGTTTGTAATTTGTGAATCCATATGTTTGGAATATTCGATTTACTAACTGTACCATCCCCCCTTTTGAGACATGGCACTGCCCATGGCTCAACAAAGCTGCATATCTAAATAAATTAGATGGCAATATCGGTTTTCTCTCTTTGGAAATGTACAGTCCATTCTCAAGAATTGCACCTCGTTTTATCCATTTTTGTTTTTCTGCTTTTGTAGTAAGTGTCTGCGTTGTTTTTAACATGTCTAAATGTAAAATCTCAAAGGGTTGTAATTCCTCATTCAAAAGTAGTTTCTGAGTCTGAGTCTGCTTGCTTTGCAGCTGCATCAGCTCGTGCATTGCCTTTTGAAATCTTATCCTGTTGTTTCATATGAGCTACACATTTACAAATAGCTACTTTGGTAGGTAACTGAATAGATTCTAATAATTCCAAAATAAATTGCGCATGATTAATAGGTTTCCCACTAGATGTTATCATTCCTCTATTTTTCCATTGTTGCGCAAATACATGTACTGTAGAAAAAGCATACTGACTATCAGTATATATGTTTACACACTTGTTTTTTGCTAAAGTAAATGCCCGCATCAAAGCTATCAATTCTGCTGCTTGTGCAGATAAGTTATGTGGTAAGGATTGGGCTTCTAAAATTTCAGTGTCTGTAACTACTGCATACCCTACCAGATTCTTTCCTGTAGGACCCCTTCTGCATGAGCCGTCCACGTAATATGTCACCTCGGCATTATCCAAGGGCATATCTGTGAGATCTTGTCTAGGTAAAGCTAACTGTTCAATTTCCTGCAGGCAGTTGTGTGGTATGCCATCCGCAGGAGTTGGAAGTAATGTTGATGGATTTAATGTCGTACATCGTTCAACTGTCATATGAGGTTGGCTCAGCAGTATAGTCATACATGAAAGGTGTCTAGCAGGAGAAAGGTATGCCACTTTTTCTTGCAGTAAAATTATTGCAACTGCATGAGGCACTCTCAATGTGAGAGGGTGGAATAACACCACTGAGGCTGAAGCCTGTACTGCCATTGCAGCTGCAACTACTGCTTGTACACAGTGAGGCAAAGATTGTGCCACTGGGTCTAACTGCAAGGAATAATAGGCTATGGGGCGTTGCTTGTCCCCATGTTGTTGCGTCAATACTGACATCATATATCCTTGCTTGCAATGTACAGTCTGAAAGAACCGTTTGTGATAATTTGGAAGTCCTAAAACTAATGAAGAAGCTATCAACTGCTTCAACCTGCAGAAAGCTGTTTCTGCTTCGGGTGTCCATTGTAAAATATCTTGTGCTGCCATTGGTGTCTTATATATCAAGTCAGTCAGTGGAGCAGATTCCAAAGCATAATTTGGTATCCACCTCCAATAAAAATTAGTTGTACCCAAGAAAGACATCATTTCCTTCTTGGTTGTTGGTTTGGGTGCTTGCAAGATTGCTGTTTTTCTTTCCTCGTCTAATATTCTACCTTCATTGGATATTATATATCCCAGGTATCTAACTTGTTTCCTCCAAAGTTGTAACTTACTTTTGTTTACTTTGTGTCCTTGTGTTGCTAAAAATTTTAATAACGCTACAGTATCCTCCCTGCATTGTTGCTGGGTGGGGACTGCTAGCAAGATGTCATCTACATAAAGTAGAATTTGACTACCTCCCAGTGGGGTAAGACCTGCCAGGTTGCTAGCCATTTCTTGTGCAAATATTGTTGGGCTCTCGCAATATCCCTGTGGTAGTCGAGTATATGTATACCTTTTACCCTGAAATGTAAATGCAAACCAATATTGACTATCAGGATGTATAGGTATCGAGAAGAAAGCATTGCTGATATCTACCACAGAAAAATACTTCTGTTGCGGTTCTAAATCATTTAACAAAGTATGTGGGTCTGACACCGTAGGTGCTCTAGGTATTACTGCATTATTTACAGATTGTAAATCTTGTACCATCTGCCATTCCCCGTTTGCTTTTTTAACAAGAAATAGAGGTGTATTACATGGTGAATCAGGAGATTCTACCAGTACTCCTTCTTTGAGTAATGCTGCTATTATAGGCTTAATTCCTATTTCTGCATCCTTTCTCAAAGGGTATTGTCTTTTCTGTGGTCTAAAAGCTTACTTTGGGGTAATTGTAACTGGTCCTGCTGTTCAAATAAGTCCTACATCTGACTTGCCTGTTGACCAAAGAGTTGTTGGAATTTCACATAAGGCCTTTTCTTCTTCTTCTAATAAAAATGCTAATCAGCTGTCCTCGCTAGATTGCAAGTGTATAGCTGGATGTGTCTGTGTCAACCAATTCAGTTTTTGTTTTTGTATCCCTTGTTCTGATAGTTCTAAATCAGTCTGTTTCTCCCATCTTGTTACTTTTTCTCCTAAGTCTGCCCATTTTACACTTTTGTTCTTTGTCAAGCTGACATGTGGTAATCGATTTGATCTATATAATGCACGGAATTCTTGAGGTAATGAACAGCTAACTACACTGTTCCCCTCAGTATCCCAGTACAAAGTACGCAATACTAGTCTAGTTGCACGATTTCTGAACAATTCTTGCTCATATTCTCTATCAGGTCCTGGTGTAGTACAGTAGTATAGAGTACAGTGTAACAAATGCTGTCGATCAGTGTCAAGGGAGGGGGCTTTACTGATGGCTACGTTCATCAGTTCCTCAGTTACTGCCCCTGGACCAGTCGTGACTAGGTCCTGGCTGTACCAGTAAAAAGTTTCACCCTCCAACCACACTACAAAGGTATCCATTTGTCTCTGTGCCTCCATACCTTGTACAGTTGGAACTACTGCTATGCCAAATATCTGCATAAGGTCCCTGCCCAATAGGTTTACTGGACACTTTGCAGAAACAACAATTTTACTTCTCTGGGTCATACCTGAAACAGGGTCAGTTATTGCTATATCATGGGAAAGTGGTTCCCTGTATAGCTGTCCATTTGCTGCTTTTACTAGTATATAATCAGGTGATTCAGAATGTTCTGGTAACTTGGAGGGGTGTATCAAAGTTTGTGACGCTCCTGAGTCACACAGGAATTTGACTTCCCTTCCTTCCACCAGAAGTGTAACTTCTGGTTTCGTATCTGCTAAGTAGAACTCTAAGCTCAATAATGCTAAGTCCAAAATTTCACTTTCTTCATCCTCCATATCTACTTGCACTTCCTCTACTCCTTCTATCACATTTACATTTGTTTTCTGTTTATTAACTTTTCCTGATGATTTCTGACTTTCACATGATGTATCTTCACTATCATATAGTCAGTCCTCATCTCCCTTATCTTCTGTAATTACCTTTTTGTTTTGCTTACAATCCCTTGCTAGATGTCCCTTTTTCCCGCACTTGAAGCATTCACCTCTCTTTTTTCTCTCTTCAAAATCTTCTGATCGTTTGTCAGACTGTTTGTTTCCCTGGGCATTCTTCTTGCCCTTTTTACCTGACTGTAACACAAATACTTCAGCTCCGTCTTCAGCAGTGAAGACTTGCGCCTTCTTTTTCTCTTTACTATTAAAATGGCTTTCAGCATGTCTAGCGTATTCAAGTAAGGCTTGCAGCCTCCTGTTCGATGGTCTATCATATGCTTCGTAATGAAGCTACTAATAGGTGCAATGCAACCTTTCAAAAATGCATTTTTCAATTGCTGTTCATATGGGGAATCATTCGTTTGGTTCTCAGGAACCGACATACCGCTATGATTATTAAAACATTCTAATAATCTAGCATAGTACCCATCTATTGTCTCATTTTCCTGTTGTATGCATTGATTAATGCAAGTCCAATCTGCTCTAGGTTTCCATTTCTCAGAGATTCGGTCTGTTAGACCTTTCACTCTGTTGTCTAACTCTGCGTCACTATGTGGGAGTGGTTTAAGCTCTGCATTACGAGGATTCCAGGTGCCACAAATCATGTGCCAATCTGGACCTATAATTTGTCTTACTACTTTTTCTACTTCTTCCCCATTCAAGTGGTAACTCAACCTCATGCCTTGTAAATCTTCTAAAAATTTTGTAAAATTAACTTTTGGATGGGGGATTCCCTCAGTAGCTTTTTGGATATCTTCTGGTGTCCATGGTCTATATACTAAGAGTGTTGGGTTTTGCCCTTCCTGTCCTGCCTGAGGATTTGGAACTTCTATAAGTGGGTATATTTCTTCCTCACTCTCATCCTGTAGGTTTCTCTCTATTTGATATGATTCTGTGTCCCTATGTGTTTTACACGTTCGGGACCTAGTTTCAATAGGGTCTCTAACAAATGGTTGTGGTCTTGCTGAGACTTCAGGATAACGCGGAGGCAGACCAGCCTGTCCACTCGCTTCATATCCTGAAAAGGGTAAGGGAGGGAGCAAGGGAGGAGGAGGAGGAGCTGTCGCTATTACCAAGTTATTATCTTCTTTGTCTAAAAATAATGTTTTTGAATTTTTCAGCTTCTGTTCTCTACGATTTGCTTCCTCAATCCACCTGTGTGCCTGAGGAATGCCTAATTGGCTTTGCTTTTTTGCCTGACCTCCTGCATCAGATTTAAGCTGCTTAAGGAGTTTAACTAGTGAAGTTTTATCTAGTTTACCATCAAATTCATATTTGTTAACCCATTTCGTATAATACCTAACGTTATCAGAACGTTGTAGTTGCATGTATTTTGCGTCTTCGGTTAGGGGCGGATCTCGCGATGTTTTAGTGCACTGATTTCCCATGGCAAAGAAAATGTTACGTAACCCTTTTTTATCACGTGATATCAAATTCTCAGTTCCTGTTCACAGTTTATCTAGAATAACTGCCTACCTTATTCTGTTACCCTGATCTATGACCAAATATACAGTACTTCCTTTTGTCCCTGATCTGCAAAAACAAATCTTGACAACAATATACTGTAACCTAGTCCCTGATCTAAAACAGAAAAAAAGGTAAATTCTTCCTACCTGAGCCTCCGGTATTGAATTGTCCAATATCCGCTCTTCGGCCACGGATCAGAAAGTGGCCAGCCTCTTTAAACAACAATTCAGTCGGAGGTCTTTTCACCCAAGAAGAACCGTTTCAGTAACTTCTCCTGCGCAGTATTCGACCACCGGTAGACTCTGATCTGCAGCTGTCTGAGGGAATTCCGGCTAAGAAGGACCAAACTATTAAATAAAATCAAGAATTCAATACACAGGAGGTTCAGATTCAAAAGTTTACTAGTGTACACCAGGAGGCAAAGAACGTACAAGCACAGAATTTTGTCTGACATGAAACAGGAAGCACACAATTTTATATAGGTTTAACATTCAAGCTGTGCCCACCTTACTGACATGGTATGTCACAGGGCATCTACATCACTTTAGCTTATAGTCCTCTATTCATTAAAAATGCTGATGCTGTATATTTTAAAAAAGTTTTCCTCTGGTAACAATACGGCCTTGCTATCCACCTGGTCAGACATAATGTCTTTCTGTAAAAGTTACTTCTTCAAGGTTTCATATCAGTTCGAATACAATAGCAGATTCAGTCTTTTAATACACATCTTTGTTCTCTGTTACACTTTCTCACCAGCTGCGTGCTATTTCAGTAATACATATACAAGGCCAAATCATCCCAGCAGGAAAGAGCAGAAGATTTCATTATTTCACACATTTAATTTCCTGACCCAGCAGCTAATCACTTGTGAAAAGCATAAACATTACAACTTGCTAAGCTAGCATCTGCCAGGGTCGAAGGTCAACTTGCTTCAAGCCACACTGCAGTTTCAAAACTACTTTACATTTAAACATGAATTAATCCTCTCTACTATATGATTAATATAATAAAATGCATTATATACTACTTTGCTTTTAAACTAGCATTTCTCATATATTCAAATACACATTTTTCTAACAATTCTGCCCTTTGTGGTTTCTCTTTTTTTCATGTTATTATATTGTACAGATAGGAATGTGTAGTACTGAAGTGTGTCCCTTACTGTTTTAGGTTCATAGGTTCATACTAGGCTATCTGCCCTGGGGCAATTATAAGCCTAGCCCGATTCTGTATGGCTTATGCCACCCTTTGATTTGAGTATACTGTGCCCTTTTTAAGGTTTAGTTTACTGTGCCTCTGTCCAATAGTGACACGTGAGTAATCCCTGGGACAAACCTACGATCCCCCATCCACCTATCGAGATTCTTCTTGAAGAGATTCAGTGAGGTGCTCTGCCTCACATGAACTGGAATTCTATTCCAGAGCGAAGGGAGCCTCTGGGTTATGAACCTGTCCCTCCAGCAAGTTCTATTTATTTCTGTGCTGAGGTTCAAGTCCCTCGAGCGTGTGGCTCTAAGGGATTTAGATTTACTGAGGTGGAGCATGTCCATTAATTCTGGATTTGACATAGCTTTGTATGTCAGGCATAGATCGCCTCGAAGTAGGCGGTATGCAACTGAGTAGAGCTGGAGTTTTTTTAACCAAGCAGCATATGGCATCTGTTTGAGACCCTTGATCCTCTTGGTGAGATACTTTTGGGGTCTTTCTAATTGCTGCAGGTGTCGGTAAGGTACATCCCAAAAGGGGCATTGTATTCCATGATGGGCCTGATGAGGGATGAATAAAGGGTCACGATTACCTCTCTTGATCTAGATGTGAAACCCTTCATGATGAGGTGGGCTATGTAGAAGGTCTTTCTAACCACTTTGGCAATGTGGTTTTCAAAGGAGAGATTGCTATCAACTTGGGTCCCCAGGTCCCTAATAACTTTCTCTGTACTTAATGGGTTTCCGCCTATGTGGTAATTTGTGGGCACATTGTTTTTGCCAATTGGTATGACTATACATTTTTTGGCATTTAGCTTTTAAACCATGGTGCTGGCACCAGTTATCTGTCTCTGTGAGACCTTTTTGAAGGATGTTTGTGTCAGCTGGAGAGATGATTATGGCGCCCAGTTTGCAGTCGTCTGTGAACTTGGTGAGCCATAGTCCTCCCACATTTGCCTGTACCTCGGAAAAGTATATACCGAACAAGAGTGGTCCCAGGACAGAACCCTGTGGGATGCCACTTGTGACCGGTTTCGAGTCAGACATGGCTCCAGCAACTCTCACTCTGTGGGTTCTGTCTTTGAGCCAGTTTGCGACCCATCTTGTGACATAGGGGTTTATATTTAAGCTGGATAGCTTATCTATGATGCCCGAGTGGGGTATTGTGTCAAATGCCTTTGCAAGGTCCAGATAGGCTGTGTGGACTACCTTCCCTTCATCTATGGCTTTGGTGACTGTTTCGAAGAAGTCAACCAGGTTCAAAAGGCAGGATCTGCCCTTGACAAAGCCGAACTGGGTAGGATCTAGTGTCTGTAGGTCCCCAATGTCTTTGTTTATGAGCTCCATGATGATCCTCTCCATAGCCTTGCAGACTAAGCTAGTCAGACTTATGGGGCAATAGTTTCCAGGGTCCGGAGAGGCTCCATCTTTGTGGAGTGGGACCACTGTACGCCATTCTGTGGGCACATATCCTGTAGTGAGGCTGAGATTGTATAGCTGTTTTATTTGAGGGATTAGTTCCTCTTGGAGTTCATGTAGGATGCAACCTGGGACGCCATCTAATCCCATGGAAGCAGTGTTTTTTGCTTTGGAGAGGGCAGCCTTCACCTGAGCATCAGAGATGTTTGGGAGGCAGCCCTCTGCCAGGATAGATACTTGCTCTTTTGGGGGGGGGGTGGAGAAGTTTGCAATGAACCAGTCTGCCAGGATATTGGCGATGTCTGTGGGTTCAGTGTATTTTTTGTCGTTTAGAATCAACTCAGAACAAGTCTGGGAGTTGCATCCCAGGTTTCTAACATAACTGAAAAAAACCTTATGATTGTCTTTGGTGTCCTGTGCAATTTTTCTCTCGAAGCTGGCCTTGGAGGATTTTATGAGGGATTGTAATTTTTTGCTAGTACTGATCAGAGATGCCTTCCCTATTAGGGATTTTGCTCTATCATGTAGTAGCTTCCTCCTTCTGTTGTATAGTTTATTTATGGCAGGGGTCCACCAGACTGGACGCTTGCCTTTGGATGATTGGGTCTTGGTTTTGTTTGGGATAGCATGATCCATGCATTCCTGGAGATGTCCGTAGAATGCATTTATATAGGATTCTGCAGTTTGGGCCGTAGTTTTCACTGGCCCTGGGGCCTTGAAGGATTCCACTTCGGTTTTGAGAAGTGAGAAGTTCGCTTCTGAGAAGTTTTTCACTGTGGTTTTCTGGGCTGGGGGTGGGGTCGAGATGTGGACATCCAGTGAAATTCATTTATGGTCTGATCTTACCAATGAGGGATATACTTCTGGTGTGGAGCATAGAGTCCCCATGTTGGTAATGATCAGGTCTAGTATGTTGTCCCCTCTTGTGGGAGTGGTGACTAGTTGTTCCATAGCATTTGAGTTTATAATTTCCAGGAACCTTTGGGCTAAGGTGCTGGGGCTTGAGTAGTGCTCCCAGTCAATGTTTGGGTAGTTGAAGTCGCTCAATATAATGGTGTTCGGAGAGATCTTCATGTTCTCCAATATTTTCAGGAAAGCCGAGTGGGATTCCTGACTTTGAGAGGGTGGTCTGTAGGATGCTATAAACTGAAAAGCAGTCTTGCCCACTGTTAGTTGCACATGGATGGTCTCCGATACTTCGTGCAATGCCACTAACCTGGAGGTGTGGATATCCTTGATAAATATGGAAACTCCCCCTCCTTTTGTGGGTCGGTCCGGGTTTTGGGGCGAAAAGCATGACATGAGGTATAGCCTGGTAGTGCTGGGGTGCTCTCTGGAGCCTTGAACCAGGTTTCTGTCACTGCACAGATATCGATGTTCTCCATACTGAGGAGAGCTTAGAGTGCGTGCATCTTGAGGTTAAGACTTCTGGCGTTTAGCAGCATTACCCTTAGTTTCTTGTTCCTTCTGCTGTCTATGGCGGTGGGTTTGACTTTTGAGCCTTGCCTAAAAAAGGCACTATGGGGGTGGCAAGAGCCTTTGCCAATATCCAAAAGCCCAGTGGTGACAGGTGCAAGCCGTCCCTAGTGAAGCAACGTGGCTTGTTGAGCATGTCATCCCAGGCTGACAGACACTGGATCCCCTTTGAATGACACCAAAATTTTAGCCAATTGTTAAAATTGATCATTTTGTCTTTGTACTGTGGCATCATTCTAGGTGAGGGTAAGATGCTGCTCAAGGTCAGGGTCATACCATGTAGTCCAGGGAGGTACGTCTCAGGTCATTCACACCAGCATGTACAATGACTGAGTCATATTTGTATTTGCTTTGGAGTGACCTGAGTGCTTGCGTTATGTGGCGGATCCTAGCACCCGACAGGCAGCTCACCATGACCTTCTCTTTATTCAGCCTGGTGAGCGGGACGTCAGTGTGTCTGACAATAGAGTCACCTATTACAAGAGTATCAGGAGTGTTATTCAGCCTTAAGGGCTGTGGCTGCTCGGCACACTGACTTTGTGGGTTATGTGTTGTGCGTGTTTTGTTTTGCGGTAGCGTTTGCTTGGATGTCTGCTTTGGAGGTCTCTGTTGCTTAGGCTGATTTTTATTTAGAGCCTCCTAGTATGTTTTTGTGTATTTATGCATTTGGTTCGCTGATGCGGTGGGACTATGTGATACTGGAATTGTGTTGTGTGAGGTTACCTTCTCCTCCTGACTGGTTATACCAGTTTTGAGATGAGAGAGCTCAGCCTCCAGTTTGACTAAATAGTTGCATCTCTCACATATATTTGAACCTGTTTGGAGGAGGAGAGGGTTGTCCGTATACATGAGACAGTTGTAACATTGCCTCAAAATTCCCAGATTCACCAGCTGGACTGGAGAGGAAACCATTGACTGACCTTTGGACATGCTAGAGTAATATAGGGAAACTGAATTTAAGACGGACCAATAGAGGACAGGGTAATCGTAGAGAGTATAAGAGTAAGTAGTGCTTATGGTTTAATAGTGCTAACTTGTAGGATTACTTGATTGGACCAGTGAAGGGCCTTAGAATGAGAATATGGTGTTTAAATTGAGAGATAGAGCAGTTCTCAGGGAAAAAGTGAAGAGCAAACTTTGTGGAGCCAGGAATAGTTTAAACCCAATTAGGCGGTGCTGCTTTTCCATACAGTGATACAACAATCTGAGTATGTATGCATACCTGTGTCAGTTGTGCTCTGAGTTGATGATCCCTGTTGTGACACATTTGCATATGTTCATGTTTCAATATGTTATAATTATGGTGTTGTGTCTGATGCTCAGTGTGTACATCTAGTAGGCATTTGCCATTAGATGCAATGTGTGCTGCTGAGGGGGCAACACCTGAACATCAATGTTGAATCTGTGTACTCAGGTATGTGTGGCTTGTCATGACTCAGAGCTGTGGGTCATATGCTGCCATGTTGCCTGGGCCTGCAATTGTTGTCACACCCTACATTGTCTACGCCTATGAATTCTGTCCCCTGTATCCTCCTGCTCCTTCTCTGATACCGGTGGGATATCCTCTTTAGACGTCTGGGGTTCTTCGGGTAGTTCACCCACACCTGCAGCTGAAAGATCGCCATGTGCTCTAGTTATCATGACATGCAACATGGTACACGCTGTTATCATCTATGCTACCTTCTCAGCTGTGTATTGCAGTGCACTTCCCAGATGTGTCCAGACATCTGAACCTGGATTTCAGTACACAAAACACACACTCTGTAGTGTTTCTGGTTGTTGTGTATGCTTTATTGTAGGCCTCCATTACAGGGTTGGATGGTTCATGGTACAATGTCATTAGCCAGTGCTCAAGTGGATAACTAGAGTCACCTGTTGTGGGGAGTGGAAAACACGTAGTCAGGATGGATACTGTCATGAGAGGTATCATTAGTTTCTGTCCTAGCTGTGCTCCTGTACTTATCTAGTAGTAGTCCCTCAGGTAATTCACCTTGCTGGAATGCAGCCCTCAATCCATTTTCCCTTTATATGGCAGCATCATGGACACTTCCAGGGTGTGCTGCCATGATGTTTGTTATGTTGCAATCTGCTGCGCACACAACTGGGCAGTTGATGGATGGCCAGCCCTTTGTGTTTATGTATCTGTCTCCTTCAGGATGTACTGGTGTCTTGATAGGTATGTGCATGTAATCTATTGCACCGAGTACATGGAAAAGTCTGCAATGCTGTTAAACTTGTGCACTGCAGTTCTACACTCCATGGGGGTGGATGAGAAGTATATGTAGTAATCCACCTGGCTGCACATTGTTTCCAGGAATTTTGCAGGATACAACTGGCAGCTGTCTGTGATACTCCCACAGCATCCACCATGTGTCTCTGGAATGTCCAGGTGCAAATACACTCAGGCTGAGATGTACTTTAAGGAGATGGGGGTTCTTAGAGGCTCTGTCGATTATTTCTGTTCTGACAACTGGTTTAGTTGCAGCCTTGCTCTGACTGTAGCCTGGCTGCCTTCTGGGTTGCACAGCCACAGTCTCATTTATGGCTTGTATCACTGCAGCCTGTTAATTAACAGCAGGTTGCATTTTTATATATTTTTGTGATGTTTTGCTATGAATTTTGCCATAATATGTAGTATTCACTTAAATTCATTGGAGTCCATAAAGCATATGCTGAAGAATTTTAGAAATGGAGTCAGTGTAGCTATCTGTCACATTTAAGTTGCATTGTGTGTGCATGATGTGTTTTGGAATCAGACCAGTATGCGAGGAATCCCTAATTATCCTATGCTGAATACTTAAGTACTTGAGGTGTCTTCAGCATGTCTTCTGAAATTGCGTCCACAACAGGTGTGCTGTAGGTGGATTGGACACTCTAAATTGACCCTAGGTGTGAGTGTGTGCATATGTGTGCCTTCACTGCTGGGCTGGCAACTTGACACCGTAAAATTCCACTGCCAATCATGAGCGGACAAGGTGATCCACTGTAGCGACCCCTAACCGGAAAAAGCCAAAAGAAGAAGAACAGGTGTGCTGAAGTCCTCCTTGCTGTCTATAAACAGCTTCTGCACACTTTACAGAATCAGGTCCCATGTTTAGTGCTGCCCATGTAGACCATGTGGTATATGAGCTTAAATCATCTGAAAACTGTATAATGGCTACATCAGTGTGAAATTATTCATTCAGATGGAAACTGTAGACTTAAATATCTAACTTGCTACAAGATAAAACTTAATTTAAAGAGAAGGTTTTGCATCATGGATTCAAATTTAAAGACAAAGAGTTACTAAATGCTGTCATGCTTTTCTGAAATGTATAAACAATGCTGTAAAAACAGCCAAGGAAAGCAGGAACCCAAGCTTGATCCACAAATCAGTTTATTTAGTATTTTCATCCACAAATAACAGTGGACTTCATCAGAATAACATCCTCACTCATTCTATGGAAGTCCAGTGTTATTTGTGGATTGTTGTTGTTTGTCTTTTCAGCTTTTCCCAGTTAGGGGTTGCCACAGCAGAACTCCGGTCCACTAATGATTGTCAGTAGATTTTTATGGTGCCGAGTTGCCAGCCCGACGCCCAACCTTCAACGAAGGTGCGCCCATTCACGCATGTCTTTCGGAGGCCACTCGAGCACAAGGAGGACATGCAGACTCCACACAGAAGGCACTCCAGCTAAGAATCAAACAGGAGAACCTCTTGCTGTGAGGCAACAATGCTACAGCTGTACCACCGCGGCTTCTAAACTTTCATCCGCAAATAACACTGGACTTCATCAGAATAACATCCTCACTCATTCCATGGAAGTCCAGTGTTATCTGTGGATGAAAGCACTAAATAAACAGATTTGTGGATTTAGCTTGGCTTCCTGCTTTCCTTGGCTGTTTTACAATGTTGTTTCTGTGTGTTTTTTGAAATGTGTAAACCATACTGATGTAGTTTAACTGGAGACAAATTCCTTGCAACCTCATAAAAATGTACACCCGCACCCATGATACATTTTTATTTTAACCTCTAAGGTTGTACAACATCAGGAAATCCTTTCTGTATGGCAAATTGAAATTCTACATTTCTCTGAGGAAAAAAAGAAAAAGGTTTTGCTACAGAAGCATGTCTGACAACAAGCAGTTTCCTACAAAGGGCTGGCAGGTTTTGCATTTGCTCTTTTGTAGTCTTATTTATCACATGCAATGCATTCTGCAGTGCATACTATCTTTTTTTTTCATTGCAGGTAGATGTAGACAGCTTCAGTTTTTTTAAGTTTAATCTACAATCTTTTTTGATTTTTTCTTTTAAACTTCAGTTATTTCTGAAAGGGATATGTACTGCTTTATATTTTGATCTAACCACATGAATTTCTGCAGTCAGTGGTCTTTTCTGGTGTACATGTATGAAGTCAAGTTGTATTTAATGCTATAATTTATACTTTTTGTCTTAAATAACATATAGCTCCTGCTGTGCATTTTGAAAACGTTCTAAACATATATGAAATAGAACAGAGGCACAAACATTATTACGCAGTTCGAATGACAAAAATGATCACAACTGGATACCTAACAAGACAGTATTACCGAGGCAGTAACTGATCTGAAATATTTTTAACCATTATTTTCTGAAAAAAAAAATGGAGGTGATAATGCAGTGTTCCTTTAAGACCTTTTGCAATATTTTACTGTTCATATAAAAGTTGTTAGCTACTCCCATGGGTATGAGTTTATGAGATGTTAATGCAATAACTGGATAGAAAATTGCCCACCCACAACTTTATCTAAAATGGATATAAGAATGCACCTATACAACACAGATAACAGAAATATGGATTTCCACTGAAACTGCCAAAAGTGAATAGATAAGAACAGCACTGCAAAAATAGTTTATGGAAATTGTTTGGCAATTATTTTCATTTTTGCTTTCTAAATGTTTTTGTCTTAAATTTTAATCCCCAAATCAAGCCATTATCTTTCAAGAACATTACATATTGTTCAATTTGTTATTATATACTCTGCTTTTACCACACTTATTAGTCAGCAGGTGGTATACAGATAAGAAGGATTATGTGGCAGTCAATTTCATTCTTAAAACTGCAAGCACTATTCAGATCAGAGCAAAGAAGTGTTATATTTTGCATACTTAAATCTCTTGGTCTTAACCTGCTATTTTACTTTGGATGCTTTATTTTTTCTTCTACTGAGCAGGGAAGTATACCGTGGCAGAAAACAAAAGTCAAAAAAAAAAAGTCAAAGTAAACTTTATTGCCATTCAGAAATCACACAAGTGCAAAAACTGAAAAAAAATTCTGTGTCTCCAGACTCAATGTGCAGACAACTATTTTCACAAACATTTACACACATAACACCTACCTGTTACATCACGGGCATGCAGGTAGACAGACTAATATTGCAAATAATTAGAAACACATTTTAACACTTTTCGAAGTGAACATTTACTTGCATGAGACTTTCGTATTGCACAGGTTCTTGGTTAAGACATTGCATTGATCCTTGCACAGAGAGAGACATTTAAGTATTGCACTGTGAACATTAGAGTATTGCACTATGGACCTTAGAGTATTGCACTATGGTTAATTCATAAATTCGTAACATGTATTGCACTAAAAGAAGAGATATTTTACTGCATTGCTACTGGTCCAGATGGCCTATAAGTTAACAGTCATGGTGAATATTGCAATAAGTATTAGGTGACAATGATAACCAGGTTAATGCACAATATGAGACAAGCTATTACAATTTCTACTGTCCCAGATGGATTATATTACTAGAGTTCAGCAGCCTGATGACATTAGGGAAGAAGCTATTCCTGAATCTTTTAGTTCTACAACATATGCTTCAGAAGCACTTTCCTGATGATAGATGCAGGAACAGTCTTTAAGCAGGGTGAGTGCAGTCTTTAATTATTCCGCTCGCCCTGTCGAGACATCTGGAAAGTCGTGGATAGATGGTAAGGTGGTCTTGATGATCCTCTCGGCTGTCTTCACCACTCTCTGGAGGGATTTGTGCTCAGAGGTAGAGCAGCTTCAATTCCATACTATGAAGTTGTTCATCAGGATGCTTCCTATAGTACCTTTGTAGAAGGTAGTGAGAACTGTCGATAGGAGATTTGCTCTCCTAAGCCTCCTCAAAAAGTGCAATCTCTAGTGCACTTTCTTGACAATGGCATTTGTATTGATGTTCCAAGACAAGTCCTCATCAATGTGCACCCCAGAAACTTCATGCTTTTCACTCTTTCCACTGTTTCCCCACTGAAGGTGTGGGGAGATTGTTCCTTGTGATTTTTCCTGTAGTCTACAATTATCTCTTTTGTCTTGTTCATATTTAGTGCTAAGTTGTTATTCCCACACCAGGTAATCAGCTGTTCCACCTCGTCTCTATATGCTGTTTCATCATCATTACTAATGAGGCCCACCACCGTTGTGTCATCAGCAAACTTGATGATGTGGTTTGTATTGTACCTGGCTGTATAATCATGTGTTAACAGGGTGAACAGCAAAGGACTTAGTACACATCCTTGTGAATCTCCAGTGTTAAGAGTGATACTGTCTGAGGAGTTATTTCTTGTGCACACTTTCTGAGGTCTGCCTGTGAGTAACTCAAGAATCCAGACACAACAACAACAAAAAATAACAAAAACAGTCTGTCATAGTTATTTATGAATTGGCTGCATGGTCAATTAAGGAACCTATTTCACTATCTATTCTGGCTTTATGGTCTGCACTGCATTAAGGTAATATCAGGCAAAGCTATAGCTAGATCATTTATTGCCCTAGGCAGTCCTGAGACTGAGAGCAGCTCCATCAATCCAAAGATGAGGACAAACAAAAACTAAAAAAGAAGGTATTCTAAAGTTGAAGAAACAAAAAGCTTTCCAAAGGTTTTTAGACCCCCTCCCCCAATAAAGTTCTCCAAGGCTCTGAACTGTAGTAAGAATCTTCAAACTTCATGCTGCATTTAGGCTTTGGCACCAATCATTCATTTGTGTTAGCCCTTTTTGTAATATGCTGACATCATTGGGGGACCCGATGATTGCTCCCAGTTTGCAAACATCAGTAAATTTGGTGAGCCAAAGGCCGTCTATTTTGGCCCGGACTTCTGAGAAATAGAAGCCAAACAGTAAGGGGCCCAACACAGACCTCTGTGGTACTTCACTGGTGATGGGTCTACTACTGGAGGTGGAGTCACTAATTTTGACAGACTGCATCCTGTTGGTGAGCCAATTGACTACCCATCTAGTAACATAAGGGCTAATCCCTATCTGGGAGAGTTTCTCAATGATGCCAGAGTGGGGAATTGTGTCAAAAGCCTTGGCAAGGTCGAGATAGGCAGTGTGAACTATCTTACTTTCATCCATGGCTTTGCTGACTTTCTCAAAGAAGTCCACCAGGTTTATTAAGCATGATCTACCCTTAACAAAGCCAAACTGAATTGGGTCCAGCATTTGGAGGTTGCCTATGTCCTTGTTAATAAGGTCCATATTAATTCTTTCCATGGCCTTGCAGATGAGGCTCATTAGACTAATGGGTCTGTAGTTCCTAGGGTCAGTTGATGCCCCCCCCCCCTTTGTGCTGGGGGATTACTGTTGTTGTTTTCCATTCTGCAGGAACATAGCCAGTTCTCAAGCTATGATTAAAGAGAACACCAAGTGGGTTGGGTAGGTCTTGTTTTAGATTGTTTAGTAAACAATCTGGGATATTATCTCATCTCATTGAGGCCATATTTTTGCCTTGGCAAGTGCAGAGATGATCTGTTCTCTAGAGATACTAGGCAGCATGCTGGTGTCAGGTATGCTTTGGAATATGGTAGGTGGGGATGGGGGGTGAAGTTTGCACTGAAACTGTCAGCTAGCAGGTTGGTGATATCTTCCAGTGTAGTATGAGTGATCCCACCTACAACCAATTTGGCACATAGCTGAGCATTTCTTTTAGACTTCGGGCATAGTTAAAGAATCCCTTATGATCATTCTTGGCCAGGGAATGCAATTTTAGGTTCGTAATTTGCTTTAGAAGACTTTACAAGATTTTTGCTTTTCTTGTTTAGGATTAGGAGGGAGGTTTTCCTTTGCAGAGTGATATCGCTCTTGCTTTTGGACAACAGTTTCTTTCTCTTGTTATATAATCTGTTTATACTTGAAGTCACCCATGGTGGCTTGTTTTTATAAAAGACCTGGTTTTGATCCGGTCAGGTACACAGAGTTTATGCAGTCACTTAAGGTTTGTACAAGGCATTTGCTTACACGTCTGCAAAGTGATCATTGATATTTGCAATTGCAGGTGATATGAAGCTTTTTATACCATAACTTAGTATGCTGTAGTTAGCTTTGGTAAAGTTTTTTTTTTTATAATTTTTGTTCCTGTGAAGGTGTCAGTTCCAGTAGTCACTTCAAATGAGACTGATTTGTGGTCTGACCTAGCCAGGGAGGACTTCACGCATGGGGAAGTATGGTGACCTCCATGTTGATGAGTACTATGTCCAGAACATTAGAGCCCCTACTGGGGGTGCAGATTATCTATTCCAGAGCATTTGTGTTAACAAAGTCCAGGAACCTCTGGGCAAGTGTGTTTTTGCTTGTGTATGTCCCCCAGTCTAAGGAAGGATAGTTGAACTCTACCATGATTAAGGTGTTGGGCTGTATGGCAAGGGATTCCAGTACACTGAGGTATATGATGTGCTTTTCCTGGTTCTTGGTGGGAGATCTATAGCTAGCAATGTTGTGGTATGCTGCTTTCCCAATAGTCAATTGGACATGGAGTAGTTTGAGAGTCATTCTGTTTGACCAGTCTCAAAGTGTATTTGGTTTTAATGAATATGGATACACCTCCATCTTTGGTTTCTTCATGCTCATTTTGAGGTTTGAACATGTGGAAGGCATTATAAATTTGCATGGTCAGGGTGCTCTCAGTGACCTTGAACCTTGTCTCAGTAACTGCACAGACATCAGCATCCTCTAAGGTGAGGAGTGCTTCCAGAGAATGCAGTTTTGTGTTTAAACTCCTAGCATTAAGCAGCATGACACTGAGTTTGTCTCTATTAGATTTTATTACGTTGGAAAATTTGTTGTTTTGACATTGCCTAAAAAGGTACTATTTGTAAGCCTGGGGGGCAGGTGCCAACCATCTCTAGCAAAGCAGCATGGTCTGTCTACCATATCTTCCCAGGCTGACAGATACTGGACCCCCCTGGACTGACACCAGAAGCTGTGCCAATTTATGAAGTTAAATCATTTTTTATTTATATTATGGCATCATCCTGGGTGAGGGCAGGATACTGCTTAGGGCTAGGGACATACCTGTCTGGGGCACATAATCAGAGAGTTCCGTCATGTCTGTCTTCATAGAGTCCAGAGAGGTATGTCTCAGGTCATTCACTCTAACATGGACTTTGACATAGTCATAATGGCACTTGTTGTTGAATAACTTGAGTGCATGTATGATTTGTCGGATCATGGCACCTGATAGGCAGCTGACCATGACCTTCTCCTTGTCCAGTCTGGTGAGGGGGATATCTGTGTGTCTCACTATGGAGTCACCTATGAACAAGACATTTGATGTGTTTTGCCTTAGGGGCGTATTTTTTGAGACACGTGTGTTGATATGTGTAGTTGTTTCTTTTTGCTTAATGGTGAGTGTGGGTGGTATGCATTTGGGGGATCTCTGTTCTTTTGGTAGGCTTTTAGTGAGTACCTCCATGTACGTGGGTTTATGTGTCACAACCTTATTTTGTGTGATAGGTGAGGTTTCTGTGAGAGGTGAAGCATGTGTGCTGACAACATGTTTGATATCTGATTTATTTTTACGTGAAAGAATTGACTTCAATTCCACAGTGTATTTGTATCAGTTTGCTTTATGAATAAATGTTTTTTAGTATACATGAGGCAATTGCTACATTGCCTCAAAATGCCCATATCAATCAAGCTGGCAGGGAAAATGATGGGGAAATTGTCTGTCCATTGTGGCAGGATTTTCTGAATGTGGTATTTGGGAAGGAAATGGGCTAGCAGTACTTAGGTTCATAGGTTCATAGGTGTGTACTAGGCTAATGGCCCTGGGACCTTTGCAAGCCTAGCCAGAGGATTAAACAAGCACAGTACAACACAGCAACTGGAGAGTACAAACTTTAATAACAGTTAAGCGCTTTCTTCCATCTTCAAGGGACTTCCTCAGAACAAAAGATACATCCCCACCCAGCCTTTAAATAACATAGTCAATTAAAACAATTATCCAATAAATCAATTAACCACAAAGCCACATCATTTAAAGGAATATATGTACAATTACAAAAAAATTATATTTAAAAACAAATACATAATATTAAAATACATAAAGAACATGTATGAATTATATTCTGTCCCATAATATTCTTCAATTTTAACACACATGTAATGGCAGTAGACTCATTAATGCCTGGGTACTCAGTTGTGTTTAGATGCAATTGCCATTTTAGTTCACAAATATCAAGATGAATATCCAAATTCCTACCCTGGGGATCTTTGGCCACTTGTTGTATGACCAAAAACTTAAATTTGTTTTCACTAAACTCCCTTATATGTCTACTCAAAGCATTGGTCAACCTACCATGCCTGATGTCTAATAGGTGTTAAGCAATTCTATTTTTAAAGTGCCTGCTAGTCTTCTCAACATAGAATATGGGGCATTGCTGACAGTTTGCCACATATACTACATTGGGGCTACTACAGTTAAAATGCCCATTAATGAATACGGAGATGTTATTTAACTTAAACTGGTCACCAGTTTCCAATATATGGGAGCAAAAAGTACACATTCCACACTTAAAATTCCCTTTATTTCTATGCTTGTACGAATTGTTGGCATAACCAGTTGTCTCCAAAATATTCTTAAAAGATTTGTCCTTCTTATAGACTATTTTTAGCATTTTACCAACTCGCTGTCCTACATTAAACTCTTATTTCAAAATTTTCCAGTTCTTTTGAATTATATCCACCACATTATCGGTGTCCAAATTAAAAGTTGTAATAAAGCTCACAGAATAGTTATTTTCCATTCCTCCTTCCCTACTCTGCAGGCTTACACATAATCCATCTCCACCTGCTAAAATTGGCTTATAAAGGCTAATTTTACATTTATGTTGGACTTCATTACTTAGTTTATTTAACATTTCTTGTGGGTACCCTCTCTTACAAAATAACTGTTTAATAAAGGACAATTCATTAATAAATTCATTCTCTATGGTGACCATCCTGGCTGCCTGTACCATCTGCCCTTTCACAATTGATTTTTTCTGATGGGCTGGGTGCCAACTGTTAAATTCCAAGTAGGAATAAAACAGGGTAGTTAGTACACTGAATTCCAGGTCAAGAGACTCTAATATGCTTCCCTTTTGTTTCATATCCTCCATACATAGAATATTCAGTCTCCTTATTACCTATCCCTTCAGTAAACCCATATCCAGTGTAGGATTTCATGTTTTATGTCTGGCAGGTTGCTTGGTTTTATGTCCAACCTTTGGTGAACAGTGTTTTCACAGGTAACCAGTCTGAACAACTGGACATTGGTTGGCCAGTTTCTTACTGACTCAGAGCTGCTGGGATTTATAATAAACACATCGTCAATATTGCTCATAGAGCTGTCCCACTATTATCACAGTGTTCCTAACATAGGTTGGAGTAGAAGGGGTCCTCAATATGATTACCACTGGTAATACCCATAATCCCTTTTTAGTGACATTAATCACTGCAGGATAAAGCAAGAAAACTTTGCACACCATAGCTAAAAAACAAATTGAATAGTAAAGTCAGTAAAAAAGAATATCGTAAAATAGGTAAGCACTTTCACAGTTTTCTACCACTTCATCAGACCATGGCTTGGATTCAATAAAGGGAAATCTCCATATCATAATAGTGCAGCAGCTTCTGCATGGAATATGGCTGCTGAGCAAGCCAGTAAACAAGGCTGGGGGCATTCACAAACCTGCCAGCACTATTCTGACACAGACATTACTGAATAATGCTAATTACCTCATCTGCTGGTTAAAACTATGCAAATGAGGTGAATTAGCAATTCAGTAAGCAGGCAGGCATCCATGGCAGAGCAGTGTCCATTGCAGAAATGTATTCAGTTACTAACCATGTACATTTCTGCAAAAAGCAAAACAGGGGAATGACAGCTCAAAGTAAAGCATGTATTATGACTATTAGGCATGCCAATGGCCAAAAATATGGCCACTGGCATGGAAAACAGTTGCAAAATTATGAAAATCAAAGTTTTTTTTTTGGCCAATTTCGGCTATTTAAGTGTAGCACAGCAGCATGCAAATGAGATCATGCAGAAAATATGAAAAAAATATAAAAAGACAATTTTAAGTGAAATCTGAATTTTGCCATTATAGTGGGTAGCATGCAGAACCAAAACAATAACAGGTAACACTGGTTGCTAAGGAGATAGGCTCTGGCGTAGTGGTGTAACAAGGGACTAAGGCAGTGGGGTATGCAAAGGAGCTAAATTTATTGAATAGCAAAATGGGAGACCATGTCCGTCTGCACCTAACCATGTAGGAGCTGTAATGCTGCAGTGTGAGTAGGAGAAACAGCTGATATGAAAAGGGGTGTGTCATGCTTGGTGTAAGCACATTGGAGCTCCGCTGCCTCTATTTCTGCTTAGCCAAGTACAGCTAAGCAAGGGTGTGTGTCTGAGCTAGTTCATGAAATTCTGAGCATGTTCACATCCCTGGGAGGGTCTTTTCTGCTCAAAACTGTTTACTATAGCTGCAGGGGTTTGTGTGGTATGCTGTGGAGCTCAAACACAAGGGAAACAATACAAAAAAAAACAGGAACCAGCAGAAGTGTTTTCATTTGAGCAGTGAGTGTGTGCGGTGCTCTGCAGGGCTCAGAAGGGGCAGAAATGAGAAGAAAGAAAAAAACTGGGAAATAGCAGAATAAAGGCACTCAAGTACTAATAATATAGCTAGCAGGTGGAATGTATCATAGTCAGCCAATCACACAGGCAGCATCTGATGCACACCAGTATAAAGTATGCAAACACCTTTCAGTCTGTTTTTTCCCACAAACTCTGCACCATTGGTATACACACTCGGGGGAATTTTAACTGACAAAATGTTTGGGGCTGCCATCACTTTGATACATCAGTATGTGCTAGAGGCTGAGGGTTATGAGGAGGATAATGCTGACAACTGTCCCAGACTGAGGAGGAGGAGGAAGTGAAGAGTGTTCAGACCCAGGGTAACTTACCAGGGGCTACATGACCTGGAGATACTAGAGCCCTACAGGGTGGACAGGGACTTACTTCAGCAACTTTGCAAACTGTGCCAGCCACACCTCAGACACACACCCAACAGAGGGAAACCCATCCCAGTTGAAATCAAGGTTTGTCTAGCCTTAAGAATATTAGCTACAGGTATCTTCCAAAGACCTACTAGGGACATCATGGGAATCTCACAGGCATCTGCATCCAGGGTACTCCATCAGTTCCTGGATGTCTTGTGAATACATGCTGGTGAGCACATATATTTCTTCAGCACCCGTGAGGAGAGGACCAGCAATATGCATCTCTTCCACCATCTACCCAGAGGTACTAGGTGCCATAGACTGCACCCACATCCACATTAAGCCACCACCTGATGAAGAGGGTAGAGCCTATGTCAACCGCAAGGGCTATCACTCCATCAACTGCCAGGTCGTGTGCAATGCCCAGGGCATTATCAAGAATGTGTGTGCTGGCAGCCCTGCTAGTTATCACGACTCCCATTTCTGGCATGCCTCACAGCTGTACCAGGTATTTGCCAGGGGGGACATCCCATATGGCCATCTGGTGGGGGATGCTGGCTATGCACTGGAACCGTGGATGATGACACCCATCATAAATGCACACACACAGACACACAGACACACACACACACACACACACACACACACACACACACACACACACACACACACACACACACACTGAAGAACACCATAATGAGGCACATGCACAAGCCAGAAACATTATAGCACATGTGTTTGGGATGCTCAAGTCATGGTTCCACTACCTTGACCTATCTGGTGGAGCCCTGCAGTACTCTCCAGCCACATGTGCGCACATGTTCGTAGTATGTGCCATTTTATATAATATGATCCTGTGGAAACAGTTGCAGCAGGAGCATCACAGGAAGGCCCACACCGCCCCCCCCCCAACTGTTGCCAAGGCACCAACATGCACAGGAGGACTCGAAGGAGGAATGCCCTGAGCATGCTCCTGTAGGCAGACGGAGGCATGTATGCCCAGGCCTTGGCAAAGAGGCAACGCATAGCACACACACTGACACTGTATGGAACCAGGGACTGACACCTCTCTCTGACTCACACACACAGTAAAATGGATGCCACACACATCACACTACCTGTATCTTACCATGTATAGGCTTTGTACTGCATGCATCCAACAGAGTCAGCCCTGAAGCACCATTCTCACAACTGCCGCAGGCACAAGGTAAGTCAGTATTCTTAACAATAAATGAATGGAGTAATATGTTGTGATAGCATAGCTATGGTATCACTGCATGCATGCAAGGGAATGGGGTGGCCTACCAGGATAGCAGCAGACAACCGACAGCTATGTGGGACAACAGGAAATGTCTGCCCAATACTGCCTTCCCCAGCGAATGCAGTAGTCCCCTAGGTTACAATTCTCACTGCAGTATATCTGGGTGGCTAAGAAACTGGGGGGGTCATAGGTCACATGCATGGATGTCAATGTGTGGATTCCATATTTACCCAGCAATTCAGCCATAGAAAACCATAAAGAAATGTCTGGCAAAGGCCCAGAAATGGGGACAATGATGAAATATGCCCATACAGACCTACACAGTGATATTACAGCAGGTCTTGCAGTTGCAGTAAGGCTCTGAAGGGTGAGAGGCCTGAAACCCAAATGTCTGCCATTACAATCCAACCTGTGGTCTTTAGTGATATGCCTGTAGTCTTCAAGACAGGCACCATACTATGCTAAATGGAACCAAAATGTAAAGGGAACATAGGTGAATTTCCTATTACCCATCCAATCATATAGGTTCATAGGTAGGTACTAGGCTATTGGCCTTAGGGCCTATACAAGCCTAGCCAAAATGGTACCCTGGCTTTCGCCATCCAATAAAATTATTTTCCTGTGCCTCTGTCAAGCAAAACCACAGAAGTGATCCCCGGGGTGAATTTCCTATTACCCATTCAATCATATAGGTTCATATGTAGGTACTAGGCTATTGGCCCTAGGGCTGTGCAAATGTGGACAGCTGACAGGTGTGCCCCACACACACAAACACACACACACCCATGTTTCTATAGAAATGCAGTAAAAGGGTATAAGAAGCAGAGCACACATTGCCAGGGCTGTCCCAATCAACTTGATAACTTGTTGCATGTCCACAATATGCAGAGGTCAATAAGCTATGTATATGTGTGGTCAATACTGTTAGTATGTGGCCTGCACTTACTCCTGGCTGTCGTGTCTTAGTGGCCTAGGTACTGTACTGTGGTCAACAGGGTCCATGTTCCAAGAACTGCAGTGTCAACTATTCTGCATGTCAAATACAGCTATGGTAGGAGTTGGGCACACTGTCCAGACATCAATATCTGTTACTGCAGGAAAGCTGGACAGGCCAGGACAGGGGCCACACATATGGACAGTACACAGCTCAGAGTAACCTACACAGTGCCTAGCATACCCCTCAACTGTACAGACACTTTGCAGAATGTACAGAGGTTTGCAACATATTTATGGTCTCTTTACCATAAAAATTGTGGTTGTCTGGCAAATCACTGGCAAATCACAAAAGACTAAAGTCAGAAAATAATGACAGATTGCAGTTTCAGACTTCATATTCTTTAGGAAAATGCATGCTAATGCAAAACCTGTTATTGTATCACCTTTCTAGGTTTGTGAGGCCAATAGGTAACAACGGTCCCTATATGTAGGCCTTTGTCCCCAAATTACATATGGCTTTGTCCAGATGTCTGGGTCTAAATAGTCGGGAGGTATGGTGCCTAGTAGGACAGCAGGTATCTGAAGGTCAGTGTACTGTGAGGTCATAAAAGGCTGCCAACTTACTGTGTCAGCACTGACAACATGTCACTGGCAATAACCCATACCCCTGGAATGACAGGTTGTCACAGAAGGAGCACAAGTATGCCCTTTATATCTGTTCTGCTTGTCCTAACATTGCATTTGCCTGCCAGATATTTGCAAAACAAGAAAGGGTATTGTCAAAACATCCATGGCAGACAGTGGGGAAGCAGATGTCATACCCATAAGAGAAAGGAAGCCAATACCAAACTGGTCTCTCAACTGTCTATGTTTGGCAGAACAGTAGTAACACCCTATCCCCATGTGTGTGCCTTTGTCTGACTGTCTTATATGGGCCTGTCCAGATGTCAGTCTGTGATGGTTTGACACCTAGACCAACATGTAGCCTCATAATAATATATAGCAACACAAACCATCTGAGGACCACAGCAAATGTAGTAGTGCAAAGATGGACAACCTGCTAAATAGGTGCACTCAGAGGTGTGAAGTCCACAACCTTGTGTGTGATGTTACAGCATTTATCCCACTCACATCAGAATTACAAATACATAACAGCAACCACTGTGGGCAAAGCCTGGGACTGGACTACAGAAGAACAAAGAGACATACATAAGGGGAAGGGGAAACACTGGCCAGACAATGGAGAATGTGCACACTAGAACAAATTGTGCAGTAACATAGGTGTCATACAGTGTATGGAGTCAGTAAACATCACCTGCAAATACACAACACACATCCATGTACGTGGAGGTCCACAATAAAACAAAAAAAAAAACAAAGTTACCTCAGAGGCAAAAGTACATGAGAACTCCACAAACGTACACATCACAGACCATGCAGACTCCACACACCAGGGTCTTGCAAACGCTAAGGCCTTACCCCAAACCCCAAACACCTGCCCAACACAAATAGGCTAACAGCACTGTCTCTCTACCCCGTTCCATACAGACTTTGGTGAGGTGACACCTGTCTGTCATACAAAGCAATCCAGACCCTGCCTTGATGGGATTATCATACATCTGGAAGTCAAGGCTCACATGATCATCCTGTTAGCACAGCATTAACCTGGGCTGTGATATCAGTACAGCTTGTTGGTGTGACAGATACATGTCCCACACACTCCCACATCTGTGGAATACACTCCCTGTCTACATCAAGCTAAGTGTCTCAATACCCCTAGTGATGTGCTCTTTGTATAAGTGCATGGGAAACACAAAATACAGTCCTGTGATTCCACCTGTGTCCCTGCTGGACAGGGGCTCTGTGTGCTGACATTGCCTAACATGGCCTACACTCCCATCTGCATGGGTTATAAGGGACTCAGGGCTAATACCCTACTAATGTCATATCAACCTATCAACCTATGCACAACTGTCTGTCAGTGGTTCACCACATTACTCTGTACTGCTCTGCCACTGACATACCTGGAAGTCACACAGTGCTATGTGGAATATACTACACATATAATGGACATTTCTGCACAGTACAATGCACTCTGTACCCACACCCATACCTTTCAACCTCTGACAGCAAGACATCTGGACAAGGTCATAAATGAAAGTGGGGCAAAGTCCCATTGGTAGGGACATATTGTAAATATTGCTCTTACAAACAGAGAAAGTTTGTAGAATAATGGATTTTGCATTAACAGGAATTGTTTGAAGGTTATGAAGTCTGAAACACTAATAACTGTCATTATTTTGTAACATCAGTCTTTAATTATTTGTGACTAACTTGCCATAAAAACACAAGTGCATATAGACTGGATGAAACTTCTAGACAAGCCCCTGGACAATCCGCCAAAAAATGTACACTTGAGATATGGACCAGGATATGATTTTTTCAGGTAAGATGAATACCACACAAGCAGGAGATCCCTAACCTGGACTGTTTACACAGCTTCCTCAGTCAACCGGCTGTAGCCACACCTCTCAACTGGCTTTTTTGGGCAAGAATGTCTATAGCTGGGCTCATAATATTGGTCTGCATTATACATCTTGTATTCCTCTGGTAAAGCACTGTGATGATCTGAGGATGTCTGTCACTAGGTAATGACACAATATATTCCAGTGTCATACCTCAGATATGTCAGAATTTGTCTGTAAAAACAAACTCTGTACCCCTAGCATCTTCCTGTTTACTGTTGAGAGGTCTGGCTGTAGCACACAAAACCCCAGACTGGAGTACAACTACCTCTGGACTGGAGTCCCACTATTACTATAGAAGGGCATACTGGGCATGCTCCTACACTTAGAAACTCACACGCCATGTCAGAACCCACATCGGACTATATAACTGTATTGTGCATACATGTCTTTGCATACAGATAGCTATGTACACCTTAGCTGTCTCGTTACACAGCCATCAGACAGGATTACCCTCAACTAGCTGTTGGTGGCTCACATGTGATATATCTGCATCTGTTGAGTGTAATACACAGACATATATATGGGCAACATAGAAAAATATGTCCAGCATACACACACATAGACATGGGGAAGAGAGAGAGAGAGACATAGGGAGACACACACACACACAGAGTGAGTCATACACAGGGAAACCCTAAATGGCATAGAGTGGTGTCCTGCTGCAGAAAGTGGCAAACCAGTTGTAACCAGCCTTATGTGCCAGCATGAAGGTAAGCTCCACTGTGTAATTGTACTGAGACATCACATCACCTGCTAGTGTGTGTGTGTGTGTGTGTGTGTGTGTGTGTGTGTGTGTGTGTGTGTGTGTGTGTGTGTGTGTGTCTGTAGGTTTAAATATTAAGAGGCTGTTACAATTCAGTATACTTACCATTCCCCTACTTCACAAGATTTGCTGATGTCATTCACCTTAGAAGTACTATTGGACACCTGTCAGCCCAATAAGCTCTGTAGCATGTGCAATAACTGTGTAACACTGTAGTACAAATAATTAGATAGGCAGGCATTTTAATCTCAGTTCTGGCAAATGTAAGTGTGTGTGTGTGTGTGTGTGTGTGTGTGTGTGTGTGTGTGTGTGTGTGTGTGTGTGTGAGAGAGAGAGAGAGAGAGTGTGTGTGTGTTTGCAGGTAAAACAGTTTTAGGCCATTCACACCCAGTACACCTCCCAGTGCCCGACTTTAGCAGTCCTGCCAATGTCATTTACCTTAGAAGTACCTTTGGAAAGCCACAGCCCTATAAACTCTGTGTCATGTGCAGTAACTATGTAACAATATATTAAAAATAACTAGATAGGCAGGGGTTCTATTCTCAGTAATGGCAAATGTGTGTATACAAGTGCTTGTAAATGTGTATGTTTGTAGGATGACATATGTTGGGGACTTGTCCACCCACAACACTTCCCAGTGCCCTACTTTAGCAGTTCTGCTGCTGTCATTCTCCTCAGAAGTACCTTTGGACAACTGTCAGCCCTATAAGCTCCGTGGCGCATGCAATAACCATGTAACAATATAGTATAAATAATTAGATAGAGAGGGGTTCTGTTCTCAGTTCTGGCAAGTGTGTGTGTGTGTGTGTGTGTGTGTGTGTGTGTGTGTGTGTGTGTGTGTGTGTGTGTGTGTGTGTGTGTGTGTGTGTGTGTGTGAAGGTGTGAAGGTGTTTGTAGGGTAATGTATTTTGATGCCCCTCCCACCCAGTACATTTCCCATTGCATACTTTACAAGGGCTCTTGAAGTAATTCACCCCAGATGTACCTTGGGGCACTATTAATCCTATAAGCTCAGTGGCATGTGTGATAATTGTGTAACACTGTAGTACACATAACTAGATAGGTAGGGGTTCTAAACTCAATACTGACCACTGTGATTGTGTGTGTGTGTGTGTGTGTGTGTGTGTGTGTGTGTGTGTGTGTGTGTGTGTGTGTGTGTGTGTGTGTGCAGTAACTGTGTGACAATGTAGTACACATAACTAGAGAGGTAGGGGTTCTAAACTCAATGCTGACTAGTGTGTGTGTGTGTGTGTGTGTGTGTGTGTGTGTGTGTGTGTGTGTGTGTATGTGAGATGCCATTTTGAGGCACGTACCACCAAGTACACTTCCCATTGTCCTACTTTACAAGGCCTGTTGATGTCATTCACTGTAAATGTACCTGTATACACTTGTCAGCCCCCTAAGCTCTGTGGCATGTGCAATAACTGTGTAATACTATAGTACAAATAATTAGATAGGTAGGGGTTCTAATCTCAATACTGATAACTATAGTAGTAGTGTGAAGCATATCCCCTGTGGTTGTTGTGTGTGTAGGGTATACCATTTTAAGGCCTGTTGGCCACCTACTCATGACATTACTTTAAAGAGCCTGTTAATGGCATCTGCCTCACATGCACCATGTAACACTATACAGCTCATACCAGTCATCTGTACAGATGTACATGGCATATCCACATGTTTACACCCTATACGTGGTCTGTGTCCCCTAACAATGAGCATTCCTGTGAAATCATTGCCAAATATGTCACAGTTACCATAGTGACACACATGCCAGCATCAGACATCGTATCTGACTGAAAGTCTGTCATTCTATCACTTGTGCAGGTTTTGAGATGAATCACTATATCTGGTGAGTTACCCACCATCCAGGAAGGCATTCACAAGATTACTTGTAAGAGGTTGTGTGTTATGTTCCAGGCATATAATCTATGTGGAGCATGTCATGTGTACATAGCACTATAGTACATACAAGTGGATATGTAGGGTTACTAATATGTCTATTGGCAACTGTGTATGTGTTTCTGTATGCACAGCCCCTGTGCCTGTCTTTACTGTGTGTATGTGATGTTTATATCATTTTGTGTGCCTCCTCCACCCTGTGAACTCTCCCATTGCCAACCTAGTTTCAGCCCATAAAGATATCATCCACCTTACAAGCACAGTTACACAGTTTCTAACATCAAGAACTGTGGTGCATGCAATGGTTGTATCACTGTGTATTGCACATAAATAGATGGGTAGGTCATCTGCTCTGAGTAGTGACAACTACATGTGAATGTGTGCTTCATTGCATGTCTTCATGCAGCAGTGTGTGTGTGTGTGTGTGTGTGTGTGTGTGTGTGTGTGTGTGTGTGTGTGTGTGTGTGTGTGTGTGAGTGTGTGTGTGTGTGCGTGTGTGCATCAGATGGCTCTACTATGTTAAGGCCCTCTGAATCCACCATTGGCAATCCTAGCAACCCCTGCAATTGTCACCCGCATGAATAGCAGTGGCAGACACTGCAACACTACATTACCTCTGTGCTATTTATGTTATGTATCTAGCACTATTGTTTGTAAGACTGTGCAGGTAGGGGCTGTGCTCAGCCCTTCAACAGCTGCCCCATGTACAGGACTATGACTCTATGTGCACTACCAGCATGACAGGCCAAACATGCATATGACTTAGCAAGACACACATGCTGGTGATTGTCGGGTTAGACTAACACAGGCTGACCTGTGTCAGGAATACATACCCCACACCTGTCATACACAGTACCAGGCATACCCTCATCACCTGCATGAAGGTTGAGTGGATGGGACAGAAATGGCAGAGGCAACAGGTGCTGATAGGTGCATTTGTTGCAGTTAAAGTAATAGCTAAGCTTATGAGGGACCCAGTGCCAGTACTCAAGTAACCTCCTCTGTATGTGTGAGCATGCAGTCCTACAGACACCCAGGTAACATGTATGAAGGCTAGCTGGCTGTGTTAAAGGTATGTATGCAAGGTCACACTGTCTGCTACAATTGTCCCTCACACTCTGTTGCATGTAAACACACCTAGTAAACATGTACATATACAGCTATACCATGGCTATGAAAAGGTCACTGTGTTTCCACTCTGCCTTACTCATCATTGCTACTGTCAGCAGGCCCACAGCCTCCAGACACACAGACACTTAGAACGCAAGCAGGATACAGTATATGACGCTACAGTTAGCAGTACTAACAGCAATAATGCATCATGGCTAACAAGGTACATACACCTCGATGTGTGCCCATAACTATTGCCAGCAGACAGCACCTTACACATCATTAAATTACTACACTGTACTATATTCACCCTGTGCATTAGACCCATATGAGCATGTCCCTGCATCAATGGTATGGATGATAGGGCTGTGACAACAGTAGCATAACATGTGCAGGGTGTGGTGTGGGATTGCCAGAGGCCTAGGCTGGGCCATATGATTGCCATCATGTGTGTGTGTGTGTGCGTGTGTGTGTGTGTGTGTGTGTGTGTGTGTGTGTGTGTGTGTGTGTGTGTGTGTGTGTGTGTGTGTGTGTGTCTGGAGGGGTGATGTTCAACTGTGTCTTGCAGAGGAGCTGTGCATGTCTGGTGGTGACCGGCCTGAGATAGAGATGTGTCAGTGCTTGTCTGCACACAATCAAAACATTTGGATGCTAGCACAAGGCTATGCTGGACAGCAGTGGACTGTACATGGCAGGATATACAGTTCACCATCTCCTAGCGGAGATGCTGGAATTGGTCCTGCCAGCAGTCTCACTGGCACCACCAGGCCCAAGGGCAGATGCAGTACTATTCCATGATGGTGACTGCTGTCTGCTGGATCTGCATCCTGGATGGGACTGGCCAGGACCACATGCCTATGGCCTGCTCCGATGTGGTGTGGACAGCACCCTCCCTTCGGTAGTGCCGGTGGTATTGGCACTACAGGACTGTGAATGCGCATGACCACGTGGGCTCTCAGTCGATCATGTCTACCTGGGCGATGCCCTACTCCCACCAGATGCTCAAGCACAGACATTGTATGATCGAGCAGTGACAATGTCTCACCCCACCGTCTATACACGACATTGGCGAAATGACGTATGGCATCACAAATGCCGTAGAGATCATCACACATGGCAGGAAGTGCTAAATTCATGACCCTGAGTATCTGTATAGTGTTGAGGTCAGTACGCGCCTGTGCCCCCATGACAGACCGTAACATGCATCCAGTGACACCTGCTGTGGTACTTGCAGCCAGGGCTTGATGGGCAGCAGTCCTCCGTCGAGCACCCCTGACCATCTCCCTGTGTGCGACCTCACCTGCCCTCTGAGTATGGCTAGTGTCTACACTCACACTTGCCATATTCACCACACTAGCCTGTTCCATGCCACCACCTTCTAACTGTCCATTATCTGTGGCTGCTGGGGACTGGGGATGTGTGGGCATACAGACTGTGTGCGGGGATATTGTGGGTGAAGGTAGGATGCCAACTAATGGCACAGATTCAGGCCAGGAGAACCTCACCTGTGCCTTACTATGACCACCATCATCTTGAGAGTCTGCTAAGACACTGGCATCAGGTTGTGAGGGGGAGAGACACTAACCCCCATGTTCACCTGCGTGGGGAAGACAACATATGTAAATCAATTGCCTGCAGTATTATGTTTGCTAGTACACACACACACACACACACACACACACACACACACACACACACACACACACACACACACACACACACACACACACACACTCCTAGTAAAGTCTGGCACAGTTTTGCTACCTATGGGCCCTTCAGGCCAGACCTTACCGTAGTTCTGCCTGTCACAGTCCATCTCCATAACAGCTACTGTAAGGCCCTCAACAAAGGGTGACAAATCCTACTGTGTGATGGGCCTTTTAGCAGAATGTTAAGTGTGACCATGACCAAGGCTATTGGAGTGAGCCATACAGTCTCACCAAGTGCACATGCAAGTACTGTATGAGCTGACTTACTGCTATACAGACCAGACACAATGACAAGGTGTAATGATATGTGATAACCAATGAAGGAAAAAGAGAATACCCTATCACTGCAGTACCTACACAGTTCAGACTCACAGGGATTCATTGCAGACAACATTGCAGGACAGCCTGCAATACATACAGGAAACATGTAAAGTACTAGGTGCATAGCTTCATAAGATGATACCAGACTATTGGCAGGGATGCCCTCATAAGCCTAGCTCAGACTTCTGCACATATCCCTTCAAAGCCAGCATCTGTTTCCCCTGTCCAGCTGGGACACACGCGGGATCCCAGTGGTGTATTTTCCATTTCCCATGCAGTTGTCCATCTTCTTCTTTAAGAGAGATATACATGTACTCTGCTAGACATGGGGAGGTAGTGTATTATACAGATAGTGTATTCTGTGGGACACTACACTATCCTACCAGCAAGTACTATACATGTCACAGATGAGGTGAGGGCCCTGCGTGCATGTTGCATGAGTGAGGTTTGTCTTACGGATATGCAGAAATTCCATCGAGGCTGGTTTGGAAATGGCCTTGTATGCCAGACACAGATCGCCTGTGATCAGTCTGCATGAGACTGAGTACAAGGACAGGGCTTTCAGCCTATCTGTATAGGATAGGTGTTGCAGACCCTGGAAATGTCTGGCCAGGAACCTCTGTGGTCTCTGCAACTGCTGCATTTGCTTGGCAAGATACATGCCAAAGGAGCCATTGTACTCGGTAATGCATCTGATAAGGGTGGAGTACAGGGATGTTGTGGCCCCCTGGTTCCTGGATAACATACCTATATTTGTGAGGTTGGCCATGTAGACAGCCTTCCATACAATGGTGCCCACATGATGGGAAACTGTCAAGTTTCTACCATCTTTGGTGCACAAGTTGCCTCACACCTGATTGCATGCTAAGTTAATTGTTATTACTGTCATAATTAGTGTGGATGACATCTACCACAACAGGAGAATGATGCATCTCCTGACATTCAGTTTGAGGCAATGCTTCTTGAACCAGTCATTAATTTGGGTAAGGGCCTCTTGGAGGGTGCTCACATCAGTAGGAGAATGTAAGACAGTGGCCAGCTTGCAATCATCTGCAAATCTGGTCAGCCATAGACCACTAGTTTTGTCTTGTGCCTCAGAAATGTATATGTTAAACAGTAGAGGCCCCCAGACTGATGTTTGGGGTACACCACTCTGTAAGAGTCTACTACTAGAAGTGGCTTCCGTTACTTTGACTGAGTGGATACTATCATTGAGCCAGTTAGCTACCCATCTGGTAACATACAGGTTGATGCCTAGCTGTGTAGGCTTATGTATCACGGCCACCTGGGGATTATTGTGAGAGATTTGGGTAGGTGAAGGTAGGCATTGTTCACCATCTTCCCCTTGTCCTTGTGTTTGTTGACCGCTTCAGAGATGTCAACCAGCTTTAAAAGGCCTGATCTCCCTTTGACAATACCACACTGTGTGGGCTCAAGCATTTTGAGGTTGCTGATGCCCCTGTTTATAAGGTCCTTCATATTGACTTCTATGCCCCTCCAGATCGGGCTAGTTAAGCTGATGTGCATATGATTGGCTTGGCCAGTGGATTGCTCCGGCTTTGTGTATAGGGTTGACAGTGGCTGTCCTATGTGCAAATGGGATGACACTGGTGCTCAGGCTTTGGTTGACTACAGTGTGTAATGGACTTGAGAAAT
Source organism: Protopterus annectens (assembly GCF_019279795.1). Taxonomy (NCBI): domain Eukaryota; kingdom Metazoa; phylum Chordata; order Ceratodontiformes; family Protopteridae; genus Protopterus; species Protopterus annectens. The sequence goes on from NC_056732.1 coordinate 1,626,595,806, forward strand.
CATGCTTGAGTTCATGTAGGATGCAGCCAGTGATTGTATCAGGCCTATGGAGACTTCTGTGTGTTGCCTTTGAGAGGGCATTACAGACCTGCTTCCTGATGATGAGGGGAGGGGGCAGGTGCTGTGAATGTCCATGTGTACCAATGGGGGGACAGGGGGGGTGGTGTTTACACTTAACCTGCCTGCAGCAGGTTGGCTATATCTATGCTGTATGTGTATGCTGTGTTATTGGCCAACATTACAGAGCAGATTTGGTTGTTACCTCTGGGATTGCAGGCATATGTGTGGAAGGCCTAGTAATTGGCCTTGGTGGATGTGTCCAATTTACACTCAAAGATAGCCTAAGGGTAATTCACCTGTGACCTTATTTGCTTGTTCAGACCAAGGTGACATTGCGTCCAATTAGGCACCTGCTCCTTTTTGACCCTGTCCAGCAATTATTTCAACCTATTATGGTATTTGTGCATTGTTGCTGTCCACCACAGAGGTTTACCCTACGTTGAGGGAGATAATGTTGTCCTGTCATTTATTGCTGAGTCGATACAGCTATGTAGGTGCTCACATAGTATTGTGGTGTAGGCTTGGACACTACTGCTAGTTCCAACTGACAGGACGGTGGCTGTAAAGCTACTTATACCTGCTCTGTTGGGATTTATAGTCATTTTTGTAAAGTTTATATTGTTTGACCCTGACAAGGGGGGTAGGGGAGATGGTGACCTCAACAGTGATGGCTATGTGGTCAGCTCGTACCAAGGTGGATGACAATGTAGGGGTGCTACAGTGGCTACTAATGTTGGTTAGGACCAGCTACAGGATTTTTCCACCTGTTATTGAAGTGTTAACCAGCTGATCCAATGCATTCCCATTGACAAAGCAGAAGAATCTTCATGTATTCAGGTTCAGGTAGAATAGGTCATGCACACTATGGTTGGGTAGTTAAAGTCACCCAGGAGCAGGGTAGATGGTTGAATCCTGACAGATTCAAGCAAGTCCAGATAGGTGTCATGGGTGTCCAGAGTCATGTTGGAGATCTGTAGCTAGCTATGATTTAAGTAGGTGTTTTGTCAACAGTTAACTGCACTTGGGATGTCTCCCATGTGTCATACTGTTTGGCCAGCCTGGATCTATGTATGTATATGGTAATGTTTAAAAGTCCACTTCCTGTGGCTTTGCAGCCCTCTATTCAGGGTCTAAACATATGGTGGGATGAGCAACCTGACAAAGATAGTGTGCCCTCCACAGCTTTGAATCAGGTGTCAGTGACTGCACATATGTCAGCATCCTCCAGGACAAGGTATGCTTGCAATGACATGAGTTTCATGCTAAGACCCCTAGCTCCTGTTAGAGCATGACATATGCACAAAGACACACATCAATGGTGAGAAAAGGCCAGTAAATAGTGACACTTTATAAATCTAGCTGTAACACAGTTGCTAGAAAAGATGGTTTTGCATTCATAGGATTAGTCAACAGGATATGACAGCTGACATTCAAATGCATGCTATTATGTTATGACTTCAGTCTTTACTGGGTTGTCTGTGATTTGAGAGTATGAGCTCAGTATATAGCATACAGTTCAACACACACTTCTGTGTCAGTTGTGTACTATGCACATACCCCATATAAGTCTCTTACATTTTTAGGACAAGCATATGTATCATAGTAGCATTCACAGGTGATATATGAATATTTACAACATCTCTGGTATGTGGCCTACCAGTGTCACAGTCAGTACTGGACAACAGACACTCCAGTAGTAGTCACACATGAGCTGACCTTTGCTGGGGTGACTCAGGGCCAGAGCTGTGATCTATGTCACTTCAGACAGGGCCAGCGGGAATGGCCATAGGTGCTGGGCAGCAACATGTGAGTCCAGCAAGACTTGTTGTGACCTAGTATTTAACTTTCTATTTCACATTATTCAATCCCCCTTCTGCATTCCATTACATGCTTAATTTATTGACATACCTTTTGTAGTGCTAAAGTGTTTCCTCAGAATAATGCTAATGTTTAGGTTTGTGTAGTCACAGTCTGTCTTTGTGTAGATGAGTTCAGACCTGTTTTGCATAGGCAGCAGCCTGCCTTTTGTAAGTAATGCTCATGAGGAGGTGATGGCCTGTGCACCAATTGGTGTCTCCCACTTGCTACTTGCATCCAGAGCAGCTGTGTTGTCTTTCCATTAGCCAATGCCATAGCAACATGGTGCTATAATTAAGTCCTTCATGTGGGCCTTGCCCCTTTTCCTTGCCTATGAGGAAGCCATTATGGAGGTGTGGGGGCTACAGCTTCACAGATGTTAGGTGGAAATATCTCTTAGAAGAGGGAATGTGGAGACAGACCAACAAAATGGGGGACAAAGTTCCAGATTGTAAGTAAGTATTACTGTTATACACATAGAGGATTGCTAGATTTACAGGGTTTGTCTGGACATGCATTTTCTGCATGAACTTGATGTCTGACAGGGAAATGTCTCTGACATACCTTTCAACTGTCCAGATGTCCGCATAACGCCTAGAGATTTGCCTCTTATGTTTGGTCTGTTCCTCAGACAATTTCTGTTTTTTGAGAAATCAGTAGGATAATGTGAGGAGTGAAGTCAGTAAATACTGACATCCATTTGTGTTTCAGATGTCATATCCTTCAGGGGTGTTATGTCACAACAAACCCTGTAACAGCAGCAACTGTTTCAGTTTGTAACACCATTATGTGAGATATATCCCTTTTTCGGCCCCCTGTCCCCCAAGTATGTCAGGCTTTGTCCAAATGTCTTGTAGTAAGAGGTTCAAAGGTATGGTATATCATGATTTAGTGACTTCACTCCTATCATCCCAGTGACTTAGCAGACTCCAAGAAGTGGTATGTGGCAGTGGCCATAAATATGGTCCCACATCCTGGACATTCTGTGGAAATCTGTACAGTTAAAAATTATGTATGTCTAGCCATTATTAACAGACTGTCAAGATTTGTAGCAGTGTAGTGTGTGAATGTTTGTTAGGCTGAGTAGGGAGAGTGGCAGATGTGAGTGTCATAGATCCTTTAGTATCTGACTGTGCATGCTGCTACAGTTGCTGGTGGTTTACTGAGAAATGTCTTGTAACACCTCAGGATTTCCAGTAGACTGTGACCTGGGGCAGTATATGTCAGTATAGTGTGTGACTGGCAATCAGGACATGTTTTTTCAGTCGTTATACTCTAGGTTTCAGTGGTGTACTGGTATGTTGCTGTGACTGTGGTGCAAATGGTTGTGGGTGGACAATTTCTCACGAATGTCTGCTTTTCCCTACAGTTACATCCCTATAGTGCATGATATATTTGCAAATGCATGAGTAATTCCCCAGAGCTGATTTGGGTGTTATTTTGGTCTGATTGTTGTTCAAAATGTGCTGGATGAAATGGTTGGCAGCTCTCAGTGTTTTTTCCCTTCTGCTACATGACTGCGGTCATACCTCTCCACTGTCCAGATGTCTATACACTGTCTATACACTGTCCAGATGCATGGCTCATATGTTTGATCTCGATGCATGGCTCATATGTTTGATCTCTTCCCCATACCATTTGTGGGTTTCTGACAAATCACTGGGATGGTGTGAGCATTGACATCAAACAATATATGTTAAAACTAACCATGCTACTCTATCAGACTTCTATGCTTATAACAGCCATATTTCAGATATGTCACTGTTGTTTGCTATTTATTCCCCCACTTTGTCAGGCTTTTTTCAGATGTCGTGCAGTAAGAGGTTGAGTATACATTTATTTATATATATATATATATATCTATATATATATATATATATATATATATATATATATATATGTGTATATATAAAACAGTACTACGGATATGTATTTTTCCTTATGTTAAATGACTGTAGTGCACGATATGTTTGTAAAAGCATTATAAATTTCTACAGCTCAGATGGTGTGTGGGTAGGTTGTTGTGATTGTAGTGCACAGGCTCCTGGGTTCAAGACTTGGTAGTGATGACTTTTTTCATTAATGTTAAATTACCATAATGCAGGATATGTTTGTAAAAGCATTGCAAATTCTCACAGCTCAGATGGTGTAGTGGTGCATTGCTGTGATTGTAGTGCACAGTATTCTGGGTTTGAGACTTGACAGGGTTGATTATTTTGTTGCTGGGCAGAACAAGAGTTGATGGAGACAGAGTGATTAAAGCACTTTTAAGCAGTTGTAAGTGGGTTTGTGTGGTTTTGCATGAAGCTAAGTGATGCTAGCAGATGGTTAAGCCCTCTTAGCTTTGCTTAGCAGTGCTTACACCCGCGCTAATTCTAATTAAAGAAAAGAAAAAAGGGTGATAGGAAAGTTGTAAAATGGGTGCAAGTAGGGAATAAAACATTAGGAAAACCAGCTAGGGATGTGCAGGACAGGTGTAAGAAAGGACCATAGCTCTACATTTCTTCTGCAGCATCAGCTGTGAATAATGTGTAGAATTTGGAATTTCCAGCCTCACACCCCATGGGGGGGTGTTGGTGACAGACATTTGTAGAATAATTTGTGGATAGATTAATTTCACTGTACATGGGGGAAAATGTATGTATGGGGCAATGATTTTTTTGCAGGACAGTTGCCCTTTTTTTAAGGTGAGAGTGGGATGTTGGGGAAGGGCTGTAGGTATGTTTGGGGAGGTAGGTTGGGTAGGGTAGGTTACATTAACAGATGGACAATACAGCAGACAGGGGCAGTATATGACACATGAGGGGAGTAAACACCTTTGACAGAGAGTGTGGTTGAGAATCCGAAGCCCATGAACCCCCAAACTGATACAGTGGGACTGAGGTCCCCACCCATGAGCAGTCACCACTGCACCTTCCCAGCCTCAAAGGTGGCTGTGCTGGGGGCTGGACAGGAGGGGCAGCCTGCCCTTCAAGGTGTACCAGACGGCCCTCCATCTGGCACAGCCATCCATCCAACTCCATGCAGATGATGCTGTGCACCATACCCCAGAACTGGTGGCAGGTGATGGTCTACTCTCTGCGGCAGCACCCAGGGGGGGAATGGGCCCCATCCCTTGGGGCAGTTCCACAAAAAGGAGGTGCAGGACTAACGGAGGAGGCAGTTCCAGTTTAGGTCCCAGACATGCTAGGGCCCAGTGTCATGGCCAGATGAGGTGGGACAGGCGGATCCACCAGGGTCTGCTTTCCCAAATGTGCTGTGGTGTCGAGGTTTTACAAAATACATTGGTTAGTCAGAAACAAAACATCTCAAAATTAGTTATAACAGCATGTGTGGGTGTTCCAGTTAACCCCATACGACAGATTTGAAACAGTTGCATAGCAAATAGAGCACATGCATAAATGGAACAACAGTATGTATTGTAACAGCATGCCAGTAACACTGACGGCAACAGGCCACCAATAATGGCATTTGAACAAGGTATGTTAACATGCAACCAATCAAACATGTGAACAATAATAGAACACAAGTCCCAATACTAGGTTTTGAGAACAACATACAAGTAGTATATGAATGGTAATTATTGATGCAGACAAGGAGTGGGGGAGAGACAAAAGTCCATTAACAACTGTTTAGGCTTCCATTTTTCACAACAGTACTGCTCCATACTGTACAGGTCTGCCCTCACTTTACATCTACCTATGGCTCATAGCATCTGTAGAACAAACATACCTTAAACTGTCAACCTGGAATAGTATGAGGTAAACTGTGACAACTCTGGGTACATAACTAAAGGAGACTCGTACATGTCAAGGTTACATATGTGGCACACAATGGGTACCCTGCACTGCTGTTATGTGAGTGTGCTACTGGCATACTTCACCTGGTTTCCTATCTGTGTCCAGGGTTATTGGCAGCAGTGACAAGTAGTTGTGAGAGGGTGACACTTGAGAGACATGTATCGGGAAGAGTGCATGTTGTATGTCCTTATGCTGCTGCCATTTGCAGGCATGGGGTTGGACAGTGAAACAGTTGTACATGATGTATATTAATATACCCTTCATACAGCTACTACCAACATTTCTTTACCTGTAAAACTTGTGGAGAAAATATCTAACACTACCTGACTGTTTCTACATTTATTCCTGATTCCTTGTGTGTAAATATGCACACATCTCACTACCACTCCCTGGATTCGAGCCGTGTCTAGGTGTGAAAAATTAACAACTAAGCTATTTCTCATCACACTGAGGTACTGGGGAACTGGTGCTTCTTGTTTGACTGGTTTCTGCCTAATACTCTCTTGGTTAGACAGTCTGACCTTGCAATCCTGAGATGCATGCATGACAGATAGTGCACTGTGCAATAATCCTTTGAAATAATACAATCTGGAAAGCAAAGGTTAACACACGGCAATGCTGCATGAGACATACTGTGATACATTACACATTACTATTCAGGTTTCAGAGCTTAGTGCAGTATATATTTCATATTTTATTTATATCTTGTTTTACAGCTCCACAATCTACAATTTTTGTTAACAGCTGGTTCTCAGAACAACCTCAGTTAATGCATGCTGTCAAAGTCATATTTGCTGTGGAGAACCTGTATGCATTTTATTTCTACAACAACATACCAGAGCAAACACAGGAGTGTGTGATATAGATCTTTATTACAGTGACATGACACAGTGCTTTAGTACTACATATCCTGTAGACCAATATTAGTCGGACAAACTTTATTTATTCAGTTAACACAGTAACAGAATACCTAGCGGCAGTAAACAATGTACTCCTTCTTAGTTATTTGCACTATTTTTTTTCTGTTTTTTACTTGGAATACCTTCTCTTGCTTATTTTAAACAAACTTATACTGTTTTTTCAACTGTTTGCTGCATTTTATAGTATCTGCACTTAAAATTTTACCTAGTCGAAAATTAATTGAAAATCTGTTGATTGTTTCTTTAATTTAACTATTGAGGCTGCCCACTAAAATGTGCTAGCCTGTGTAACTGAGTTATTGCTGCCTTCTGTATTTCTTGGTGTTTTCTATCTAAAAACAAAAAAAAACAAAAAATAATTCTTGTTTTCCCGCCTCTCCTCGACTAGTTTAGACCAGTTTACAGGCTTTGCTGTATTCTGGGCTGTGGTGTAGTTCCTGTGTTGTCCATTACCTTACTTGGATAAGAAGGAAGTTTCTTTGCTCACCAGTGGAGTGGGGAGCCTTGAGCAGCCTATCTGTCCCTGAAGGAGTGACCTCAGCACAAGAGCTGTAGTAATTGGTTGTTTTGGACCATTTCTAGCTCTTTTGAAGATCCCTGTTTAAAATCCACCTCAGAGCATTTTTTTCTGGCTATACTACTCAGAGACAGCTCCACGTGGTCCTGCAGAGTGGTCCTAGCTACAGAGAACTGAGAAAAGTGACTACTTTCCAGATTTAAGTATTTTTTCTGTTTTTTACTTGGAATACCTTCTCTTGCTTATTTTAAACAAGCGTATACTGTTTTTTCAACTGTTTGCTGCATTTTATAGTATCTGCACTTAACATTTTACCTGGTTGAAAATTAATTGAAAATCTGTTGTTTGTTTGTTTAATTTAACTATTTAGGCTGCCCACTAAAGTGTGCTAGCCTGTGTAACTGATGTATTGCTGCCTTCTGTATTTCTGGGTGTTTTCTATCTAAAAACAACAAAAAAAAATAATCCTTGTTTTCCCGCCTCTCCTCAACTAGTTTAGACCAGTTTACAGGCTTTGCTGTATTCTGGGCTGTGGTGTAGTTCTCGTGTTGTCCATTACCTTACTTGGATAAGAAGGAAGTTTCTTTACTCACCAGTGGGAGTGGGGAGCCTTGAGCAGCCTATCTGTCCCTGAAGGAGTGACCTCAGCACAAGAGCTGTAGTAATTAGTTGTTTTGGACCATTTCTAGCTCTTTTGAAGTTCCCTATTTAAAATCCACCTCAGAGCATTTTTTTCTGCCTATACTACTCAGAGACAGCTCCACGTGGTCCTGCAGAGTGGTCCTAGCTACAGAGACCCAAGAAAAGCGACTACTTTCCAGATTTAAGTATTTTTTTCTGTTTTTTATTTGGAATACCTTCTCTTGCTTATTTTAAACAAGCTTATACTGTTTTTTCAACTGTTTGCTGCATTTTATAGTATCTGCACTTAAAATTTTACCTGGTCGAAAATTAATCGAAAATCTGTTGTTTGTTTGTTTAATTTAACTATTGAGACTGCCCACTAAAGTGTGCTAGCCTGTGTAACTGATTTATTGCTGCCTTCTGTATTTCTGGGTGTTTTCTATCTAAAAGCAAAAAAAAACAAAAAATAATCCTTGTTTTCCCGCCTCTCCTCGACTAGTTTAGACCAGTTTACAGGCTTTGCTGTATTCTGGGCTGTGGTGTAGTTCCTGTGTTGTCCATTACCTTACTTGGATAAGAAGGAAGTTTCTTTGCTCACCAGTGGAGTGGGGAGCCTTGAGCAGCCTATCTGTCTCTGAAGGAGTGATTTTAGCACAAGAGCTGTAGTAATTGGTTGTTTTCGACAATTTCTAGACCTTTTGAAGTTCCCTGTTTAAAATCCACCTCAGAGCATTTTTTTCTGGCTATACTACTCAGAGACAGCTCCACGTGGTCCTGCAGAGTAGTCCTAGCTACAGAGAACTGAGAAAAGCGACTACTTTCCAGATTTAAGTATTTTTTTCTGTTTTTTACTTGGAATACCTTCTCTTGCTTATTTTAAACAAGCTTATACTGTTTTTTCAACTGTTTGCTGCATTTTATAGTATCTGCACTTAAAATTTTACCTGGTCGAAAATTAATCGAAAATCTGTTGTTTGTTTGTTTAATTTAACTATTGAGGCTGCCCACTAAAGTGTGCTAGCCTGTGTAACTGATTTATTGCTGCCTTCTGTACTTTTGGGTGTTTTCTATTTAAAAACAAACAAAAATAAATAATCCTTGTTTTCCCACCTCTCCTCGACTAGTTTAGACCAGTTTACAGGCTTTGCTGTATTCTGGGCTGTGATGTAGTTCCTGTGTTGTCCATTACCTTACTTGGATAAGAAGGAAGTTTCTTTGCTCACCAGTGGGAGTGGGGAGCCTTGAGCAGCCTATCTGTCCCTGAAGGAGTGACCTCAGCACAAGAGCTGTAGTAATTGGTTGTTTTGGACCATTTCTAGCTCTTTTGAAGTTCCCTGTTTAAAATCCATCTCAGAGCGTTTTTTCTGGCTATACTACTCAGAGACAGCTCCACGTGGTCCTGCAGCGTGGTCCTAGCTACACAGAACTGAGAAAAGTGACTACTTTCCAGATTTAAGTATTTTTTTCTGTTTTTTACTTGGAATACCCTCTCTTGCTTATTTTAAACAAGCTTATACTGTTTTTTCAACTGTTTGCTGCATTTTATAGTATCTGCACTTAAAATTTTACCTGGTTGAAAATTAATCAAAAATCTGTTGTTTGTTTGTTTAATTGAACTATTGAGGCTGCCCACTAAAGTGTGTTAGCCTGTGTAACTGATTTATTGCTGCTTTCTGTATTTCTGGGTGTTTTCTATCTAAAAACAAAAAAAAAAAAAATAATCCTTGTTTTCCCGCCTCTCCTCGACTAGTTTAGACCAGTTTACAGGCTTTGCTGTATTCTGGGCTGTGGTGTAGTTCCTGTGTTGTCCATTACCTTACTTGGATAAGAAGGAAGTTTCTTTGCTCACCAGTGGGAGTGGGGAGCCTTGTGCAGCCTATCTGTCCCTGAAGGAGTGACCTCAGCACAAGAGCTGTAGTAATTGGTTGTTTTGGACCATTTCTAGCTCTTTTGAAGTTCCCTGTTTAAAATCTGCATTAGCGCGGCTTTGCGCGATTGTGCGCATAGCACAGCACTGGTTAAACAGGGTTAAACTTTTTCTGGCTCCGCCAAGTCTGCTCTTCAAATTTTCCCTTAGAAAGCTCTACTCTTAGAAAAAACAGTCTACTCGTTATATTATAAGCATAGCACTTGTTCTCAAAGCTTCTCTTCTAAGCAAGCACTCTCAAACTCAAGTAGCACTACATCCACCTACCACCCCAACCACTTCCCTTAAAGGCACAGCACTCTCTTATAATATTCTAGCATGTCGAGTGGTAGATTGCTAGCATCTTCTCCTGCTCAGCTGGTTAATCTGGGAATATTGAGACAATGCTATAATTGTCTCATGTACACAGACAACCCTCTCCTCATCCCAACAAACACAAATACATGTGAGAGATGCAACTATATAGCCAAACTGGAGGCTGAACTCTCTCATTTCAGGACTGGCAAGACCAGACAGGAGGAGAAGGTAACCACACACACAACAAACCCAGTCACGCATAGACCTACCCCAACTGAAAATCAAGCACATAATAACACAAAAACATACTCGGAGGCTCTATTAAAAAACTTACCAAAACAACAGAGGCTCCCAAAACAGACACCCAAAAATCCACCACCTCAAAACATAACACATGCAATACATACTTCAATAAATCGGTGTGTCAATAAATCACAGCCCTTAAGGCCAAACACTATGCCTGATACACTAGTGATAGGTGACTCTAAAGTCAGACACACTGACATCCCACTTACCAGGCTGAGCAAGGAGAGGGTAATGGTAAGCTGCCTATCGGGGGCTAGGATCCGCCATATAACACACGCACTCAGGTCACTCAAAAGCACGTACAAATGTGAATCCGTCATTGTCCATGCCGGCGTGAATGACCTGAGACGTACCTCCTTGGACTACATGAAAAGAGACATAGAGGAGCTCTCTGATTATGTAGCCCAGGCTGGTATGACCCTGGCCCTGAGCAGCATCCTGCCCTCACCAAGAATGATGCCACAATACAAAAACAAGATGATCAGCTTTAATAATTGGCTCAATTACTGGTGTCATTCTAGGGGGATCCAATGTCTGTCTGCTTGGGATGACATGCTGGACAAGCCACGCTGCTTCGCAAGGGACGGCTTGCACCTGTCACCAATGGGCTTCCGGATATTGGCTAAGGCTCTTGCCACCCCCATAGTGCCTTTTTTAGGCAAGGCTCAAAAGACGAATCCACCTCCTTAGAAAGCAAAAATGGAAAAAAATTAAGGGTAATGCTGTTCAATGCCAGAAGTCTAAATCTCAAGATACAGGCTCTCGAAGCACTCCTCAGTATGGAGAACATCGATGTCTGTGCTGTAACCGAGACCTGGTTCAAGGCTCCTGAGAGCACCCCAGCGCTACCAGGCTTTACCTCGTATCATGCTTTTCGGCCCCAAAATCCAGGCCGAACCACAAAGGGAGGGGGAGTGTCCATATTCATCAAGGATACCCACACCTCCAGGTTAGTGGCAACTCATGAAGCATCGGAGACCATCCAGGTGCAGCTAACCATAGGCAAAACTGCTATACAACTGGTTGCATGTTACAGACCACCCTCCCAATCTCAAGAACCCCACTCAGCCTTCCTGAAGACATTGGAAGATATGAATGTCTCACCAAATACCATCATATTGGGAGACTTCAACTACCCTAATACAGACTGGGTGCACTATTCTTGCCCTAACACCCTAGCCCAAAAGTTCCTGGAATTCATAAACTCAAATGCAATGAAACAGCTAGTCACCTCTCCCACAAGGGAGGATAATATACTAGATCTGATCATCACAAACATGGGGACAAAATGCTCCACACCGGAAGTATTGCCCTCACTGGTGAGATCTGACCACAAACTAATCACCCTGGATATACATTTACCACCACCACCGCCAGCACATAAGACTACAGTGAGAAACTTCTCAAAAGCTGACTTTACACTTCTCAAGACTGAGATGGTATCATTTAAGCCCACAGGGCCAATGGAAACCACATCCCACAATGCTGAATCCTACACAAATGCTTTTTACGGACATCTCCAAGAATGCATGGATCATGCAATCCCAAATAAAACCAAGACCCTCTCCACCAAAGGAAAGCATCCTGTCTGGTGGACCCCAGCCATAAACAAATTGTATAACAAAAGAAGGAAGCTACTGCAAGACAGAGCAAAATCCCATAAAGGGAAGGCATCTCTGATCAGCACTAGTAGAAAGCTACGTTCTCTCATAAAAATATCCAAGGCCAACTTTGAGAGAAAAATCGCTAAGGACACTAAAGATAACCACAAGGCATTCTTCAGTTATGTTAGAAACCTGGGCGGAAACACTCAGATATGCTCAGAGTTAGTACAAAACGACAAAAAATTTACCGAACCCACAGATATTGCCAACATTCTGGCAGACAGGTTCAGTGCAAATTTCTCCCCTCCCTCACCTCCAAAAGAAGAAATACTCATCCCAGCTGAATGTAACCTCCCTGTCATCTCTGATGTCCAAGTGAGAACCACCCTCAGCAAAGCAAAAAACACAGCATCTATGGGACCTGATGGTATCCCCAGCTGCGTGATATGTGAACTCCAAGAGGAGCTAAACCCGCATATAAAAATGTTATTTAACCTTAGCCTTACTACAGAATATGTACCTGAACACTGGCGTACAGCAACAGTGGTCCCACTCCACAAGGGAGGCTCCACTGCAGACCCTGGGAACTACCGCCCCATAAGCTTGACCAGCCTGGTTTGCAAAGCTATGGAAAGAATTATTATGGAACTCATAAACAACGACATTGGGGACCTACAGACACTTGATCCCACCCAGTTCGGCTTTGTAAAGGGCAGATCCTGCCTTTTGAACCTGGTTGACTTTTTCAAAACAGTCACTAGAGCCATTGATGAGGGCAAGGCAGTCCATACAGCCTACCTGGACTTGGCTAAAGCCCTCAACACAATACCCCACTCGGGGATCATAGATAAGCTAAACAGCTTAAATGTAAATCCATATGTCACAAGATGGGTTGCAAACTGGCTAAAGAACAGAACTCATAAAGTCAAGATTGCGGGAGCCATGTCAGACTCAAAGCCAGTCACAAGTGGTGCCCCACAGGGCTCTGTCCTGGGGCCCTTCTTGTTCAGCATTTACTTCTCAGATGTGAAAGCAAACATGGGAGGGTTGTGGCTGACAAAGTTCGCAGATGACTGCAAACTAGGAGCCATAGTCGATACACCAGCTGACACATACATCCTACAGAAAGGCCTCACCGAAACGGACAACTGGTGCCGGAATCATGGCCTTAAACTGAATGCCAAGAAATGTATAGTCATCCCCTTTGGGAAAAACAAAGTACCCACAAATTATCACATAGACAGTAACCCACTGAGTACCGAAAAAGTAATCAGAGACCTGGGGACCCAAGTTGATAGTGACCTCTCATTTGACACCCACTTTGCCAAAATGGTTAGAAAGACTTTCTCCCTTGCCCACCTTATCATGAAGGGGTTCACATCCAGATCAAAGGAGGTCATCGTGCCCCTGTACTCCTCCCTTATCAGGCCCATGATTGAGTACAATGCCCCATTTGGTATGTACCTCACCCGGCACTTACAACAGCTGGAGAGACCCCAGAAGTACCTCACCAAGAGGATCAAGGGTCTCCAACATATGTCATATGCTGCCAGGCTAAAGAAACTCCAGCTCTATTCAGTAGCATACCACCTGCTCAGAGGTGATCTGTGCCTGACGTACAAGGCCATGTCCAACCAGGAATTGATGGACATGCTCCACCTCAAAAAATCAAAATCCATAAGAACCACAAGAGCCAAAGATTTAAACCTCAGTACAAACATGAATAGAACATGCTGGAGGGACAGATTCATAACTCAGAGGCTTCCCATACTCTGGAACAAAATCCCAGTCCATGTTAGGCAGAGCCCCTCACTAACTCTCTTCAAGAGAAATCTTGACGAGTGGATGGGAGATCGTAGGTTTACCCCAGGGGGTCACCCCTTTGTCGCTACTTAACAGAGGCACAGTAAACTAATTTTAATAAGTAAGGGGGTCTTCAATGTGTCACTACTAGACAAAGGCACAGTATTCTAAATTTATTCTATACACCTTAGTACCACTACATGGGGTGGCAAAAGCCACATCTCTAGGGCTAGGCTTACAAATGCCCCAGGGCAGATAGCCTAGTACTAAACTATGAAACTATGAAACTATATACTACAAAATAGATTTATACTCACCAGCTTATCAGCAAAACGTTAACAGTCTGTCGGCATGGGCTTCGATATTGCTAGCCCTCTCTGCTGTAGCTGTAGGGGAGAAAAACATACATTATGCATACCTGTCTATCACATACTCAGGCTAGACTTTGGTACAACTGCTTGATACTGATACTTACACACTACTGGAGCATTCCATGCCCATGCATCTTGGATACACTGGGCCAAGAGTGCCCCTTCCTCTGCTTTATGTCGGCATAATGATGCCATACCTGCTCACCACTTTGCAAAATGCCAGTATCACTGGTGAGATCATGTGTGAGACAGTCCCAGGCCTCCACTTCATATTGTGAGCTCTGGTGCTGGCCCTGCAGCAGTTTCTCATCATGATTTTCTACAAGGATTCCAGCCATGACCCTGGACTCCTGAATGATCCAGCACTGTGACCGAAAGTGCGCTCCTTCACCAACACCCGACATATTACTTGCACAGATCAACTACAACAAATTCTGGCTGTATTCCCACATGTGCAGTTTAAATAAGGCCATTTTCCCACCCCTTGCCATCATTGGAGCATTTTGAAACTGTTGAGCCCAGCTTAGCAGTGCGCAAACCTGCTAAGCTTTGTTGAGCAATTCTTAAAGCAGTGAGTGTTGAGCAGAGCTTAGCAGTGTGCAAATCTGGTTACCTGAGCTGACTCCTGCTTCGAATTTCAGTCTAAGCAATGCTTACACCAGCTAAACAGAGCTCAGCACTGCTAAGCATTGCTCAGTTTTCCTTTTTAAAAAATATCAGGTTATAAATTATTTAATCATTACTGACATATTATTAAGTGTATATGATTTACTTTACATAATGTCCCACTATATGCTTTCATTACATTACCTTGGGGTGTGACTATATTGTAAGGGACACTTGTGTATACCTGGGTGATTTCACATATTATATGCTCTCACACTTCCATTTTGGACCAGCTACACTACCCTGGGTAACAAATATCACTTACTACATAATTTAACATAGCAAAATTAATTTTCACAATGTTTTCCAATCTAAAAATAACATGCCTGCATTGGTACTCAAACCATGAATGCCTATAAGCAAAGCTGGGACTCTAACCACTGCACTATCTCATCATTAAGATTTTAGCTGTACATTTTCATTTAGCTCCTATGGGATGCTTAAGCAATGCTGAGCAGAGGGTCATAACACTCAAACCCACTCAGCTACACTTAAACATACCTTAGAATGGAAAAAAGAAGGTTAATAAAATCATTTTATTTACATGTATCAACACTCCTTGTAAGTCACAGTAAAAGCAATTGTAAGGGGAAAAATAGGGACAGATTTTAAATATTGCTCTCGCTTGATAGAATAATAGGTTTTGCATTAGCATGACTTTTCCGAAGGATGTGGAGTCTTCAACTGAAATGTTTGTCATTATTTAATGGCTCCAGTCCTCTGCTATTTGCCAGGTAGGGACAAATATTTGGGGCAATACACCAAAAATATGAGGCAGACATCTGGACATTCTGTGAAAAAAGTACAATTGAGAGGTATGGCTGTATGACACTTTCACAATACAGGGTGTGTGTGACAGTACCTGTCACACCCCCCTTGCATTTATTTACAGATCCCCTGACTATTTCAGTGTCTGTGGACATTGTTTTACTATTTATATTTGCTTTCAGTATCTGTGGACACTGAAAAGCATTTAAAAAGTGTTGCATGACACTTTGAGAGTGTTGGGGCATGTTAGATGTGCAGGCATTACTTAAACACACCCACTGCACTCAGTAGTGTTCGTGTCCACTTAGCCTTAGCAGTAGCATGCCTTCATGAATATGCAAGGCATGCTGCTGTTAAGGCTATGCGGAAATGAACATGGTTCACTCCATGCAGGAATAGCACTATTCCTGCACATAGTTTATTGAATCCTTGCCCATATTTAAGCAGAAAATCCATTCAGATTTAAAAACCCACAGTTTACTATTAAATTTGTGTTTTAGCTGTGGTGTATGAAGTTTTCTTGTTTTACCCTATGTTTTTATAGTCTTAATTTATCCTTCACCTGGTCGGTGGACTTTCCATTTTACATTAATCACTGTGACAATATAGCCTATAGCCAATTTTCATGCTGCAGAGTGGCTTGTCCTAACATAGCATACATTCTGTGGTCCATGTTTTCATACAAAGGGGATGCAGTGCACCATAGTTGATATCTAAACAGCTGGTCCACACACTTCTTCCCCAGTAGCCACTACCTAGAATTTGTGCTGCTGCCTACAACCTAATTCATTTTTGTGTGCATTACCTCACTACATTCTGTTCTTTAAGAAAAAGCACTAAGCATGTATTTTTTAGAGGTGGAACAAACCCCCC
Organism: Protopterus annectens; assembly: GCF_019279795.1. Taxonomy (NCBI): domain Eukaryota; kingdom Metazoa; phylum Chordata; order Ceratodontiformes; family Protopteridae; genus Protopterus; species Protopterus annectens. The sequence goes on from NC_056732.1 coordinate 1,626,612,199, forward strand.
CTACAAATATTGGGAGAATATGCAAACTCCACACAGACAGTGACCAGAGGTGAGGATTGAACACTTAACACTGGTTCTGTCAAGTGAAAGATCTTAATCATTATGCCCCTGTGTAGAAGTCTTTTTTAAGCCTTTTTGTAATTTTTATCTGCTCACATCAAAAGTGTGAGCTACTCCTACAAGTATAAGATATTAGTGCAATAAATGTGTGGAAAACTGCCACCCAGAATTTTATCTACAATGGATGTAAGAATGCACCTATACCAATATACTGGGATAGTCAGACACAGTTAATACAGTGTTATGCAATATAGTGCAAGGAGAGATGAAGGACAGGAATGGGGCAATTTAGAGTCACAAGTTGTGAAACTATGCTACACGTGAAATACAGCAAGACTGACATACACATGACTGCACAATGACATGGAGATGATTGTTATCATGCTAAAGAGACTGATTATATAAACAGATGATAAGATCAAATATGGTGGAAGGATTCACAGAAATATTCATTTAGCCTAAAGAGCTGCAGTGCTCATCATATTATCAGACATATGTTGGGGCTCCCTTAGGCACTTTTTTCTATTTTTTTTTCTAGTCAGAGTAGAAAATGTGTTGGTGTACTTGGTATTTTGCTTTCACCTGGCTTAATTTACATTTTTTTCTGATTAGTAGTGACTTTTAAGCATAACTTTTAAACTATCTTGCATAACAAGATTTACTGTTTTATTTGGCTTAGCTGCTTTATATTTCATTTGCTTACTGTACACATTTATTAGACTGACTATTTCTAACCAGATCTGACCTCACTACCAGTCCCAAAGACGTCAGGGATGTGATTTTTTATTTAATCTAATTCAATGTGTATGCTTTTGAAGTGCCTTTACTACTAGTCTGTTAATACTATTTATTGGGCCAGATTTTTGTTCTTTTGTGGACATTTTATTTATTTATTTATTTGTTTATTTATTTACTTATTTTTTCCTAATAAGAGTATGAAATCTGCTGTTGTTCTGGGATTTCTGCTTGCTCCAGGCTTATTTTGTTTCTGACTAGCTGCAACTTTTAAGTATAGCTCCTAAACTGTGCTGCATGGCAGGATCTGCTGTTTATTTAGCCCAATTAGTAACTAAATGTATCTCAGCCAAGTTAAAAGAAGTTACTTTTTTACACTCCACCCTGATCATACCAGTTATTCATTATAATGTCACATTTATTATGTACGTTTCCAAACATACTATACAGCTACAAAGTCCTAGAGATTCTAAACTAAAATGATCAAAGACCTTCAGCTGCCAAATCATATTTGAAGCTCTATCCCTATACCCTCTGCCTTACAGGACAGTAATTTATATCTAGAATTCTGTGTTGCTGGTAACAAAACCTTTCTTGATCTCCAACTCTTCCACAAAACAAATGTCTTCACATACACTTGAACAAAAGACTTGAATCTCCATCAACAAATAAATACAACAGATAAGCTGAAAAAAGAGGTTTACTATTCAAAACTTCCACCATCTCTGGAATAATCTTCTGTTACATATAGAACAAAGTGGTACCCTTAATTACCTTAAAGCACATTTAGATTACTGCATGGGAACCCATAAATCCATACCAGGCCAGAGTTGTTTTGCCCTCCTGGAGGCATGATGCACCTATGAAAGTGGGCTATGACAATGTGATTATGGTCTATTGCCTTGTTGGCAGGCTACCCATAATGGTGTTCACTGTTGTATGTTGCAGGTTTTGCAGGATATGCCTTGGAACCATGACTGATGACCCCCATCTGAACCCCCTAGACCATGGCTGAGCTGGCATACAGCATTATGCATTTGCAAGCATGGAACATTGTTGAACATGTCTTTAGATTCCATAAGGCATGCCTCCATTTATTGGATACATCTGGTGGTGTACTTAGTATACATTTGAGGCCTGCAGTCGGTTATTTCTGTTGTGCACCATGTTACACAGTATTGTAATATGAGAGGAGTAGCAGCATGAGAAGATCACAGTACTTACTGACAGACTTGTTGCATCACTGGAGGAGGGGGCAATCACAGAGTCTTTTGAAGAACCCCATGCAATGGTACCCCATGCAAGGTGGATGTGGGTGTAATGCACTGCAATATTTGCAAAGTGGCAGTGGCTGGTCCACAACTATTAGATGTAATAAGAGCAACTTGGAATTAAACTGATGGAGGAATTAACACAGCTAGGCTATGCATTACAGTGCACTACTATGGGTATAAGGGTCACAGGAAGTTGATGTGGTAGCCTTGCAGGTTGGTAGCAGGCTGTGGGGAATCAGGGATGGCATCTTTCAATGTCAGGCAGAGATTCCATATTGTGAACTCTGTGTCTTTCCAGTGTCAGAGACTGTTGCATCCTGCATGTCGGTTGGTATAACCCTTTTGAGAACAAACTTTTTTAAAATAATGTTTCCCTTCTGCAGTATCAGTGCATTTACTTATGCAAGATTTTACAGCTGGAACAACTGTAATGACTTATAATTGTTGATCTAAATACTTTACTGTACATACTTGTCCTATAATTATGCTTGTTGTTTCATGAGAAATGTAACTACTGTTGTTCTGAGAACTGTCTGAAATTCACTTGTTAATATAAATGTACTATGGTGGAGCTTTTCTCCCTGGACCTTCACCCAGTTGTACTTTCCCAGTCAACAAAGACAAATAAATAAATAAACAAACCCCAGTGTAGCTCACCATTTGGAAAGGCAATAGATGGACGGCATGCATGATTCCAATGATGACCATGACTATGCATCACATTCAGTAGACCCACTGGTGATAGGACAGTGGGGAGTTGCAGAAGCCAGAGCAGCTGACCTGATGGAGCAACCTGGCTGTGGAGCCAAATAAATGTTGGACATGACCATGACATTGGCAATACCTAGACGTATAGGCTGCCATGGCTAATGTGACAGTGAAGCAGACTTTGAAACAGTGTGTACAATCTGCCTAAAGCTAACTTTTGACTGTCCACTAGGCATCAGGTCTTTTGTATGGCCATTGTGGGCATTTTGCCAGTATCCTCATGGAATCATCAATGGCTGAAATTTAGTCCCCTAATGCCCTTAACAGATGTGCTTGTCCAAGGTCCCTGCATGGCATGTCACAATGTGTGTGGTGCAGATCATTCTGCAGGCTGTACAGTAGCTGCACATACCCATGCAGGCTACATAACATACTTACAATTCCCACCATGGTGTGTATAGTGGGTACTTGTGCCAGGATCACTGACCTGCACTTTCACTGAGTAATGACAAGTATGGTACTCAGGCCAAGGAATCAAGGAATGACTTGAAGTCATGGCAGAGAAGGCAATCTACACACTTCTGTTCTATTGTGGGTGCATATATATCAGAGGCAGTGCACCTCTTGGATGCCATCTGTGACACTGACTCCTACAGATCCTGGGTTCTATTCACATAGACAGGGTGCCCAGCTCTAAATCCATGTGATGTTGTAGGTTTCGCCTGCTCCTTCAGGACTGCCTCATATGTGTGCGTGTGTCTGTGTGTGTGTGTGTGTGTGTGTGTGTGTGTGTGTGTGTGTGTGTGTGTGTGTGTGTGTGTGTGTGTGTGCGTGTGCGTGTGCGTGTGTGTGTGTGTGTGTGTGTGTGTGTGTGTGTGTGTGTGTGTGTGTGTGTGTTTGTGTTTATATATGTATAGGTAACAGTGTCACTGTGTCATTTGACATGTGCCGTGTGGATGGTGTCATCATTATCAACCACAGGTAAAGTGACATGAATTTACACATGGCACAATGGTTAAAGTCTTTACCTCACAGATACAAGGTACAGGGTTAGGTTCTCACTTCTGATTATTGGCTAGGCTTCTCATACACTGCAGACTGATTGCCTAGTATATGCCTACGATTGATTTTTGGTGCAGAAGGTAAAAGCTGTGAGCTGTATTTCTTGTGGTACAGGGTTTAATTTTCAGCCATCACTTAACCAGATGTTGCTTTAAGGACATCCATTAAAAGGGACTGTGTTTCCAGTAGGGATACCTGGTTAACAAACAAGTGTTATTATTATATGTTGGGTGTTTGCATAATGGTTAAGGTATGTACCTCACAGACAGAAGGTACAGGGTTTGATTCTCACCTTTAAAGAGAAGTTGCCTAGGCTTAAACAGGCCTGCAAAGTCAGCTAGTCTACTCCTTACTTGTGAATTATGGCCTGTTGTGCTGGTGTCTCCACCAGTGAAAAGTGTGAAGGCATAAAGATAACATTTATGCTGAGCAGCCAAGTGGTCCAGATTGTGTGGAATGCTCTGCATTTCAGATGGATTTTAACCCACTGTTCCGCTCTTCTGTACTGAACATAAGTGGTTCAATTTTGTGATTTTTGATTGTCTCATATACCACAATTACAGCCGATTGGCATTGCTGTATACAAGCCAATGAAGTAACTGCTCCTAATGTAAAGGGAGCCAATGAGGAGGCACAGAATGCAGCCAATCGCATTCTGCTAGTGGTTTTCATGCCACTGAAATACCTTCTGAAAGGGTATTGCAGTTACATCTCACAACAGTATTACATTCAGAGCTACGGGCAATCATAAACTATAACCTGACACACTTTTGAAAATTCCACAGAGGTCCTTCCTGTGAGGTCACATTACTCACCACTGTAGAGTACAGCTCTGTATATGCCTGACAAAACTTTAGCAAAAAAGTAATGCATTTTTCAAATATCCACACAGAAATCAGAATGTTAAAAAACAAAATAAAAATTACTTTTAAAAAGAAACACTATAAAGAGAAAGAGCTGTCTAGTGCTATTAACAAGGCATTTTGGTGTCTAAGTAAGTGTGCAGCGATTGACAGTTAACTGTGTTTTTTTTTTTTTTTTTTTTTTGCTAGCAGTTTGGTCCATCTATGTGGGGAATTTGTGGTAATTTACTGTGGTATTACATCCAGGTATTGCAAAGGATTTGTGAGTTTTGAAAGATTTGCTGAAAATGTCAGTTGATGCAATACATTCTAAACATCTGTAGATAATTATTAATTTTTTCCATCATAATTAGGCAATTGAATAGAATGCTATCTAGACTGGTACACCTACATCTGAGATGCATAATTTTCAACCTTCCATCTTCAAAATGTCGAACATTATTTCTCATAATGTAGAGCACAAGCAGGAAGACTGTGGAACATTTGGTAACAATTTCATCTGGAAAGCTCACAGTATGGCCAGTATTTTTTTTTCTTATTTACAAAGTTATGTGATGAAGAATAGTACTTATGTTGAGGGCATCAAGTAATTTACACACAGCAAAAGTTCAGCAGAGAATATCTATCTCCTTTATTGCATAGAAAGGCACATATGTGGGAGACTAAGAAATCAAGGTCCTGTCTCTCCAAACAGTAGAATCGTGCTTTCTTTTACCTAAAGCAACATTGTTGTATGAATTGTAGAACAATCATTGACCAATGAAAATGAACATTACAGCATTAATTGTGCTAAGAACTCCCAACTCTTGTGATTATGACTTTCCATATTAGTTATGAGCTGAGATGTATATTAATGTAATAGTGGCTATATGTGTCCCTGATTAATTCTGAGCTGGGTTGTTTAAAAAAATGTGCATTAACGTAATAGTGGCTATAAGTGTCCCTGATTAATTCTGGATTTATTCCTGAGTCTGCTCTGATTTGTCCTTAATTGGTTGAGTCAACAAATTTAGTTGGATAAGATGTGGAGGGGATGGAAAAGCTGATGGTGATAACCTTTTTTTTATTTTAATAGCTGCACTTAAATATAGTTATGTATCCATTCTCTACCAAGTATATTGCATTTTATCAATAGTTTCTACCAATTGTATTTATTTCATTTATTGACATTTGTTTACCGGTGTAGTCTAAGTGTGAATTGTCTGCTTAAGTAAATGTTATTGACTGTGGGTTTTAATTTTGAGAAAGATGTAGCTTCATTTTTAAGATGTACACTAATCAGTAATGCCATTTTCAATTATATGCTTATTATGTAGCAAATGTAGGCCGATGTTTATGTTCCAGTAATTTTTTAAAATAATTTCAGTGCAGTTCATAATTGCACTACAGTTTCAGTTTTAGTCAAGTAGAGTGGTTCATACTTAACTTTGTAGATTAATTATGGGCTTTTCAATAAGGTGAAATGAGACTAGTTTAATGCACAATTATGAATAAAATGTACATCAAAGCAAACCTCAAATAAAATTACATTCTTGTCACAAATGTACAGGATTCACTAACTTAATACTTCTGGCAGAAAGCCCACTTCAACCAGACCCCTTGGAAGTGGTGCATTTTCGCACAGTGCGAAAATAGGGTGTTCCACATTTTGACCATTTGTCACACATTGCTAGGGTCTATGTTCCATATTGGCCTCTTAAGAGGTTGAGACTTATGCATATCTGTGGCAGTGGAATGCATGTCTCATCCCCAGCCTGTGGCATACAGACTGGTATAGACCACATGTGATTAGCATACGGGCACTTCATCTTGGGGATACATTGTGGCAGTTGCAGCACAAGAAGGTCCATTAACAACCAAAAATGTACATGCCATTATTAACTTGTCCACCCTGCAGACATGTGGGCAGTCATTACCAATATAGCTCCCAAATTCAAGCCACCATAAAATATGAGTGTTTGCTCACCTTCTCCAGAGTGGTTAATGAGCAACTCTTCCACATTAGTGACATACTTCTGTGTTGGTAGTCCATCACCAGTGGTTTCCCTGTCATTGTTCTGCTTCTTGGTCCTGACATGCAGGATCATATCAGTGTCCCATTATGGTCACCCACAGCAGTGATGTCTTGAACCACTGCTTGTCACACCTGGTCCCAGAAGGCCTTGTTAGGATTACATTTTCAAAGATATGCATGTAATTCATAGGGCCAGCAGCAATGTATCTCTTTCTTGGGTTGTGACTTTTTCCAGGTAGTGCCATTCGCTGGAGTCAGTGACAAGATGCACACACCTCATATCTCTGTCAGGTAAGAGCTCCCAGTTTGACAATAATTTGTCATGTTCTTGTATTATGTTCTCTGTCATGGTTAGCCCCCCCCCCCCCATTCCCACATACTTGGACCCTAATCTGATATGTCCTTGTGCTATATTCTTTTTTAGGGTAAGCCCCCCCAAGCTGAAAACAAACACATTGTACCTTGTGCTGTGCTCTCTGTCAATGTGAGCTCCACCACACTGGGACACTAAACTATTTCCTTTTGATATGTTCTTTATTAGGTCATACTTGTAAAAGCCTTGCATTGGGCAGGTGAAAGCGCTTGTATTTGGTTTTACTATAAGTATTTGCTTTTACAATAAATTCAGTTTCAAGCTCCCTTAGTGTGCCTGGACCGTTCATATTTTGATTGTAATAATGAGATAGCACTGTGTGAATGTCTCTGCATTCTTGTCATAATGTCCTGTACTATCACCCCCCCCCCCAGTCAGTACTAAAATGCTCATTACTGCTCATTCCTCAGCTTGGAAGAAATGTACAGACGATTCTCATACACAGACCTTGTAGTAACACCATTGGTTGTTAGTGATGCTTACTATATGCACACTACTGCTACCCAGTGGCACATGTTAATGTGGCGTCCATAATGTGTGGCTGTGTACATGGAGGCTACAATTGTGCTCCTCATTCTGACCTATTGCATGGACATGCTTCCTCAGGCAATGAGATCAGCAGGGTACTGCTTGGTGCAGTCAAGAGACCATCTGCTGTATAAGGACTATCAGGAGCACCTGCTATGCCATTCTGATGGCCATTTATGTAAGTATGTTGCCTGGCACCAAATTGCCAGGGCAATGAGTGATGCCACTAACATTGCCTACTTTGATGTTAATATAATAACCTCCAGAGGTGCAACCCCAACCTCCTTACCCATTAGGAGACAAAGGTTAGGTAAAGTTGATTGATGTTGGGGTGGGTTCTGCTCTAGGCTGACCAGACAGGACCTCAGTATCCCACCCTCTCCATTGCCATGTTGTTCCTCCTCCTTATGTTTCTCCCCTCCCAAACTGGTTGCAGTCCAGTTCTCCCCACCACTCATTGTTCTTCCTCTGTCTGTCTGCCTGTGGATTTCATCCATTGCCCCTCCCTTTATGTCAGTAAAATATTGCCTGTCTCCTGTTTGTGTTTTTTGTTTGCCTGTCTGTCCCTGATACCTTCCCTACTTCAAATGTCCTTGTTATACAAGCCCCTTTTTACTGTTCCCATACAGCTTTCTTCCTCAGAATAGTTGAATAGGCTTCTGTCCCACAAAATAAATAAATAAATGACCTACCTCCACCTACTTTCCTTCAAGTTACCTTTGCATTTGTTTCTTTGCTTGCTGTGCCTCCGTTTCTAGCTTTGCTATTGCCCCTTTTCCTCCCCAATTACATGATGAATTGAGCTGGCACTTTGCAGCGCTGACCCTCTGTGGCCTGCTCACACTGCCCATGCTCATAAATTCATTCATTAATTCATTCTGTAAACTACCCAAAAAGCACAAAATGGGGATACTTGGGATTAACATGACTAGGCTTATCAAGGCTCTAGCCTAGTAACCTCCTACGAACCTATGAACCTATGCTGCAGCTAAGGGGTACTTCACTGGACATATGAATATATACAGCCACCTTATCATCTTACTGTGTTTGTCACATTGGTCACGTGACCTCCTACCTCATGTCAGTAATGATACTACTTTAATTTATTATGCAGCCCTTTTCTCAGACTACTGACACCATGTTGGCCCTAATACCTACCTAGCAGTACTGGGTCACATCATGCTGCATTAAGGAGAGCATTGTGAATCTCTCTGAATACCTTATATGAACTTCTCCTAAAACTGCAAAACCTGAATAGAGAAGAATAGCACTATAAACTAGTTTGTTGTAACCACTCAACAATTATTATCATTATTGCTTTTCTAAACTTTTTGTCTTATATTTTAATCCATAAATCAAACCATCAAAATGTCACGCTGTACAAATCCAGACTTTCAAACGAATGACTCAATTTTTGGTTTGCTATTACATATCGTGTTTTTACTGAACTCATTATTGAGTGAGCTCTGTACAGAAAGGAGGGATTATGTGACAGTTTCAATGCTCTTGACAGAATTTCATTCTTAAAACAGCAGGGACTATTTAGAAGAGAGAAAAAAAGTATTATAACCTGTGCATGTAAATATTTTAGCCATATACTGTTTTATTTCTCTGAACAGGAATGGTATAGAGCAGTGATGGCAAATATTTTGGGTTTGGCGTGTCAGAAATTCGGAAAATGCCTATCTTGACTCTGCTGGCATGCCCCCCCCCCCCACCAAACAAAACAAAAACAATTCTTTATATATTCATTTATTTAAAAAAATATAGTCCAATCATGTGTGCTGCTATGTATTATAAAAGTAAAAGAAAAATCAGTGACTTACAACAGAGACAATGATATGTGTACTGATATTGGGCTTAAAATAGTGCACCAAAAAAACTACCCTACTTTTAATGGTAATTTTGAATTGAACTGGAAAAATATGGAACACATTGCATTTGAATTGAATAACATCAGTTAATGAATTTTTTGTTGCTGAGTTGTAATAGATAAGTGCAGGGTCACATATTTCTTGTATTTTTGTTCATTCAGTTTCTTTGGTAACTTGGGTGTTGGTGAATGCTGGTGTGTCACCCAAAACGTCATGGTGTGTCACCTTTGACATGTTAACAGTAAAAGAGAACTTCCTACGCGGAGGCAACTGCACGGCTGGAGATAAACAAACACATGTACAAAAACAAAAACAGCCAGCAGACTAAATCCTGGTGAATAAGTCCATTTAATGAATATTGAAATTCATTCAGTAGAGACAGCAAAAGTACACAGACCGGTTTCGGCTGGTTAATACACACAGCCTTCCTCAATGTAAAACAAGTCACTCAAAAACTGTCATTTAAATATCAAACAAAACAATGTGATTGGTTGCACTTAGAACTGCTCATTTAATCCTGGTGGAAATAAACCACCTAACTTAATAATCCATTTTTTCTCTTTGGAACTCAATAGGGAATGCCAGCCAGTTTTATTTTGTTTATTACCCTTAATAGTGTCAGTTATGGTAAATAAAAAATTATCAGTTGGATGAACTACCTGATGTTTGAATAGAGCATTATGTACTCTGCCCTTCTTAATATTACTGATGTGTTCGGAGATCCTGAGTCTTAATGGTCTAGACGTTTGTCCCACATAAAATGCCCCACATGTGCATGTAGCCAGGTAAATAACCCAATCTGTACTGCAATTGACAAAAAACCTAATGTCATACACTGTAGGAGAATTTTTACTGGAAAATTGCTTTGTTTTGCATATTTTGTTGCAGTTGACACAATGACCACAAGGGTAACAGCCCGAAGGAATGCTACCTGTAAGTGTGGTCTGAATTGGTTCCAAATTGCCATGCTCATGTGTATGTTTGTAATGATTAAAGCAACTACTTAAGTTTTTGCCTTTCCTAAAAGAAAAAAGGCATTTATTGGGAATAATGTCAGCTATTTCATGATCATATTGTGTCAGGTAGGGGTTATATTACCGAACCTCTGTCCCTTTTTCTCACCAAACAAATCAAACTTCTGTTGTCTTTGATTCGGTCACGTTTACGTGACACAACTAATTTTTTACGAATTATTTCTGACTCACAACTTGAACCAGAATGGCGAATGTGTACCTTTGATGTTAGTGCCCTTTATACCAATATTCCTCATTCTGGTGGTCTCGAGGCATTGTCCTACTGGTTGAATATTTCTGGTTTATATTCAATTGAATATAATGAATTCTTGCTTGATATGGCTGCTCATGTATTAACAAATAATGTCTTTTTTTACCAAGAAACTTCTTATTGGCAGACCAAAGGAACAGCTGTGGGGTCATCATTTGCCCCCATTTACGCCGACTTATTTATGGCTTATGTCGAAGAAGATCTTATTTATAATAAGCACAACAATAAGTTTCTGATTCAATTGGATATTTGGAGACGCTACCTTGATGACTGTTGGTCAATATGGACAGGGGAACTTGTTGAATTGTTTGAGTTTTTGACATATTTAAACAACAACAAATGGGGTCTTCAGTTTACATTACATTATGACACCAATGTTATTACTTTTTTGGATGTTTTAGTTACAAGATTACCCGATAACACCTTAGGGACTAAAGTTTATAGAAAACATCCAGAATACAATACGATCTTACATGCATCGAGTTTCCATCCACCACATATTGCCAAGAATATACCCAAATCACAATTCATCAGAATAAAAAGGATTTGTTCCAATGAGTCTTCATATCAGGAACAAAGTCGAGATCTCACCAATAGATTCAGATGTAGGGGTTACAAAATGGGCCATGTTTTTGATGCCAGCAATAAGGTTGGTACAATGAGCAGGGATGAGTTATTGTCCTATAATGAGCAGGATAATATGGTTTCACAACCAATCAGGTTCACCACTACTTACGGTAGGAATTCTGATAACCTCATACAGAGTATACATAGGCACTGGAACATCTTGCAATATGATCATGAAATAGCTGACATTATTCCCAATAAATGCCTTTCTTCTTTTAGGAAAGGCAAAAACTTAAGTAGTTGCTTTAATCATTACAAACATACACATGAGCATGGCAATTTGGAACCGATTCAGACCACACTTACAGGTAGCATTCCTTCGGGCTGTTACCCTTGTGGTCATTGTGTCAACTGCAACAAAATATGCAAAACAAAGCAATTTTCCAGTAAAAATTCTCCTACAGTGTATGACATTAGGTTTTTTGCCAATTGCAGTACAGATTGGGTTATTTACCTGGCTACATGCACATGTGGGGCATTTTATGTGGGACAAACATCTAGACCATTAAGACTCAGGATCTCCGAACACATCAGTAATATTAAGAAGGGCAGAGTACATAATGCTCTATTCAAACATCAGGTAGTTCATCCAACTGATAATTTTTTATTTACCATAATTGACACTATTAAGGGTAATAAACAAAATAAAACTGGCTGGCATTCTCTATTGAGTTCCAAAGAGAAAAAATGGATTATTAAGTTAGGTGGTTTATTTCCACCAGGATTAAATGAGCAGTTCTAAGTGCAACCAATCACATTGTTTTGTTTGATATTTAAATGACAGTTTTTGAGTGACTTGTTTTACATTGAGGAAGGCTGTGTGTATTAACCAGCCGAAACCGGTCTGTGTACTTTTGCTGTCTCTACTGAATGAATTTCAATATTCATTAAATGGACTTATTCACCAGGATTTAGTCTGCTGGCTGTTTTTGTTTTTGTACCTTTGACATGTGTCATAGGTCTGCCATCACTGGTATAGAGAATATAGGCAGTGTTTTAAACGTCATTTTCATTACCTTCTGTGCCTTTATTTTCTACATTGTATGTAGGCAATGTCAGCGAGTAACAAAAATCTTATATTTTTCCATCTGAGCCCCCGAAAAAAAAAAACATGCACACTATATGAATTATATGTAAAAGCCATTGGATGAAACTCTTAGTTCTTCTTCTGCATTGACTATGACCATATATTATTTAGAGAGAAAATGCAGTGCTCACAAAGCACAAATGTCTTTGATTTCCAGCAGTTATGAAGACTATGAAAAATACACTGCAGCAGCTTAATTTGTCTGTCTTGTCTTCTCTCCTATCTTTTTATGTCAGGGGTGTCACTTGATGGGATTTGCAAATACTACTTAACAACATTACACAAATGTGCTTCTGGAGTTTTATCACAGAGGTTTAAGGTTATGAGTTTCAAATGAGCTTCATCCTGCAGTCCTGGGTTTGAGTCCATCAGTCTCCATTTGCCTGTTGCTTGACTTTGAGCAAATCACTTAACCAGACAGTACTCCAGGTCACCCTTGAAAAGAGAAACTTGCACTTAGTGGGTTTCCCTGGTTAACAAGTAGATAAAAATAAGGTCATTCTGTTATATAAGTAAGTAATAAGGTACTCAGAGGTAAATATTTCACAGATATTACTGCACACCTATGGGTATTGTGAGGCACAATTCAAAAAGAGGAGTACCTTATAAGTTCTTAGAAGTGTTTTAATACCTGTACAATGCAGACCCCTATGTACCTTATTGTGCTAATAAAAAGAGCAGCTGCTATTATTTGGACATTAAAACTTTAAGTAAAAACAACTTTTTCTGTAAAATATATGCAATGCTGTGTTTTGATGTAAAAATACTTATTTTATTGGAGCCTAGACTGGATAAACAGAATCCTGACTGCCACAGAGTAAAATGTGTAATACTCTAACCAAAAGCATGAAATACTTTTTCAACTCTCACAGAGTATAGGAACGACTGAAGTTAAAAGTCTAACTGTTCCTGACTGCTAATGTGAAAATCATAATGGATAATAATAGTTCCTCTCTCATACATTGATCAGACTTAGTTGTTCTTAGAACAGTTTCAATTATCCATCTAAAACTACAGAACAATAATCTGTCCTTCATTTGCAACACCTCCCCGTAACAGCAACAGACACATTTTCCATGCCTTACCATGCAACCCATAAATCAGTGTAGATATATTACCAAACCATGCAGGAATTTTGAAAAAGAGTTATGAAAATGTGATTCTATATCATACTGCATCGGTATCTCTGGCAGACTTAACTGAAAATTAGATCTTGCTGCCTCCCAAATTGCAAGATGAGACTGAAAGTAAAATGTTAATTGTTTGTAAAAATGCATTCAGTAACATGAGGATTCTCTTATGTTATACGCATGACTACTATTTTGCATGAGGCTTGTCTTACAAAGGCTCCAGATAGTTAGACAATCAGCCTCTCCTCCTCTGTACATACTTCATTCATAATAAGCCAAGAGAACTATGAATGCTAAGGTCATTTTTACTATTACATTTGTTGCACTTTGTATTTTGCACCAGTTGCTGCTTTTATTTAATTTAAGAAAAGATCTGTTCTGCTGTGCTGCTTATTATTCTGTTACTTACTTAATTTAAGAAAAAAAAGGGTTTCTGCCTTTTTCTCTGTGTTCCATTGCATTTCTGTTGACCGTAGGTAGCATAGATTGGATTCAGACTGGCTGAATCCAGTTCTGATTGTGCATTGAGCTCTGAATATCAGGACATCTTTTTTTGGAGAAGCTCCCCTGTACCCTCATGGCAGCAGAAGTACAGTAAGACTAACTAATTAAAGATTACTGGTTCAGGGATTAGTTTGAGCTTTTTTCATTGGCTCAGGGCTCAGTCTGAGCTTTATCATCTGTTTCCTTGTATTAGCTGCTTTACTCTTTAGAACTATGAACAATAAGTTCATTTTTACTACTGCATTTGTTGCACTTTGTATTTTGCACCAGCTGCTCCTTTTATTTAATTTAAGAATAGATCTGTTACTTATTTAATTTTAGAAAAAAAGTGTTTCTGCTTTTTACTTTATGTTCTTTTGCACTTCTGTTGGCCATAGCATAGAATGGATTCAGACCAAATGAATCAAATTCTGATTGTGGATTGAGCACTGAAAATCAGGACATCTTATTTTGGAGAAGCCCCCGTATGCCCTTGTGGCAGGAGAAGTACAGTAGGACTAACTAATTAAAGGTTACTAGTTCAGGGCTTAGTCTGAGCTTTTTTTCATTGGTTTAGGGCTCTTTTTGAGCTTTTACATTGGTTCAGGGCTCAGTTTGAGCTTTTTCATTGGTTTCCTTGTATTATCTGCTTTGCTCTTTTGAACTATGAATGCTAAGTTCATTTTTATTACTGTATTTCCTGCACTTTGTCTGCATTTCACACCAACTGCTGCTTTTATTTAATTTAAGAAAAGATCTGTTACTTATTTAATTTAAGAAAAAAAGTGTTTCTGCTTTTTACTTCTGTTGCAATTCTGTTGGACGTAGAATACATTATATTCAGACCGGCTGAATCCATTTCTGATTGTGGATCAAACTCTGAAAATCAGGGCATCTTTTTTGGAGAAGCTTCCCTGTGCTTTTGTGGTAGGAGAGGTACAGTAGGATTAATTAAAGTTTACTGGTTCAGGGCTTAGTCTGGGTTTTTTCATTGGTTCAGGGCTCCATGTGAGCTTTTTCATTGGTTCAGGGCTCAGTTTGAGCTTTTTCATCTGTTTCCTTGTATTATCTTCTTTGCTCTTGTTTGCATGTAGTGCACCACCATGAACTACTGCATAGGGGTTGACACCTTTGGTGGTAATAGACGCAGACTTCTTGTGTGTCAAATCTTCATTAGCACAGTGTTAGTACTCCTTCTGAGGCTTCTCATGGTCCTGCTTCACTGTCAGGTAGGGCAGTAAACGTAGCCTCTGAGGTACCATCACAAGTCTCACTCAAGCCCTTCCTTATTGAGATCTCTTCTCCTGTCCATCTACCTTACCTGGTCATTACTGTCCTCTTCCTGTTCTGACCACACTGATTTACCTTGCACTATGGATGGACAATTTCCCACAGTTGCTCCAGTCAGCTTGGTCAACATAGGCATCCTGAGGCAGTGAAGCAATTACCTCATGTACACTGACAACTCTCTTCTTCTAGTTCACAGAGATTCAACATGTGAGAAATGCAGCTATATTAAGAACCTAGAATCCATATTTTCTTGTACAACTGTCAGTACATCTGACATGGACCAGGTTGTCAGCACACACATCTCACCTCCTTCACCATCCAAACCAACAACACATATACCAACATGTGGGGAGATCCTCCTCAGAAACCTATCTAAATATCACAGACCTCCCATATAAAAGCTCATTTCACATAATATATCCTCTGCTAAACACAGTACACATAATGGACACCAGTGTCTCACCAGACAAGCCACTAAGACAAAACACAAAAACAAACATCTTAGTCATAGGCGACTCCATTGTGAGACACACAGATGTCCCACTCAACAAGTTGGATAAGGAAAAGGTTATGGTCAGCTGTCTGTCAGGTGTCAGGATCCGACACATCACACACACACTCAAGTCTCTCAACAACTGGGACTGTTATGACTCCATCATAGTTCATATTGGTGTGAATGGCTTGAGATGTACCTCACTGGACTATATGATGAGAGATTTGACTGAGCTGTCTGATTCTGTCCCAGGCAGGTATGTCCCTAGCCTTAAGCAGCATTTTACCTTCACCCAGGATGATGCCTCAATACAAACAAAAATGATTGAATTCAATAATTGGCTAAGTTTCTGGTGTCATTCTAAGGGGATCCAGTACCTGTCAGCCTGGGATGACATGACTGGAAGACCTTGATACTTTACCAGAGATGGTATTCATCAGTCACCTCTAGGATTTTGGTTACTGGCTAAGGTTCATGCCACCCCATACTGTCTTTTTAGGCAGTGTCACAATGTAATAAGACTATCAAAAAACAAACTCAAGGTTATACTGCTCACTGCTAGGAACCTAAATCTGATACTGCACTCACTGGAAGCAGTCCTTACTTTGGAAGATGCTGACATCTGTGCAGTCAGGGAGACCTGGTTTAAGGCTGCAGAAAGCACTCCAGCCTTACCAGATTGCAATTCTTTCCACACATTCAGACCCCAAACTCTAGGTGTGAAAACTAAGGGAGATGGTGTATCAATATTCATAAAAGACAAATATACATCTAGACTGGTTAAAAAGAGCAACTCCCATGAATTACTCCAGGTGCAATTAGCTATTGGTAACACCCCTCTTCAAATCATTGCCAACTAAAGGACCCCCTACATGAACCATGACTGCAACTCAGCCTACCTTGATCTACTTGAGTCAATTAAGTTACAACCAGACACCCTGGTTTTGGGTGACTTGAATTACCCTTCCATTGACTGGGTTAATTATATGTGTACTAACACTCTTACCCAAAGGTTTCTAGACTTTGTTAACTCCAGTGCACTGGATCAGTTAGTTGATACCCCCACAAGGGACTCAAACATTTTGGATCTGGTGCTCACCAACATGGGGGATTGTTGTACCACCCCAAGTATGCTGCCCTACCTGATGAGGTCTGACCACAAATCAGTCTTGTTGGAGGTAACAACAACACCAGACCCCCCCCCCCCAGCAGCAACCAGAATAAAAAACTTCCTCAAGGCTAATTATGACCTCTTATGTGAAGGCATAAATAGCTTCATACCCCCTCCTCCCACTGATGGAGATCTTACCTATTCTGGGATATACACTAATGCTTTATATGAGGATTTATACAATTGTATTTACTCTGCTGTACCTGATATGACCAAAGCAAGATCCTCAGGGAATAAGAAACCCAACTGGTGGACATCAGCCATTAATGGGCTATATAATAAGAGGAAGAAATTGCTGTCCAAGAGTAGGAAGGTATGGTCTCAAACCTGGAAGCACTCCCTCCTCAACTTAAATAGACAAATAAGGCATCTTGTAAAGTCCCCTAAAGCTACTTATGAATCCAAATTAACATCCTTAGCTAACCTATGAACCTATAAGGCATTCTTTAGCAACATCTGAAACCTCAGAGGAAAATCCCAGATTTGTGCAGAACTTGTAGTTAATGGTATAACATATTCAGAACCAGTGGATATAGCCAACCTGCTGGTTGACAGGTTCAGTGCACACTTCACTCCCCTGTCCTCACCACAAATACCCCAAAGCATCCATACCACCTGTCCACCACCTAGTATCTCCAAGGAGCAAGTCTTAAATGCCCTCTCTATGGCCAAAGCATAGCCTCAATGGGACCAGACAACATCCCTGGCTGTGTTCTTAATGGATTAAAATAGGAATTAGCAACACCGCTGGGTACCTTGTTCAACCACAGCCTTAGTACAGGTTTCATCCATGATGAATGGAGAACAGCTACAGTCATCCCTTTGTATAAAGGGGTGCATCCACAGACCCCAGGAACTATATACCCATAAGCCTAACCAGCCTTATCTGCAAGGCCATGGAGAGTATCATCATGGACCTTATCAACAAAGATATAGGTAATCTAGAAACACTTGACGCTACCCAGTTTGGCTTTGTCAAAGGGAGATTGTGCCTGTTAAACTTGGTGAAATTTTTTGAGACAGTCACCAAAGCCCTTGACGAAGGTAAAACTGTGCATACAGCCTACCTGGACTTAGGCAAGGCCTTTGATACCATCCCCCCACTCGGGCATTATTGATAAACTCACCCAGATGGGTATCAACCCATATATTGTCAGGTGGGTTGCAAGCTGACTCACCAATAGAACTCATATAGTCAAAATAGGAGACTCTACCTCCTTCAACAGACCAGTAGCCAGTGTTGTTCCACAGGGGTCTGTTCTTGGGCCCCAACTGTTTGGAATTTACTTCTTCAAATTACAAGCTACAACAAAAGGTCTGTGGCTAACAAAGTTTGCTGATGACTGCAAACTAGAAGCGATCATTCAGTCCCCTAATGATGTCAATATTCTGCATACTACTACATAAATAGCAATACCTTAAGCACACAATCACTGATGAGTGACCTAGGCACACAGGTTGATAGCAACCTCACCTTTTATCACCTTGTCTCCACAGTAGTTAGAAGGGCATTCTATATTGCTTATCTCATATGTAAAGGGAATTGCTTCTAGAAAAAAAAGGATGTTATAATCCCCAATAATAGAGTATAATGCTCCCTTTGGTATATATCTCTCCAAGCACCTGCAGCAACTGGAGAGACCACAGAAGTTTCTTACAAAGAAAATTCAGAGTGTCCAGCACATCATTTGTGGACAGATGGAAATCACTGTCTCTTTACTGTGTGTCATACAGACTGCTCAGAGGTGACCTGTGCCTTATATATAAGGCAATCTCCGACCCTGCCTTAATGGAAATGCTACACATTTGCAAGCCAAACAGTACACTTGTTAGTCATTTAAGGGACCTTAACCTAGTATGTGACATAAATAGGACTTGTTGGAGGGACAGATTTGTCTTGTAGAAATTACCTCATCTCTGGAACAGACTTCCAATCTGTGTTAAGCAGAGTCCCTTGTTGACCCTATTTAAGCATAATTTTGATGATTGGAAGGGAAACCATAAAGTCACCTGTATCCCTCTTAGATAGGGGTAAAAGTGCTGACTCAGAGGCTACCCGTAAAAGACATTTTTGGGCACAAGGGTTAACTTGGTTAGGCTTGTAAGGGCCCTAGGGCCATTAGCCTAGTAACCTCCTAAGATCCTATGAAATGACTACATCACCAAAGGGAAGATAAATATAAGTTGTCACCTCATTTAGTCATTGGTTCTCTCTTACTCAGGTTGATTTAGAAGTTAGATGAGAAAAGAATAATTTTTGGGTATAGGTGGATCCACTGTTAATCATTGTGTGTCATTTAACTGACAAGCGATTGCACTACATGAAATGTTTACAATCATTAGGAACCTGCAAGTTCATAATGGTGACACTCCCAGAGTTATAAAAAGCATAAAAAACATTTTGTTGTTTTGGATCTTTATATTATCTCTGAGGTTGAGAAAAAGGAGAAGGAGAAAGTAAAAAAAAAATGAAAAAAAACTCACCTTCTCTCCTCTTCTCAAACCAAGTAAACTGCAAACAGGCACATAGTCTGTGATCTAGCCAGTGGCATTACAATTAAACTTGAATAACAGGTAAGAGACAATCTTCCTTTGACATTTCAAAGGCTCTACTACTTCTAAGCACTAGAAAACTGTTATCTCAAAGCCAGGGAGTCGAGAGTTTTGTACTTCATGTAGGCTGCTGCTCATGCTCAAACTGAATATGGGTTCAGGCAAGTAGCTGCTCACTTACTCAAACAAATTATTTGAGTTTGAGGGAGGTAAGTCTGGCAGCCATAGGGAGGGAGTTGGGGGTTGGCAGTGTAGATTAAGGTAGTGACTGGTAAGGATATTTAGGTTTAGGGAAACAGAGGGACTTTTGTGGTTAAGAAGCCTGAGGGGAGTTTTAGGGTTATGGAGTGGGAAGGGAGTTTTAAGTTAATGGAGTGGAGGGGAGTTTGAGGGTTATGGCATGGGAAGGGAGTTAAGTTAATGGAGTGGGAGAGGATTTTTATGGTTATGGAGTAGGACGGGAGTTTTAAGTTAATGGAGTGGAGGGGATTTTTAGGGTTACAGAACAGGAAGGTAGTTTTAGAGTTGGTAGTGGGATGATAGTTTTAAGTTTATGGAATAGAAGGGGAATTTTGGTTTAGGAAGGAGGGCTGGAGTTTTTTTGTTTAGGAAATGATCAAGGAATTTAGTGTCAGGAAAATGGAGTGGACTTTTAGGGAAAGGGAGCAAGGACTGGGTTTGGAAACTGTGTGGGAGTTTTGGGGTTAAGAGTTAGGGCTTTAGTATGGCTATACAGTTTTATAGAGTCGGGTGTTTGTAGGGCTAAGCTGTTACAGGAGATTGGGCTAGTGGGATTTAGGGCACCTTGTTTTTCAAGCAAATGGCACCGATCAAGCATGTGAGCACCTGTAGTAAACCCTGTTTCAATACATGACAAAGCAGGATACATCATAGAGTATGTTTCCTAATGCCGATGCATGTCAAGTTTATGTACAGCCAGCTGTGATCTAATCAAATGATTAAGATTTTGACCAAAACCTTGCCTGTTCATCAAGAGCTGGAAAATTAATTATTTAACAAATCTAAGGTGTGGAATGTCACACCTTCTTACATTAATAATTCTTATTTGTTAACCAGGTAGGCTCACTGGAAATAGAGACCATTTACAGGGCTGTCCTGGGAGCAATATCTGGTTAGGTGACTTTCTCAAGTTCATACACTAGGCAAATGAGGACTGAGAGATTTTCTAAAAAATCAACTTAAAAAAGTCAAATGTATGTTAATGTCTTGTGAACTGTAAACACAGTTTAAATGGTATAAGCAGATGTTTTCAGTAAAAAAAAAGGATTCTTTTACAGTGATAATAGTCAGAATATGTATTTATTTATTTATTTATTTCAATTTACTAACCAAGTACATAGACTGGTTGACAGACCCTTGTCGGTTACAATCCTTACCCTAGAGACAACAAATTGAACAAGGTTATAGCAGAAGACAGAAGGTAAAGCTGATACATACTGCAAAAGTTACAATTGTATGTACAATATAGTACAGTAAATAGGTTCCTAAATTAGTAGTAGACTACCTGTTCTTGTGGGCCATTTTAAGCCTAGCCAATTACCCCATGAGAGAATCAAACCCTGTACCTTGTGGTTGTAAGCTAAACACCGTAACCATTCTACCAACCTCCCATACTGTTACCAATGTGACAAATAAGTCCAGAATTCAACTACATTTTATAATGTTTAATTAAGTTTACAAAAAATTCAAGCTCATATATGTAGAGTGTTCAGTTGCAAGCTGCTAATACAAAGGTAAGACATATGAGAAAATGTGGGATACATGTATATGTTATGTGGGATGCATGTATATGTTCTGCTATACAACTGCATTTCCATTGAACATTTGTCATAACTGCAATGAGTAACAAATGAAAACGTGTCAGCCATTACCTTGAAAACAATTAACAGTTGTCTCATTGGACAGGTACTCTTTACGTTTAGATCTGAATGTCTCAAGGTTTGTTGTTTAATTTTGTTGAAAGGTAGTTCCAAATATAAAGGTTTAGTTTCTTCTCCTATTAAGGTTTTCAGTCGTGGTCTAACTGAAAAGATAATAATTCTAATAAGAATGCTGTCTTACAGATTGTCTATGAGAGAATAACTTTGTTGTCTGATTTGAAGTTTTGTCTATAAGGGGGGCACTGACCTTGTTTAAGCATTCTGAAAAGTAGTAAGCTAAGTAACAATGTAGCTCTACTGTTTACAGCTAGTCAGTCAAAGCCTCTAAGAAAGCTGCAGTGAGGTGTGCATGTGTCTACAAGCAAAACAAATATTAATATTCTGTTTTCAGTTTCTGAATCTTATGAGTGTTTGAACAGGTATGACATTTTAGTAATGGGAGGCCATATGAACAGGAATGAAATGTTAGTAATGAGAGGCCGTACTTTGTTTTGGGTATACATAAATGTCTTATTGGGAAATGATGGGCTATGAATGAGAAAAGATGGGGAAATTACTGATAACCTTATTAGTATGTGGAGAAAGGTCCAGTATTAAACCTAAATCCCTTTAATGTCAAGCATTGTATTTCCATTGTTATCTATTATTACAAGGGGATGAATGCTATATATTATCTGGCTAGTCATATAGACCATAATGTTGGACTTCATAGGACTAATCAAGAATCTGTTAGTGTGGATCCAGTTGCAGAGAGCAGTGACGCTGGTGTGTAATTTTTGCTGCAGATCTGATAATATTTTAGGATCAGTAGATTGTCAGCATATGTGGCTATCTTACTGTATGGTTGGTCATTAGTTAAGCCATTGATGAAGAGGGAAAAGTGGAAATGTCCATTTATGGAGCCTTATGGAACCCTATTCTTCAGAATGCCAGGCTCAGATAGTGTATTACTCTACTATACCCTCAAGGTTCTGGCATCAAGATCATTTTTAAACTATTGCAGAATGTTATTGCCAAAACTAATTCTGCCAAGTATGAACAGCAGTGAGGCTCTAGTCATATCATTGAAGAGACCTCCTGTGAGAAGATTGTTATTCATGTAACTGAATATGAAACCATCTGCATTGTAAAGAGTGGTCATGGTAGTGAAATGATTGTGAAGGCCATACTGTTTATCACATAGTAAAACATACAGGCTTATGTACTGGAAGAGCTGTTTGTCAATAGCACTGAATATCACCCAAGCATACAAGCTCTTATTGCAAGTAATAGAGATAAGGCCAACAAAATACTGGGGAACAAAGGCCCAAAATCAGGGAAAAATTTTAAATATTGCAATTAAATACTTAGACACTTTCTTGTAGCATTCATTTGTATATCATTATTTAGTGAGGAAATACACATGTATTTTCTAAAACAAATCACATATTTTATGAGAACCAGACCAAAAATATGAGGCAAAATCAAAGGCATTCTGTAAAATCAGGGACAGCTGAGAGATGTGTTCTCAACATGTACACCTTACAGTGGAAACATCAATGGCAGTTTTTCTTTGGCATTATCTGAGGCTTCACCTGATGCTTGCAACAGTTTGTAAATCACTTGGTTTTGGACATATTGCTGCACATGTAAATATTGCACACATTCATAATTACTAGCAAACAGCTAGCAATATCTTCAATACAGTGCACTGAATATGAACAGTGGTAATTATTTGCCTGTCTGTCACCATGATAATTCACAAATATGCCTCAATAATATGTAGCTGTGTCAGAAAAATATAAACTACAAGTGAAAACAGTGAGTGATACCTCCACTGCAGGATATCTTACATTAACAGTCTTAGTGTCATTTTTTACTTACATGTTGCCCTTTCTTATTCTGCCTATTATTAATAAGTAAGCTAAGGAAAACAGACCCACAAAAGATTATAATGCCATAAGTAGCTATATTTCTTTAATGTATGTATATAAAATGCACTAAATACATGAACAAGTTAAGAAAATCAAGTTTTAGTGTCACATACAACTGCAGATCATTTAACTAGTTTAGAAAGAATAGTCTTACTTGGAGTTTTAGTGTGCAAAATTAGATCTTTATTTCATCATTTAATGTTTATAAAACTATGTTACTTTCATATAGAAAAAAAAATTATTTGTGCATGATTGCTTAAGACAGAGATGAAATATATGTTTGTAATGCAAATTAGAAATAGGTGATGTGCTTTTAAATACATGAACACAATTATCATCACAAATAGTTCCAGGTTCATCACAAAAGAGAAGAGCATTATCACCCTGTGACTTGTTTATTTCAGTATCTGTTTTTATTATCCCTATGCTGTTATGACTCCTGACTGATTCTTCGGTGAGATGACATCAAAATCATTTTGGTGCTAAACATACCACAACCCATGAAACTCTAATATACTGTTTTAAAATTGCTTGACTATCTCTCTTTTTAATTAACACCAACAATTTATTCCATAATCTAACAAGGCATTGATGGAAATTTTCAGATTTAACATTGTATTTATGTGTACTGTATTCCATTAGGTGACTATTTCTATTAAGAGTGTTATGTTGATATATTGTAGATATGGTATGATTTCAAAGAACACTTAATATTCAGTGTTGTAAAAATTTTATACTTCAAGATTTGATGTTGTATTAATCTGTATAAAAATAAATTAGTAGCTATTTTTAATCAGTCAGTCTTGACAGACAAAATTATATATAATGAGTACTTTTGGCAAAATGGCTTTGTATTGGCTTCAGATTATTAATACCATTTGTGAGACCAACATTAAAAGCAACCTGTACTTTATAATGGGTCTGATTGAATTGATAAACAAGGTAACTAATACAGATGCGTGTCTTGTAGGAAAATATCTGTAATGACACCAAATGGCACAGAAACATTTTTCCTTGTAAAACTAAGCATAAAATTATGAAAAAACATATCACTAACAATACAGATTCCTGATTCTTTAAAGGAGGTTATTAACTAAAATAACAACATTTGACAATGCATAAAGATAATTAATATTAGCATGCCTAGCATGTAACATGGCATACTTTTTATGCTAAAACAAATTATTTTACTATTTTCTCTAGTTAGAAAGCTGATCAGTTGTATGCACCCCCTAAAAATCCTCTAAGATATGTGCTAAAAACCAGTTTTGTAGTCATGGGCAAATTTATTTATCCATATGCTACCGATACTCATTACAGTAGCCATACATAAATAAACAATAATATATAATAATAATAATAATAATAATAATAATAATGACATTGATCCCTGACATGCAACATTGTGGCAAACTCTTTAAATCCTCATATACTCCAGAGGTTTCACTATAAATCTTTACAGGATAGAATCTGTAGGTTAATCATTTTCTGATCCAGTTACACAAAACTTTATTGTTTCTAAAACCAAAGATTTTATATTCATTTTTGTCAGACTAGCTTGAAGGTCTTGAACAAGAATCTATTCATATTCAATTAACTATTAAACCAAAACAAAGAGCATCAGCCCATTTCCGTAAATGAAGTCTTTTTGCATAAGCATAATTATTTATTTTATTTTGCTATGTTATTTTATTTATGTTTAAAAACATTAATGTGTGATTTATCTAGGCATTAATAACAATAA
The DNA here is from genome assembly GCF_019279795.1 of Protopterus annectens. NCBI lineage: Eukaryota > Metazoa > Chordata > Ceratodontiformes > Protopteridae > Protopterus > Protopterus annectens. The sequence goes on from NC_056732.1 coordinate 1,626,637,366, forward strand.
AACATTAAATGGAATAGAAGCATGTATCAACTTGTATTCTAAGGAATGTGCAAAAATAAATATTAAGATAGCAATGTAGCTCTAAAACGTAAGGAGTGTTGCATTCTAGTTTCCTTTTAAAAGGCTGTGATGAATTGCATTTTTATAGTATTTCTGGGAAAATAACCACAATTATTTCAAAATATCTGCCTTTATAATGAGAACTAGTCTTGATTTTCAGCCTTACGATGCTACCCACTCTTCCATATGGAGTGTACTGCAGCCATTATTCAGGATCTAGCTAAATTAGACTCATACAATGATCTCTCACAGTTAATTTAAATATGGGTGCTAAGGTATTACTATTTATTTATAAATTATAGTCTTGATATAATGACTGGTCCCAGAGAACATCCTTTCATTGTTTTTAAGTTCTTTAATCACTGTATAGCACTAAAAAGTCTAAAATGGTAAGAACTACCACAACAACTAACACATATACAGCTTCTTACCACCTATAACATTTTCCAGCATCCATCTATGTGTCCAGCACTAAATGCCATTCTACACAACTATGTTCACGTTCAGCTATTATGATCCACATACTCCTCTCTTTCTACAAACCTATCAAATCTGCTGGACATTTAGGAATAAAAAAGTCTATAACCATACCATGGAAGGCTTTAAACTAAAATTAGAGATATAAGAAATAAATACAAAGTTAAGTTAGTTAATGATACATTTAATAAAAAATCCTTCTTTAAATGCATTAATTCATAAAAAGTAATTATATGTTACCTGACCCATTTAAAATAAATAATAATGATGTTAGTAATCCCTGGGGTATACCTCAAGAATTTAACGTGTGTGTGTGTGTGTGTGTGTGTGTGTGTGTGTGTGTGTGTGTTTGCAACTACAGTGACACAGTGGATCTTTGTTAGTATGATGATGCAATTAAAGTTAATGGTGCATGTCCAACATTTACTGAAAATTTTATTTCAGAATCATTTTCTAAAGTAAATATGTCATCACCTATGTACCCAGATTTAATTCCTGGTATACTTCTATATAATATCAAGGATAAGATACTCTCTCTAATGCATAATATCTTTAATACATTTTTAATTCAAGCATATGTACCAGATGAATGGAAAATATTACACATTACTCCAACTTTTTTTTAAAAAAAGAAAAAAGTATCTATTGAAAATTATAGACCTATAAGTTTAATTTCAATTTAGGTAAATGGTTTGAGTGATGTTTAATTGCACTACTGTAGAAAGCTGGTACAAATATTTCCTATTAACAATTTAGAATTGCATGCCTTCATTATGGTAAGCTACATTAACTGATTTAATTAGTTTTATGAATATATAATTGAAGCCTTAGAGTAGGGACTATCCCCAGGTGTTAATATTTGTGGATTTATCTAAGGCTTTTGATAGCCTATATTTGATGTGATTAATACATGTTTACAAAAATTGAATGAAAAAGTTGTACTGTGAAATGAATTATTAAGTGGTTAAGGAACTGAGTACACTGTGTTAAATGTAAAGTTACTATCTCAATGCTTCTGCCTGTATACTCTGGAGTTACATAAAGTTTGGTATTGGGCCCTTCTCTTTTCAATATAGTATTTTCAACAATTCCAAAAAGTAGACAATTGTATAGTTAAAAATATGCATATGCTTGTAAAATCACATTTGCAATGCAAAATAAAAACAAATTATAATAATTTGAATGCTTATATGTATACATTAATGGTATGGGCTTGAGCTATACGTTTAAAGTTTAAAGCTGATAAATGTAATACTATGTACTTTAACAGCAGGTTAATACATAATTCTATACATTAATCTATTTCATTGTTGAAGGAAGTTGAACAGTATAATGGTTTGGGTATCTTGATTTCATCAAATTTAACGTTTTGTAACAATATTAAAGCCTTGTGTTGCAAACCATTGAAGATAATGTTATTCATACCAAAGACACTAACAATGAGAGATACGGGATTCCTTATAATAGTATTTAATTCATTTATAAGACCAGTCTTAGAATACAATATTTTTTTGTATTTTTACTCAAAGGCAATTACATAAACTTGAAGGAATACAGAGAAAATTTAACAAAAAAATGCCCTCAGTTAGGAATTTGGATTACAAAAATAGATGTAGACATCTAAAACTCTATTCAATAATTTATAAATATGTTCATACATATACTAGCTTAAAATACCCTTCATGATCCAGTTCTGCAAATAATGCTTAATATGGACACTTTTAAAAGTGATAAGACCTTAAGACATAACAATGTGTATTGAATTATATTAATAAATGCAAGGTACAAATAGCAATGTTACAAGAGATAGATGTGGAAAGACGTGAGCATGTGAATTTGATAAAGAAAGGATTTCAGGATGCATATTTAGCAGAATATCATGGGCAAAGGAAATGGAGAGTACTTATACTAACTGCTGGAGGAAGTGACAGAAGCAGAAGAAAAGGGTCATGACAGATTTTTGGTAGTAAGGGCCTACTGGCAAGGGTGGAGGATTATGCCAGCATGTATTTATATTCTACCTGAAACTGCTATTGTGGAGCGTAAGAAATTTTGGGGAGGAATAATCAGCTTTTAGCAGGGAATATTAGTGATAAGTGGGGACTTGAATTTGATATATCTGGGGGACCTAGAAAGGAAAATATAATAAAAGAGGGAAAATTTCTGAAGAACCTTATAAAAATATTTGGTATGGAAGATGTAAATTCAGTTGTAGGAACTTGGAAAGGATTTACATATTATTCCACAAGGTACAATTACTGGATTAGACTATACAGAAATAATATTTCACAGGAACATGTGCATTTAAATGAAAGCTTCAACATATCCAGTAACTATTTCAGATCATGTGCGGTTAACAACTAAAATGAAAATTCAAGCTACAGTAAAAATGAGACACTTTTACTTCCACACCTACCTGAAAAAAACATGTGTTTAAGGAATGGGTAGTGGAAATTATCTGAGAGTTATTAGGGAAGACAGAAATTTCTTCATACGTTATAACGAGTAAGTGGGATAAAATGAAAGTGAAGTTTAAAAATAGAATGGAAATAAAAGAAAAGGTGATATGGTTAAGAAGTAACAGGAATTATTTACAGGGCCTGATAAAGGGTAAAGTATTGCAGAACAAGGGAAATCTCATAGAACAAGAAGAGGAACAACTACAGACTGCTAACGAGAAAATAAAAGAGCATCTAGATAATATGCATGAGTTTAGAAAGATTGCTGTTAAGCAACTGTTTTTGATAATAACGCTAGAACACAAAAACATTTCGCACAACAACTTAAGCAAAAGAAAGAAGAAAGGATTGCTGCCAAACTTAAGGAGCATATAACAAGAAAAATAACCCAAGAATCTAAAGAGGTATTACAGACATTTCAGAAATTTTATGAAATGTGTATAAAGCAGAGAAATGCAGAAATCAATAAAGAATAGAAATGAAAATATTTATAGAAGACTTACGTATGCCAAGTTTAGAGGTAAATGAGGTTCAACAATTAACAGTTATGACAGGAGGAGATAAGATAGAAACAGTGGTGTATAATCAATCTGCAGGTAAGTCTCCAGGAATAGATAGCACAAAAGAAGACACAGCCCTCAGTAAGCAACCAATAACTCACAATATCAAAGAGCTTCAAGGAGTCACTGACACAAGGCTCGATACCACCAGCAAGTTTAATCCACAAACAAAATTAATGTCCAACACTACTGTTATGTTTTCATCCTTCAACAGACTTCTAGCTATATAAAGAAAGAAACACCAACCATGGTATTCCTGTGGAAGTTTGGAAGCTAGGAGGGAAGAAGTGTTAATGATCTGGAAGATTTTGATTAACAATATTTAAAAAAGAGGGGAAGCACCAACATCCTATAAGAAAGCTGTGGTGGCTGTAATATCTAAAGATGGCAAAGACCCATCAGATCCAGCTTCATATAGGACCATTTCAATTTTACTTCATGATTATAAAGTGTTCATGTCTATAATAGCTACAAGAATGGCAAAGGAAGTGCAAAAATTGATAGCTATGGATCAGCGTAGTTTTGTGGAGGGGAGGCAAGCATTTGACAACATTAATAAAAAATGAATGATCCAGAGAATAGCAGAATATAAGAAAATACTGCTATTGATAGGTATTGATGCAGAGAAAGCATTTGACAGAGTAAGATGGGATATTATCAGTAGGACACATACCTCTCGATTGTCCAAATTTTTGCAGAATGTCCAGATTTTTGCCTCATATTTTTGGTCTTTTCCTCATAAAATTTAGGTTTTCTTGCAAATTATTGGCAAATCATTGAGGACTGAAGTCTCAAAATAATGGCAGACATTTGAGTTTTAGACTTCATACTCTTCATGCTAAATCAAAACCTGTTATTCTATTAACTTTCTAAGTTTGTAAGAGCAGTATTTTAAAAAAGTCCCTATTTTTGGACCTTTGTACCACCATTATTTATGGTTTTGTCCAGATTTCTTGCACTAAGAGGTTGAGAGGTATGGTAGAACAATTGAAACATATGCATTCCCTGATACAATAGCAAGGTTAATTAGGAGGATATATGAAGTATTGGAAGCAAAAGTTAAGTGGGAAGGTTTTTCTGTACAATTTGTGTCTGACCAGTGGAACCATGCAGGGGTGGTGTCTTTCCCTTTTGTCATTTGATTTATATTGGCAAATAAAATAAGGGACTTAGAAATGCAAGTATGTAATTGGTATGGTAATCAAGAAAAGTGTGTTATATTTGCAGACAATATTATTTTGTACCTGACAAAACCAAAAAAGGATATCTTAGTTTTGTTCAATATTTTGAGATAGTTTCAAGTCGTTTTGGGATATAAAATTAATGAAGTTAAAACAAAGGTTATAGTTGTAAACAAAGGTTATAGCTGCAAACTATGTACTTACGCATGAATTAGTTCAGCAATACCTGTATTGACTGGGACAGTATAAAATGAAATATTTGGTAGTGTGGATTAAAAATGATTCTGTTATGGTAGCTAAGGCTATATGGGAAGAAATTAAACAAAAAGATAATACAAAAACTGAGAAACTGGAATGGATAATGATAGCAAGATATAAGCAAGCAAATATACAGGTTAAGCATATTTTATCAACCAGAGGAGAAGCTGTGAACAATAATTAATAAAGAGTTGAAGGAAATAATCTGGAAAGGGAAGAGGGAAAAGGTCAGGTAGATAAGTTGATCTTCCAGTAGAACAAGGTGGTTTAGGATTACCTGACTTAAATGGATATTTTACAGCTACATAGTTAAATATACATTTCACAAGCAGAAAACTGTAATTCATAGCGGAAAGGGTAGATGGTGAAGTAGGGGGTAAATTCAAGAAATAAGGAGAGAGTGGGATTTTAGATGTAGATCCCTAAGGAGAAAAACAACAGCCATAAAGAAAATTATATTCATAAAATAGCAGAAATAATTCTGAGAACTAAGCCAACACAAGAAATTAGATTTTTCTGATAGGGATAACTGCAATTAGGGGTACAGAGAAGAGGCAAGAGGAGGCTGGAATTTACTGGAGAAAACTGGCAAAGGAGCCAAGGTTTTGGGGAACAAGAACTAGAAAGGGAAAGATAATAAAATGGGAAGAGGCCAAGAAGACATTTAGACTGTATACTAGAGTCTGCCTTCCCTAAGAGGGACTGATATCAGAGTATAGACAATGAAAAAAGGGAGAAGGGATTCCTAAGTATAAGACCTGCTCTGGTAAAGTTTTAGAATCAAGAACAGAAGGGGTAATTAGTAAGGCATATAGATTATTACACAATAACTATAGGACTTAATCATGGGAAGTTAGAAAAGATTGGGAGGAGAGACTGGATAAGCAATTCAAAAGGAAACAATGGAAAGACATATGTATGGCTCCGAAATATGCAAGAAAGTCTAGACAATTCAGCATTGTTGCATGGAAGTGTCTAGATGGGTACTTTTATACCACTAGCAGACCACAAAGAATCTTTCTTCAGGTAGATGCCAAATGTTGCTGGTGTGATGAAGAAGAATGAGATAACTGGGAACACATGTTTTAGAGATGTAATGAGTTGGCAGACATTAAAAAATTCTCTACAGAGTACTATGTCAGAAGTATTGGGTGAGCGAATGGGTGTAACTAAGGAAATTATTTTTTGAGCTGAGATAAAGGATCTGAATTGCCTACACACATCAATGCCTTGATAAGTTTAATTCTGATGACTGCCAATAAAGCAGTTACTGGAAAATGGAAATCTAAGTCTAAACCAACTGTATTTGAAGTATTGAATATTGTAACAGAAATAAATTAACTGAAAGTGGGCTCTTTAGAAAAGGGTGGAAAGAAATTACAAAGAAAAATGGAAATTGTGGGAACAATACACACAGAATAATGTTTTAGAGGAGGAGTGAGGTTTAAGGGAAGGCAGGAATTGAGCAATTTATGTAATGTTGGATTATAGTTGTGCAAAAGAACATCTGTGGTGTAAATTGTAACTGGGAACATGTTACTATGATTTCTTTTGTTTTATATAAATGTATGTTTGCCTGTGTCTGATAATTCAATAAAGGTGTTAAAAAGACATAACATTGTGAATTTTCAGATTCATTTATGTACAACTTTCTTGGAGCAACAAAATTAAGATCTGTTTGTCAAATAATTTAGCAATGTTTAAGAGATCTCTAGACTTTTTGGATAATCGATAAGGTATATATACCTTATTTTAAGGAATCAATATTTCTAATAGGCCATTAAGCCTAAAACACTGTTATACTACTTGTTCATAGGTTCATAGATAATACTAGGCTAACTGCCCTTGCGAGCCATTTTTAAGCCTAGCCAATTACCCCTTGTGAGACTCAAACCCTGCACCTTGTGTTTGTAAGGCAAATGCTTTAACCATTAGGCCACCCTCCCAAAGCTTATGAAGTTTATGGTCTATACTCATACCATGTTGCTAAAGCCCAGAACTCCTTACCTGCATCCATCAGGTCAATACCCTCCCTCTAGCCCTTTAAAACCATTCTGAAAGATGTCCTAGCCAAAATCTGTCTCTGCTCTTGCTCAACCCCAAAATAAACTATATTCCTAAATATGAACAAGTACCTATTCATACTTCATACGTCCTTACACCCCCATCTTTACTCACATCCTGACTTCAATCAACTTCTCTCCCCCCACTCTATCTAAATATGCTATTGCCCTGTTTTTTTCTCCCACTTGTAACATATAACTTGTAACATATTAACTTACCTTTAATTTCTCTAATCTGGCTAAAATGTATCTTTACTCACATCCTGACTTCAATCAACTTCTCTCCCCCCACTCTATCTAAATATGCTATTGCCCTGTTTTTTTCTCCCACTTGTAACATATAACTTGTAACATATTAACTTACCTTTAATTTCTCTAATCTGGCTAAAATGTATCTAAACATTAAATCATTATCATAAGTTGTATCTCTTCTTAACCAAAGTTTTCACTTTATATCTAATTTGGTATAATTATTTAAACTGTAGATGTTTTTGCATTATTTATTTTACTTTATTTAACATTTGTTGACTGGGAATGTCTGACTGAGCTAGAGCCCATTTTCAGCAGAGGCCGGGAGAGAAAAACTCCGCAATTATAAATCAAGGTTTACAATAGAAGCACACAGTGAGAAGATTACAGAGATAAATATTGTGATTTCTTACCTGAGTACAAACTATGTAAATATACAAGATATGAGATTAGGGTATAAACTGTATAAAAATATACTACATCTAGATGCTAAGTAAGAGAATAGCCCAAAGTTAAACTATTTGCTAGCTAGCATTTACTAAATCAACTAACACACAAAATAAAAATCACAAAATAAAAGTAATATAGCAAATGAATAGAATTATTACACAAGGTCACAAATATTGTGCATTTAGCTAGGCAGTAGCAGAGTAATCAAAGATAGAATAAAATTCAAGTGGGGTAAATGATAGATGTTTAGTGCAAAGACTAGTGTCAGTGCAAGGAGAGTGAGGAAAACAGGAAGAGAGAGTATGGTTATGGAAGAAAAGGGGGAGCAATAGGCAGTGAAGTTGAGTGGAAGAGTTGGGGGGTCAAAGTGGAAGGGATGGAGAAGTGTTGCTAAGGGCAATCTGAGCAGTGACATCTACAAGTCAAAAGTAGGTGTTTTGGAGACCTTTCTTATTCATGAGCATGAGTTGATTGTCATTATTATGATTTGTTTTTAAGATTGTAAAATTATTGTTCTTAAACTGTTTTGTAATACTTTGGAGCTTTTCTCCCTGGGCCTCTGCTGAAAATGGGCATCCACCTCAGTTTGACTTCACTCAGTAATTAAATGTCAATAAATAAATACATTTAAATGCCATTTCTTTACTTGTTATATGGTAGTGAACATTATCTGGGGATGTTTCTATACAGATATTCATAGCAGTTCAGCTGAATGTATCACCAAACTACTTTACAAATGTGTTAGCATTAAATATTCTGATATGATCTTACAAAGATAATTACCTGAGGTCATAAAGGGACTAGTTCTAGCAATAAACATGAGTTTTTGGAGTTAAAGGGTTACTTTGGAAAATACATTTCTCTATTGGTGTTATACTGGAAGCATGATAAATAAAACATTATGTGCTGTGTGAAACATCTTTATCATTATTCTGGTGTCAATTTGTGAAAATGAAGTTTGTGTAAGGTGATGCCTCTAAAAGTTAAATTATATAATGGTGAAAATAGGTGTCATCGCTGTATATTCCAATAAGGAAAATGTTGTTTAATCCTGGAAAATGATGGTTGTAAGTCTCAAACTGCCTGCACTGAAAAATGAGGGATAAAAGTGGTAATAAGTAAAACAATAACTACTCTGAAAATAAAGCTGACATTTTGAAAGATGAAAAGATTCTGCTAAGATACGGCAAACTTGCTTTCCAAAAGAAAGTGGTATTGATCAGCTAAGTCTGACACAGAAAGAGAATGAATTGCATCAAAACATTTCTGAAAGGCAAGAGCAAATGGCTCCTGGGCCAGGCTGATCCTGCAATTGGTCACTATTTTATCAGTGTTCTACCACACTAACCAGCATGCAAATAGCTTATGTAAATACAGTGGGCCAGGTAGTAAGTGACACTAAAATGCAAATATGTTTCAGAAGCTAGAAGATTTTATTAAAAATTTTATTAAAAACAAAGAGCTTATGCAAAAGATGCTAGAGGCCTTGTCATGTTTAAACCTGCAGCTACAATCCAACCTGCCACAGAGTAAATCTACCCAAGAATTTAAATTAAATTAAATTAAATTTTAATTAAAAAAAAAAACAGTTTTGGTACTTACTTTCCTCACTTGCTTAGAGAAAAACAGCTCTTGTACTCACTTTCCTCACTTATCTAGAGGAAAATAGTTTTTTTATTCAGGCATGTCCAAGGGTCAGCTCCCAGTGTTCTCTCCTGTCTATCTGATGAATCTGGGCATCTTGGGGCAATGTAGAAATTGCCTCATGTACACAGACAACCCTCTCCTCCTACCATCCAACACTACAACCTGTGAGAGATGCACTTATCTAGCCAAACTGGAGGTAAAGCTCTCTCCATCCAAGACTGAACTTGACAGTCAAGAGGAGAAGGTAAACACTTGCACCACACCACACTCATCACATAGTCTTACTAAATCTGCACCACTAAAATCCACACAAAGAAACACAAAAACATTCATGGAGGCTCTCAATAATCTGCTCAAGCAACAGAAATCTCCAAAGCAGAAATGCAAGCAACCTCCACCCCCCAACACAACACAAATGGCACATAACCTGCAGACTCAGTGTGCCACTCAACCACAGCCAATAAGGCAAAACAACATACCCAACACACTGTCATAGGTGACTCTATAGTCAGGCACACTGATGTCCCACTCACCAGGCTAAACAAGGAGAAGGTTACTGTTAGCTACCTGTTGGGTGCCAGGATCTGCCACATAACCCACGCACTCAGGTCACACCACAACAAGTACAAATATGACTCTGTCATTGTCCATGTTGGTGTGAATGACCTGAGATGTACCTCCCTGGGCTACATGAAAAGAGACATGGAAGAGCTCTCCAATCTTCTAGCCCAGGCAGGTATGACCCTAGCCCTGAGTAGCATTCTACCATCATCCAGAATGATACTGCAGTACAAGGACAAAATGATTGACTTCAACAATTGGCTAAGCTTCTGGTGTCATTCTAAAGGGATCCAGTATCTGTCTGCCTGGGATGGCATGGTCGATAGACCACGATGCTTTGCCAGTGATGGCCTGCACCTGTCACCCCTGGGATTCCAGATACTGGCTAAGGTTCTTGCCGCCCCTTTTAGGCAAGGTTCAAATGACATATTCACCACCGTAACAGGAACAGGCAAGCAAAAACTGAGGGTGATGCTACTCAATGCTAGAAGTCTAAATCTCAAAATGCACTCACTTGAGGCACTCCTTAAAATGGAAAATATCGATATCTGTGCAGTGACTGAGACCTGGTTCAAGGCTCCAGAGAGCACCTCTGCACTACCAGGCTATAACTCATACCACACGTTTTGGCCATGTAACCTGGACCGGAACACCAAAGGTGGAGGTGTGTCCATATTCATTAAGGATATCCACACCTCCAGGCTAGTTGCTCATCATAATGTATCCGAGGTTATCCAAGTGCAACTAACTCTGGGGAAAACTGCAATCCAAATTGTAGCTTGCTACAGATCCCCCACCAAGCCCCAGGATTCCCACTCCTCTTTTCTTGATGTACTGGAAAATATTAGGGTTCAACCAAACACCCTAATAATGGGCAATTTCAACTACCCCACCATTAACTGGGAAAACTACTCATGTACCAACTCCTTCGCTCAATGCTTTCTGGAATTCATAAACTCCAATGTCCTGGATCAACTTATCCACACCCCCACCAGAGGTAACAATATCCTAGAACTAGTCATTACCAACATGAGTGGTCAGTGTTCCACACCTGAAGTCAGCGCCTCATTGGTCCAATCCGACCATAAGCTAATCATCCTAGACATCCACATTCTGCCCCCACCCCCCATTAAGGAAACCACGGTAAAACATTTCTACAAAGCCAACTTCATGCTTCTTAAGGCAGAAGTGGTGAACTTCATGACACCCATGCAGATGGACAATACAGTTACGACTACTGAATCCCACACAATTGCACTTTATAAGCACTTACATGAGTGCATGGATCGTGCTATCCCAAACAGAACCAGGACGCTATCCTCCAAAAAAAGGAAGCCAATCTGGTGGCCCCCTGCCATAAACAAACTGTACAACAGAAGGAAGAAACTGTTGCAAAAGAGAGTAAAATTGCATGAGTGGAGGAGCTCCTTGGTCAGCCTCAGTAAGAAGCTACGATCCCTGATAAAATCCTCCAAAGCTAGTTATGAAAACAAAATTGCCACTGATTCTAAAGACAACCACAAAGCATTCTATAGCTATGTCAAGAATCTCAATGGCAACACTCAGATCTGCTCTGAGTTACAGCACAATGGCACTAAATATACAGACCCAACTGATATTGCCAACATCCTGGCAGATAGGTTCAGTGCTAACTTTACCCCCCTCTCACCCCCTAAAGGGCCCATCTCTGTACCGGAAGAATGCAAAGTTCCTGTAATCACGGCTGCACAGGTAAAAACCACACTCTCCAAAGCCAAGAACACAGCATCCATGGGACCAGACTACATCCCAGGCTACGTTCTACATGAACTACAGAACGAACTGGCACCCCACCTAAGTACTATGTTCAATCATAGCCTCACCTCAGGCTTTGTACTCGCTGAATGGTGCACATCGGCGGTTATCCCACTCCACAAGGGGGGGCCACCATGGACCCTAGGGACTACCGCCCCATTAGCCTGACGAGCCTGGTCTGCAAGGCCATGGAGTGTATCATCATGGAACTTATAAGCAAAGACATTGGTAAGCTCCGAACTCTGGTCCCCACCCAGTTCGGGTTTGTAAAATGCAGATCATGTCTCCTAAACCTGATAGACTTCTTTGAAGCAGTCACCAAAGCTGTAGACTAGGGTAAGGTGTTTAACACAGCCTATCTAGATCTTGCCAAGGCTTTTGACACCATCCTCCACTCTGGAATTATTTATAAACTCACTAAACGAGGTATAGATCCCTATGCCACAAGATGGGTTGCCAGCTGGCTCATTGACAGAACCCACACTGTGAAAGTAGCAGACTCCAAATCCGACTTCAGACCAGTGACACATGGAGTACCACAGTGTTCAGTCCTGGGTCCTCTCCTGTTTGGTATCTACTTCTCTGAAGTACAGGCTAACACAGAAGGTCTTTGGCTAATGAAGTTCACAGATGACTGCAAACTGGGAGCCATAATCAAAACTCCTAACGATGTGGACATCCTACAAAAGGGCCTCACTGAGACAGATGCCTGGTGTCAAAGCCATGGCCTCAAGATCAATGCCAAAAAGTGCATTGTCATCCCCTTTGGTAAGGCTTCCGGATATTGGCTAAGGCTCCTGCCACCCCCATAGTGCCTTTTTTAAGCAAGGCTCAAAAGACAAACCCACCTCCTTAGAAAACAAAAATGGAAAAAACTAAGGGTAATGCTGCTCAACGCCAGAAGTCTAAATCTCAAGATGCAGGCACTTGATGCACTCCTCAGCATGGAGAACATTGACGTCTGTGCAGTAACTGAAACCTGGTTCAAGGCTCCTGAGAGCACCCCAGTGCTACCAGGCTATACCTCGTATCATGCTTTTCGGCCCCAAAACCCAGGCCGAACCACAAAGGGAGGGGGAGTGTCCATATTCATCAAGGACACCCACACCTCCAGGTTAGTAGCAACACATGAAGCATCAGAGACCATACAGGTGCAACTAACCATAGGCAAAACTGCTATACAACTGGTAGCATGTTACAGACCACCCTCCCAATCTCAAGAACCCCACTCAGCCTTCCTAAAGACATTGGAGGATATGAATGTATCACAAAATACCATCATACTGGGAGACTTCAACTACCCAAACATAGATTGGGTACATTATTCTAGCTCTAATACCCTAGCCCAAAGGTTCCTGGAATTCATAAATTCAAATGCACTGGAACAACTAGTCACCTCTCCCACTAGGGGAGATAATATACTAGACCTGATCATCACAAACATGGGGACAAAATGCTCCACACTGGAAGTATACCCCTCACTAGTGAGATCTGACCACAAACTAATCACCCTGGATATTCATATCCCACCTCCACCCCCAGCACAAAAGACCACAGTGAAAAACTTCTCAAAAGCAGACTTCACTCTTCTTAAGACTGAGATGGTATCCTTTAAGCCCACTGAGCCAGTGGATACCACATCCCACAATGCCAAATCCTTCACAAATGCTTTCTATGGACATCTCCAAGAATGCATGGATCATGCAATCCCAAATAAAACCAAGTCCCTCTCCACCAAAGGTAAGCATCCTGTCTGGTGGACCTCAGTCATAAACAAATTGTATAACAAAAAAAGGAAGCTACTGCATGTCAGAGCAAAATCCCATGAAGGGAAGACATCTCTGATCAACATTAGCAGAAAACTACATTCTCTCATAAAAACATCCAAGGCCAACTTTGAGAGAAAAATCGCTAAGAACACTAAAGATAACCACAAAGCCTTCTTCAGCTATGTTAGAAACCTGGGCGGAAACCCTCAGATATGCTCAGAGTTGGTTCACAACAACAAAAAATACACTGAACCCACAGATATTGCAACATTCTGGCTGACAGGTTCAGTGCAAATTTCTCCCCTCCCTCACCCCCAAAAGAAGAAATACTTATCCCAGCTGAATGTAATCTCCCTGTCATCTCAGATGTCCAAGTGAGAACCGCCCTAAACAAAGCAAAAAACACAGCATCAATGGGACCTGACGGTATCCCGGGTTGCGTGTTACGTGAACTCCAAGAGGAGCTAAACCCACACATAAAAATGCTATTTAACCTTAGCCTCACTTCGGGATATGTACCTGAACACTGGCATACAGCAACAGTGGTCCCACTCCACAAGGGGGGTGCCTCTACAGACCCTGGAAACTACCGCCCCATAAGCTTAACCAGCCTGGTCTGCAAAGCTATGGAAAGAATCATTATGGAACTCATAAACAGAGACATAGGGGACCTACAGACACTTGACCCCACCCAGTTCGGATTTGTAAAGGGCAGATCCTGCCTTTTAAACCTGGTTGACTTTTTCAAAACAGTCACTAGAGCCATTGATGAGGGCAAAGCAGTCCATACAGCATACCTGGACTTGGCTAAGGCCTTCGACACAATACCCCACTCAGGCATCATAGATAAGCTCAACAGCTTAAAAGTAAACCCTTATGTCACTAGATGGGTTGCAAACTGGCTAAAGGACAGAACCCATAAAGTTAAAATCGCTGGAGCAATATCAGACTCAAAGCCAGTCACAAGTGGTGTCCCACAGGGATCTGTCCTGGGACCCTTCTTGTTCGGCATTTATTTCTCAGATGTTAAAGCAAACATGGGAGGGCTGTGGCTGACAAAGTTCGCAGATGACTGCAAACTTGGCGCCATAGTCGATACACCAGCAGACACACACATCCTACAAAAAGGCCTCACAGAAACGGACAACTGGTGCCGGAGTCACAGCCTTAAACTAAATGCCAAAAAATGTATAGTCATCCCCTTTGGGAAAAACAAAGTACCCACAAATTATCACATAGACAGCAACCCACTGAGTATGGAAAAAGTAATCAGAGACCTAGGAACCCAAGTCGACAGCGACCTCTCATTTGACACCCACGTTGCCAAAGTGGTTAGAAAAACATTCTACCTTGCACACCTCATCATGAAGGGATTCACATCCAGATCCAAGGATGTCATTGTACCCCTATATTCCTCCCTCATCAGACCCATGATTGAGTACAATGCCCCATTTGGTATGTACCTCACCCGGCATTTGTAACAGCTGGAGAGACCACAAAAGTACCTCACCAAGAGGATCAAGGGTCTCCAACATATGTCTTATTCTGCCAGACTAAAGAAACTTCAGCTCTATTCAGTAGCATACCGCCTGCTCAGAGGTGATCTCTGCCTGACATACAAGGCCATGTCCAATCAGGATCTGATGGACATGCTCCACCTCAAAAATCCAAATCCATCAGGACCACGAGAGCTAAAGACTTAAACCTCGGCACAAGTATGAATAGGACATGCTGGAGGGATAGATTCATAACCCAGAGGCTTCCCATGCTTTGGAACAAGATCCCAGTTCGTATTAGGCAGAGCCCCTCACTGACTCTCTTCAAGAGAAATCTTGATGAGTGGATGGGAGATCGTAAGTTTACCCCAGGGGTCACATCTGTGTCACTTCTAGACAGGGGCACAGTAAACTAATTCTATTATATAAGGGGACCTTCATTGTGTCACTACTAGACAGAGGCACAGTATTCTAAATTTATTTTGTACATTTTTGTACCATTTCATGGGGTGGCAAAAGCCACATCACTATGGCTAGGCTTACAAATGCCCCAGGGCAGATAGCCTAGTACTATACTATGAAACTATGAAACTATGAAAAACTCTGTACCCATGAACTACAACATAGGCAGTAGTATACTTAACACCGAAAGTGTGATAAGAGACCTTGGGACACAGGTGGACAGTAGTCTCTCCTTTGATAATCACATTGCCACAGTAGTCAGGAAATCCTTCTACATGGCACACCTCATCACAAAAGGTTTCTCATCCAGAAAAAAAGAGGTCATTGTTCCCTCTACTCATCACTCATTAGACCCATTATAGAGTACAACGCCCCTTTTGGTATGTACCTCACAAGACATCTACAACAACTGGAAAGGCCGCAGAAATACCTCACAAAGAGGATTACCCACCTCAAACAGATGCCCTACGCAGACCATCTCAAAAAACTCCAGCTTTACTCTGTCGCATATCGCCTACTCAGAGGTGATCTATGCCTAACATACAAAGCTATGTCAAACCCAGAGCTGTTGGACATGCTACACTTAAAGAAATCCCAATCCCTCCTAGCTACACACTCTAGGGATCTAAATCTTGTCACCACAATAAACAGAACATGCTGGAGGGATAGATTCCTGTCCCAGAGACTTCCCATACTCTGGAATAAACTACCTATCTATATGAAACAAAGCTCCTCATTAGCACTCTTCAAGAAAAATCTTGATGATTGAATGGGAAATAGGAAATTCACCCCAGGGATCACTTCTGTGGCTCTGCTCGACAGTGGCACAGAAAAATAATTTTCTTGGGTGGCAAAAGCCAGGGTACCTTTTTGGCCGGGCTTGTATAGGCCCTAGGGCCGATAGCCTAGTACCTATCTATGAACCTATGAACCTATGAATTAAATGGGACCCTATTCCAAGCTTCTGCAGCTCTGGAGCATTGCTCAGAGATCTGGCTGAGAATACAGATCTGCAAAGGCAGCCAGCAGCATTGTTTTTAAGGAAAATGACACCGTAATAAATCTGGAACAGATTCTGAAAAAGAAAGTAAATATCAGAGTTTGCTGTCTGGTCTTGACTGGCAAAACAGTTGTCAAAACAAAACAAAAAAAAGAAATTGCTTCTTTGTTCAAAAGACTCTCTGAACTCTCCCTCTACCCTACGTACCCACGAAGTGATAAGGGACCTTGGATCACAAGTTGATTACAACCTTAACTTCAACCACCATCTGTCTACTTTAGTAAGGAAGACATTCTACATAGCACATTTGATTAGTAAAGGCATCATATCAAGAACAAAAGAGGATATAACACCTCCAAATTCGGCAGTCATCCAGATCAACATTGAGTATAATGCCCCATTCAGCATGTACCGTATAAAGCACCCACAGCAACTGGAAAGACCTCAAAGATTTCTAACAAAGAACATCAAGTGTCTCCAACATTTGCCTTACATACACTGACTAAAATCTGTGTCACTATATTCCATGTTGTATAGACTTCTTAGGGGAGACTTATGCCTGGCCTAGACAGCAATCCATGACCTAAGCCTAATGAACTTGCTACATATCAGGGCTAGGGCTACCCATTCCAGGGACCTAACTATAGTCTGTGACTTAAGTATGACATGCTGGAGGGATATATTTATCTCCCAGTGACTGCCATCTCTTTGAAACAGAGCACCTGTATGACACTGTTCAAGAGGAACCTGGACGAGTGGATAGGGCACCATAAATTCTTAAAAGGGATGGCACCCACAACCCTCCTAGACATAGGTAGTCATCACTGAATGCAGTTTTGGGTATTGACTATCATTTTCATGATATTACATTGGGATGAAATGGCTAGGCTTAAAATGACCTTCGGGTTGATAGCCTAGTAATCTCCTATGATCCTATGATCCTAACAATTTGGTAAAATTGAGAATTTTAATATAAGTGAGATAAGTATAAGTGAACATATAGTATTGTTAAAACAAAACAGATACGGCTGAATCTAACTTTCAAGAAAGTCTGGATTCTCTGAATATAAAAAATTATGAATTAAAGGAAGCTATTGAATGAATGAAATATTTACAGAAACAATTTGACAAACTGCAGGAAAAGCAAAGTACAATTCTGAAGGAATAGGACCCTGTCTTAGCAGAGTTGGAAAGATGATAAAAGAGCAAAGTGAACTGGTGCTTGCATTTAAAGACAAAAGAAGACAAACACAGATGTAAGTTGGGCTTGCATGTTTTCAGAATAATAAGGAGAAAATCTGCAATTATTTGTATAGAGTAAATGGTGTTGCTCTTGTTGTAAAAACAAACTGTCAGAATTTTCAAACTGTGGCTCAAATAAGGAATTAGCTGGAGGCACTCAATGCTGTTCAGGCTCTGGCCATAGAGACTGGTGTATAGTCCATGAATGCAAGGCCTTCTGTGTTGGAAATTTCTGGCATCTTAAAGATGACAAAAACAACCACTGTTGTGCTACTTCCTCCAACTAACGATAAAAGTATCGATAAAGCACTTGTAATATCGAAAAGCACAACTAAAAGTTCCAAAGAGGATTTTATTCCAAAATTGAATGCAAATACAGCCAAACAAATTGAGCTTAGCGCTCTCATCCCTTATATGGTGGGACTTCATCAGAGAACAATGAAGACGTCCCATCATTTTAATGGACAAAAGTGCTAAGTTCATTTTGTTTGGATGTATTTGCATTCAGTTTTAGAATAAAATCCTCTTTGGAACTTATAAGCAAGCTGTACTTTTATGTATTACAAGTGCTTTCTCGATACTTTTATCATGCATTGAAGGAAGTAGCACCACAGTGGTTGTTATTAGCACCACAGTGGTTGTTATTTTGTCATGTTTATAGATATGTAATCCACAACAAGAGTGCAAGAAAAGTGTGGGTGACCAAACTCAGCTGTAAGGAGGTCCTAAGAATCAGTGTGACACTCAGACTTTAGCCCTTGAGAAAAAAAGGGAAAATTTCTTTAAACAAGAGCCTATTGGAATGTTCTGCTGCTATACTAAAGGCACAGATAAATACTACAATTTAAAACAAAATGTTAAAAAATGCAGATGAAAGTTAGTAATATAGTGAAAGTGAATGGAGTATTTTTTCAGACAAGATGAAATAATTTATGATGTATGAACTGCATAGTGAAAGGTAGCAATTCTGGAAATTAAAGAAATAAAACAATGTGAAATAGTACAACAAAATAAAATGCAAAAAATAAAAGACTTTGTATAAGCTGATCTGCACAAAAACTAATTTGCATCATGAAATACAAAAACTATGGAGAGAAAATATGGTTTATAGCTCGGGTTTGTGTGGTGCACTTCACCTGTCTAACCACGTACTACCGCACAGTGGAAGATACCATTGGCGGTTATAGATGCAAGATCATTTTCCTTTAGTCAACTGCTTGTGTTCCATTGAAGGTTTCTCTCTGTTGTGCTTCACTGCCCAGTTAGACACTCAACTGAGCCTCAAAGGTTCCTCCACAAGTCTTACCCATTAAGCCCCTTGCAGTTTAGAACTTTTTCCTGTCCCTTAGCCATACCCAGTCCTTCTAGTCCCCTCCCTGTTACTGACCACAGTACTTCACCTAGCATCATGAATGGAAAATTTCCCACCGTTTCTCCAGCCAACCTGATTGACATGGGCATCCTGAGGCAATGTAGCAATTGCTTCATGTACACTGCCAACCCACTTCTCCTAATTCACACAAATTTACTATGTGAGGAGATGCATCTATATTAAGAATCTAGGGTCTAGGCTGTCTCACTGACAAATCAGTATATCAGAAACTAAGCAGGTTACCACTTCACACACTTCACCTGCTGCACCATCCATGATTGCAACACCTAAACCTAGACATGGAGAGGTTCTCACTAGATGCCTACCTAAAGATCAGAGACCTCCCAATCATAAACACACTTCATTTAATGCTTTCCCAGCAAAATCTCAGTACACATTCAAATGCAAGCACCAGTGTCTCACTAAACATGCCCCTAAGGCAAAACACAGAATCAAATGTTTTTAGTTATAGGTGACTCCATTGGGAGACACACAGAT
Organism: Protopterus annectens; assembly: GCF_019279795.1. Lineage (NCBI taxonomy): Eukaryota > Metazoa > Chordata > Ceratodontiformes > Protopteridae > Protopterus > Protopterus annectens. The sequence continues at coordinate 1,626,656,964 of NC_056732.1, forward strand.
GTCCCACTCACCAGTTTGGATATGGAAAAGGTCACGGTCAGCTGTCTGTCAGATGCCAGGATCTGCCACGTCACACATGCACTCAAGTCTCTCAATAACAGGCACTGTTATGACTCTGTCATAGTCCATGTTGGTGTAAAAGACTAAAGACCTACCTCACTGGACTATATGAAAAGAGACATGACTGAACTCTCTGATTATGTGTCCCAGGTGGGTATGTCCCTAGCCTTAAGCAGCATTCTACCTTCAACTAGGATGATGCTTCAATACAGACAAAAAGTTATTGAGTTCAACAACTGGCTTTGTTTCTGGTGTCATTCTAAGGGGATCCAGTACCTGTCAGCCTGGGATGATATGGTTGAAAGACCATGATGCTTTGCCAGAGATGGTCTCCACCTATTACCTCTGGGCTTTTGACTTTTGGATAAGGCTCTTACCTCGCCATAATGCCTGTTTTTAGGCAATGTCACAAAAACAAAATTCCCTGATGTAAAAATATCCTCAAAAAACAGCCTTAAGGTTATGCTGCTAAATGTTAGGAGTCTAAATCTGAAACTGCACTCACTAGAAACATGCCTCACATTGGAAGATGCAGAGATCTGTGCAGTCATAGAGGCCTGGTTCAAGGTCATGGAGAGCACCAAAAAACAGCCTTAAGGTTATGCTGCTAAATGCTAGGAGTCTAAATCTGAAACTGCACTCACTAGAAACATGCCTCACATTGGAAGATGCAGAGATCTGTGCAGTCATAGAGGCCTGGTTCAAGGTCATGGAGAGCACCCTGACCATACCGGGATATAATGCCTTCGCCACATTCAGAGCACAAAATGAACATGTGAAAACTAAAGGAGGAGGAGTATCAATATTCATCAAAGATAAATACCCCTCCAGATGAGTTAAACAGAATGATTCCCTAGGGTTACTCCATGTGCAAATAACTATAGGAAAGACCCCTCTCCAAGTTATTGTCAGCTATAGATCCTCCTCCACGAACCATGATATCCATACTGCCTACTTGGATCTACTTGAGTCATTCAAATTACACCACCCTGTTTATGGGTGACTTTAACTAGCCATCCATAGATTGGGTAAATTGTACATGTACAAACACACTCGCCCAAAGATTCTTGGACTTTGTTAACTCAGATGTCTTGGAGCAGATAGGTGGCACCCCCACAACGGGCCCAAACATTCTAGACTTGGTACTCACCAACATGGTAGAACAGTGCACCACCACAAGTGTGCGGTCTTCCCTGGTGAAGTCTGATCACAAATCAGTCTCTTTTGAAGTAACGACAGTATCAGACCCCCCCCCCCTCCTCAAGAGAAATTAGGCTAAAAATCTTCTCCAAAGACAACTACAGCCTCTTAAGAGAAGGCATTAATAGCTTCAAAGCTCCTGTCCTCACTGATGGCAAGGACACCTATACTGGGATAAACACCAATGCATTGTATAAACATCTGTACAATTATACTGACTCAGCTGTTCCTGATAGGACCAAAGCAAGATCCTCAAGAAGAAACAAGCCTGCATGTGGGCATTCCCCATAAACAGGTTACATAATAATAAGAAGAAATTGCTGTCTAAGAGCAAGAAAGAAAGATCTCAGAATTGGAAGCACACCCTTCTCAACTGGAACAAACAAATAAGATATCTTGTAAAGTCCCCTAATGCTAACTACGAATCTAGATTAACATTCCTAGCTAAAGATAACATAAGGCCTTCTTTAGCTACATCCAGAACCTTAAAGGAAAAGCCCAGATTTGCACTGAACTGATAGTGAATGGTACCACACATACTAAACCAGTGGAAACAGCCAACATTCTAGTTGACAGGTTCAGTGAAAACTTCACCCCTGCGCCCCACCACATATATCCCAAAACATTCCTACCACCTATCCTCCACTTAGTATCTCTAAATAATGGTTCTTAACCACTCTCTCTAAGGCCAAAACCCCACCTCTATGCGACCTGATAACATCCCAGGCTGCATTCTCAATGGTTTAAAACAGGATTTAGCAACACCATTGGGTACTCATTTCAACCACAGCCTAAGCACTGTGTTTTGTCCCTGCTGAATGGAAAAAAACTACTCTCATCCCCTTGCACAAGTGAGGTGCATCCACTGACATTGGATGGAAACTATAAATCCATCAGTCTAAAAAGCCTTATCTGCAAGGCCATGGACAGAATCATCATGGGCCTTATCAACAAGGATAAAGGAGACCTTCAAATACTTGACCAAACCCAATTTTGTTTTGTTAAAGGGAAATCCTGCCTGTTGAACCTGGTGGACTTCTTTGAGGCTGTCACCAAAACCCTGGACGAAGGCAAATCTGTGCATATGGCCTACCTAAATTTGGCCAAGACCTTTGACACAATTCCTCACTCAGGCACCATTAAAAATTTCACCTAGCTGGGAGTCAGTCCATATACTGTCAGGTGGGTTGCAAATTGGCTCACCAACAAAACACATGCAGTCAAAATAGGGGACTACACCACCACCAACAGACCCATTACCAGTGGTGTTCCACAGGGATCTGTGCTGGGGCCCCTGTTGTTTGGAATTATCTTCTCAGACGTATAGGCAAAAAACAGAAGGTCTGTGGCTGACAAAGTTTGCTGATGACTGCAAACGGTTAGCAGTCATTGAGTCCCGAAATTTTGTCAACATTCTACAAGAAGGACTTATGCAAACGAATGACTGGTGAGAAAGTCATGGTCTTAAACTCAATGCAAAAAAATGCATTATAATCCCCTTTGGCAGAGATGATTTCACTGTAGATTACCATATAAATAACAACACCATAAGCACTAAATCAGTGATGAGACACTTGGGCACACAGGTTGACAGCAACCTTAGTTTTGATCACCATGTCTCCATGGTGGTAAGGAAGGCCTTCTACATTGCTCACCTCCTAAACAAGGGCATAACTTCCAGAACAAAAGGGGTTATAACCCCCTTGTACTCTTCCCTCATCAGGCCAATAATATAGTACAATGCTCCTTTTGTTATGTTTATTTATTTTATTTTATTTATTTGACCTTTGTTGACTGGTAAAGTCCGACTGGGTCTGGGACCTATTTTCAGTGGAGGCCCAGGGATAAAAGCTCCACAAAGTAAAAACGTTTTACAAAAAATGAAGTACTGTGATCATTACATTTCCATGGAAGTATAGCTTACAAATTACAAGGTAGCTCTATTGACATATTGACAGTTGATAATCACTGACAACAATAATTATTGCAATCAAGAAATACAGGGATGTAGGTTAATACAGTTAGTTTATCTAGTTACAATCTTTTTATGTAGGCTGATAGTACACATTATAATTAAAGTTTGTATAGTTTAAAAGGATGTCTACAAGGGCTTTTAGGTAGACTGCGGGTAGATCTTTGGAAAGAGATTAAGAGAAAGTAAGGTTTAGCTAAAGTGCATTAGTAAGACTAGCAGCTAAAAGAGAAATAGGGGAGCTTAATATTCATGGTCAGGACTCGATTAATCAGGCAGATGTGTCTTTTGGAGGGAGAGAAAGAAAGGATGGTAGGGTATAGTAGGAGGATATAATAAGTAGAGGAGTTAAACGAGTGGAAGGTGGGAGGTAGGAAGGGAGGAACTAGGTCGCTTGGAACAGGGGTTGCTAGTTTGCTCTGGAACATGGGAAGATGCTTGTACCTTGCAGGTGTTTTTTAGCATGAGTTTGAAATTCTTGTGGTCTGTAATTGTCCTGATGCTGGTTGGTAAGGTATTCCAGAGATTTGCTACAGTGTAGGAGTACAGGCACTGTCCAGCTTTTTTGTTTGGTCTTGTAGGGTTACTAGTTGCTTGTCTTCAGATCGGAGTTTTCTGGTAGGTATGTAGGTTTGGAGGAGTGAGTAGAGTGCTGGGCAGTTATCAGGTTGATATATAACTTTGTGTGCCATATTGAGTTGTAGGTGGTCTAGGAGATGCAGAAGTTTGAGCCAGTTGAGGGTACTGAGAGCTGTGCAGTGGTGTGTGTTGTGGGGTACATTTATAATGAATTTACGAATGTTATTATAGCAAGATTCCAGTTTATTTTTCAAGGTAATCTGAAAGTGTGTTATAATGGGAGCAACATAGAGAAGAGAGGGCAGCAGGTAAGTAGTAGACAGGGTGGTTCTGATGGTTTAATGATGTTTTTGTGCCAGTATAGCATTCCTAGTTTGCAGTGAGTTTTTTTGATTGCATTTTGAATATGTAGATCAAAGGAGAGTTTATTTCCTGTGGTTACTGTCACAAAAGGAGATACTGCCAGCCCAGCTATCCGGAATTTTGTAAATAATTATATGTCATTTGTAAATATCAACATGATTCATATGCTTGTGTTACAAATGTATTTGAACTGTATGTTATGTGTATATCAAACTGCTGGTACAGAAGTGTGTGTTGATAAGGGTTTGTAAAGTACTAAGCTTAAAAATGTAACCACAATGTACCCTACTGGATCAGAACAGAAATGTAACTGCACTATTGTAACTGTTTAGATGTATATATTTTAACAATGGAAACTGGAACCAGAGGTTGACTTCAGAAAATAGCTGAAATTAAATTACTTTATGGCCATGTAATAAAAGGATGTTATCTTTCAGTTTCAGTGCAGTAACAGACACAATGTCTAGAACTAGAGGTTCACTCTATTGCTTTGGAAGTGTTTTTATTGTTTTATGACTTCCAGAATCTGCCTTAGATCTAAGAAAAGCCTTGTCTGTGCATTTTCACAGGTAGATGCTTAATGCTACCAGGTGCATCCATGGGGGCTTTACCTGGGATAGACTCAAATGGCAAGAAGTGATGTCATTCCACAGGCTATCTCAGCAGCAATATTTGAGATATTAATTTAATAACTCTCTGAGAGAGACTGAGTATTCTGGATTTTGTCTTTGACCTGACAAAAAGACCCATTCACCACATCTGCCTTGCTTATTTTCTAAGTAAGTTAACTAGGATATAGTAATTCTCTAGATATAGTCAGGAATATAGCAAAGCTTAATTTAGATGTTTTTCTTTATTTATTTGAGACTGTCCTGCAGTGTTGTTTTAAATATTTCCTGTGATTTTGAATTCTGATGTTACTGTGATTATATACTGAGTATTTTCTTGTTTTATTATTTATTGTTAAATATATATTTAAACCTTTCATTGTGGCTGATATTTGTGAGACATATTTACATTCTGAGAGTTCTTGCATATTTATTTGGTGACACTTTTGGCCACTCTTGATAGTGTTGCTCTTGGTCAAACTACCATTTGCATTGACAGTAGTATTACACACTAAGATTGGACACCCTTTGTTAAGGGCCTTAAAATAGCTGATAAGGAGTTGGCTGGTGGCAGTGAAAACTACCTTATAGTCTGGACAGAAGGGGGGGCATAGGTAGTAAACCTGTGCCATCCTTTCCCAGGTGTGTTTGTCTGTGTGTAAATCAAATGTCAAAGTGTGTGTGTCAGCTACTTGGGCAGGGACATGAAGCACTGGTTCGACAGAGAGGGTGCTGAAGGTCTTGACTTCACCACTCAGCTGAGATCTCATCTCTATAGTTGTGCCAGTGGGGAGTCTTATTGGGGATCTGGAGGAAAAGAGAGAAACCAGCCCTGAACTGACCGTGGTCTCTGTGTGCTCTTAAGGGAAATTACACTTGATGCAGGGAGCTGCATCTGGAAATACTGTGTATGTAAACTTGTCATCCTCCCAGTGTATGTCCCCCACTGGTGCTAGTGTTGAGGACTAAGGCTTCTTGATTACTGGGCTAGTGGTTGGGTGTCGCAGTTACTCATAGTAGTTTGGCTTGGGAAAATCTTCTAGCTGAGTATTGTTTAAAGAAATGATATTGAAGTTGGCTGAGAGTTTTGGGTGTGAAAAGGATTTTTTTTTTATTTGGGTTCAGCAGGAGTTGTGCATTGTTTAGTCAGGTCTCTATGGAAATGAAGGCGATTGGGTTAGATGTTGAAGCTGTTTTATGTTGGAGAATGAGAGGATAGTAGAATTGTTTGCATGTTGTATAAGGGAGCTTTGGTGACAGGAGGTGTGAAGGTTGTTAACAAAGATGTTAAAGAGTAATGGTCCAAGAATGGACCCCTGTGGAACTCCAGTGCTATTAGGTAGCTAGTTTGAAAGGGTTTCCTGCCATTTTACACATTGCTGACTGTCTGTTAATTAACTGTTGGACCATAGTTGAGTAGTAGAGGAAAGACCAAGGGTAAAGAGTTGTTGTAGTAGTTTTGGGTGGGAAACAGTGTCAAAAGCCTTGGATAGATCAAGAAATATTACAGATGTCAGCAATTCGGCATCCCTGGCTTTGTTGACTCTATCTTTGAAGGAGACTAATGCAATAGTCGTACTATGTGATGGTCTAAAGCCATGCTGGGTGGGGGTAAGTAATTTGTTTTGTAGGGTATGATTACATAGATGTTTATATATGCATTTTCTAATAATTTGGATGGGGAGATATTATAGCAATGGGGTGATAATTGGAAATGTCACAAGATTTACCGCCTTTGTTTGGGGGGTTATTATGGATTTTTCCAGAGGGTGGGATGTAACATTCTGTGATGGATTAGTTGATGGATAAGCTATGGCATTGGTGGTGAGTTTTAAATTCTCTGGTGGGAGGAAGAACAAGATTTTAGTTTGAGGAGTAACCTACATATGTGATGAGTGAGTACAAGATGGAGAGTAAGGAGAGGTTGGTGAGTTGTGGTAGTTTTCTGAGAGAGATGGGAAGATGAAGGGAGAGTTTGTAAAAGTTTGGGAGGGGCTGGGTTTTGCATAGGGTAAGAGTTTGAGGGCTGGTTAGATCAATTGAGTAGATTGAGTATGCTGTCAATGAAATGTGTGTTGAAAGTTTCAGCTATTTGGGATAGGGTTTTATCAGTGGCAGGGGGTGGGTTTTCTTTGGTTCTGGGGTTAAGGAGCTGAGAGATGGTGTGTAAAATATTTTGGGGTTATTTTTGTAGGAGGTTAGCTGGTGGGAGAAATAGTGCTTATTGTCACTGTTAATCATTTTCTTTGCCTGGTTGTGTAGTTGTTTACACTTTTGGTAATTTGGGTCAATTTTAGTTTTTTTGCCATTCTTGCCAGGCTTTGTCTCTTTTTACTAGTAGGTTTTTGGTGTCCTTGGTTAGGTTGAGAGCATTGTTAGTTTTTATTCTTTTAGTGCAGAGGGGGGCTAGGTTGTTACAGGTATCTAGGAATATTTTGTTTAAGTGGCTGACGGCATCATCTAATGATAGAGATTTTAATAAGGACCAGTTTATAGATTTTAGTATTGAGTTAAATTGTTGATTGAAGTTAGACAAATTTCATGAAATTTTGTAAATGTGGTTTCTGGTGGTATGGGTTATGGTTCTGTTAGTATAGGTGGGTAGGTGGTCACTTAAATTATTAGATAGGGTTCCAGAGTTGGTGTATTTGTGGGGATCTGAAACTAGGATCTAGTTAAGTGTAATTCCTTGGTCTTTATTTTTCAAATTCTAGTTAGGGCAGAGATAAGTTGGGTAAAACCATATAGGTATATGCTGTTGGTGTTGTGGTCAGAGTTTAGATTTTTCCAATTTATGTTGATATCCCCCAGGATGATGGTATCACTGGAAATGTTTTGGGAGATCCAGGATAGGAAGTCTTCTAATATGGGGATGTTATTCCCTGGAGGAATCTACAGGACTGCAATGGATAGTTGTTTGGTATTCTTGATTTTTAAGGTGGCTAAGAGAATTTCAGCAGTACAAAAGGAGTGGATGGAGTTAGGATATGGGAGTAGGGTGAGAGTATCAGAATATATTAATGCTATACGTCCCCCTTTTGTTTGAGTTCGGTCTGCTTTAATTATGTTGTAGGCTGGTGGGAGCAGTTCAGTATCTTTAAAATGTGGCTTGAGCCAAGTTTCAGTAAGTGCTAGTATATCTGGGGAGTGCTGGGTTAGCCATGCATGGAGTTCTGCAGTTTTGTTGCAGATGCTACGCAGGTTAAGCGTAATTAAAAGACAATTTTTACAGAAAGAAGTTTTGGAAGAGGTGGGGTTAGAGGATGGGCCTGGATTGGGATGGATATTGCCATGTTGGGCTAAATAGGAGTCTATTGTTGTGTGGTGGTTAAGGGGGTTGTTTTATTATATGCTTGAATTTTGATATAGGTGGGGTGTAGGTTCAGGTGAGTCATGTAGAATTTTCAATTTGGTGAATAATACTATGCTGGACTTGTATAGAGTGTGTGATGCATTAGACACAATATCTGTTTTTGTTTCTAGGGCAGTATTGCATGTGAAGGACTTTACTGGTATGAGAATGTTCTGGGGGTTTAATTATGTGGCATACATAAGAAGGGTGAGACTTAATGAAATGGCAGGTAGTGTGGTAGAGCTATGTTGAATCATGCTAGAGAAATCAAAGGGTGGTAGGGAATGTAATGAGTGAGTGTAGTGGGGGTTAGGTGGGTAGGTGTTGTAGAGTGATGAGGTTTGGGATAAAATTATGTTAAGATATGTTGGTTGATTGTTAATGAGTGTATGAATTGGTGGAGAGTAAATGGAATAATATGATTGGGCAGAGATTATTGGTAAGTGGTGATTGGGTGCAAGAGATATAAGTGAGGGTTAGGCTTGGTATAAATGTAATTGAAGAGGGGTGGGTGGGAATGGAGGTAGGGTAGAGGAGCGAATTGAGTCTGAGCTCAGTGAGGTTGAACAAAGAGGACTGGCCCTGGTCTATTATCTTGCAACAAAAACAATCAAACAGGTATGTTTTAAGATGGTAAGTAGTGCAATAAGAGGATTAGAAGAAAAAAATGCTGTCTGGTTAGCAGTAATTGTTATAGGCTAAAATAGAACATTGAATATGTACCTAAACAGGCACCTGCAGCAACTGGAGAGACCTCACAGGTTCCTCATAAAGAAAATTCAGGGTCTTCAGCACATGTCTTAAGTGGACAGACTGATATCAGTGTCACTATACTCTGTATTATATAGACTACTCAAAGGCAACCTGTGCCTTGCATACAGAGCAACCTCTGCTCCTGCCTTAATGGAAATTCTGCACATTCTTAAGCCAAATGGTACACAATTCACTTGCTGTGAGGACCTTAACCTAGCATGTGACATCAATAGGACTTTCTCAAGAGACAAATACATCTTCAAGAGTTTGCCTCTCATCTGGAATAAATTTCCAATGCAGGTTAGACAGAGCCCGTTGTTATCCCTTTTTAAGTGTAACTTGGACGGTTGGATGGGAAACCACAAATTTACCCCAAGGGTTTCACCTGTGTCTCTCTTGGATATGGGCAGTTTATGCTGATTTAGACCATATCTCTAGAGCCTTAAGGGAACAAGGGTTGAACTTGACTAGGCTTGTAAGGGCCCTAGGGCCAATAGCCTAGTAACCTCCTATGAGCCTGTCAATCTATGTATAGTCAAAATTCACCATAGAAAGGGACTGCAGAGTTTGAGAAAGAGTTCATGCAATTCATATTCTCAAAATTTGTTGCAAAACTGTTTAGAGTTAGAGGTGGACTTTAAATTACTGTATTCTGTTGCCTGTGTTTTATTATTTTGAGCAGTTTTAATGCAAGCTTGTAATGCAATCTATGGTAGCTGTCAGTTTTCCACCACAGGCCAAATTTTTCTCTTTCTAGTCTAAAATGCAGTTTTATATTTTGTTGTGTAAACACACCTTCTGTGAAATATATAAGCATGACGTAATACTGCTGTCCATGACGTGCTCTGATAAGAACAGTATAAGTAATATGTGAGAACAAGGATGCTGAATATCATTGTGTTATGAACTTCCATTTGAATTTGCAAGCACAGACTCAGAACTGTAAGATTTGGGTATTCAGGATAACACAAAATAAAAACATGGACGTAGACTGCATTTGACCACCTTCATCAGCATTTACTTTAGCTTGCATGATAGAGTTAAGATGGGAGCCCTCATGATATAATTTCTGAATTATGACACAAGCTCTAGTTCCAAATCTATTAAACATATTCACCTCTGTTTCAAAAAGTGAAGCTTACCACTCTGTTTTGTGGTAGATTGCTGACTTCTAAGTACACATATACAGCACATTATAACCAAACACTTTCACTGCCTTCATTTCTTGCATTTCTGAGCATTCCCTCAGTAAGAAACACCACTTTTCTATATAGTGTTAAATATCTTTGATACATTTCAAAATAAAAAATCAAAACACTTTAATAGTATAGCAACATATTTAATGCATACAATTCAAATTTAATTAACACTTTTCAGTCTTTGAAGCTATCCAAGTGCCTAGATGTTCTTTTATGTAATTTTCCAGTCATGTAACATTTGGGAAAGTCTGTCATCTTAATATGTGGTGCTAATGTAATAGGGACTGCTGCAGATATGTCCCAATCTTACGTTCATAGGTGATTACAAGGTTAATGGCGTAAAGGCCTTTACAAGTCTAGCCAGTTATACTCAGGATATGAAACTATTATATCTTAATTCACCAGTTATAGGATGGGGTAGTATTGGGGTACTGGGTCTTTGGGTGTTGGATCCCTGAGTCATTTTACAGACTGCTTCTGTCCATAAGGGACATGAGAGTACCCTGGGAGTAAATTTACAGTTCCCCATCCAGTGATCCAAATACTTTTTCAACAAAGTGATGAATGGGCTTTGTTTTATGAAGATGCGAAGTTTATTCCATAGATGAGGTAGCCTTTGGGATATGAATCTGTCTGTCCAGCAAGTTTTGTTAGAGGCATAACTAAGATTCAGCTCTATGGAACACATAACTCTTGTATAATTTTTCTTGTGAATACATAACATTTTCATCAGGGCTGGAGCAGAAAATGCCTTGTAGGTCAGGCATAAGTCACCTCACAATAAATGATATGAGACAGAGTAAAGGGATAGGGTCTTTAGTCGGACTACACAAGACATGTGTCTTATGCTTTGTATTTTTTTTGTGAGAAACCTCTGGGGCCACTTCAGTTGGTGTAAGTGCATGGTTAGGTACATGCAGAAGGGAGCAGTGTGTTTGAATATGGGCCTGATGAGGGTCTGGTACAATGGCACAATGACTTCCTTTGACTTAGATGTCATGCCTTTACTTATAAGTTGAACCAAACATAAGGATTTCCTCACTAGTGTAGCTACCTGGTGGTAAAAGTTTATGGTACTATATATCTGTGTTCATAAGTTACTCACCACTGGGTCTACGTTTAGTGGTGTGCTATCAATATTATAATTTGCAAGGATACCTGATTTACCAAACAATATGATTATGCATTTTTAGTGTATACTCTCAGAGTATGGCTTTGGCACCAGTCGTTTGTGATTTTTTAGGCCTGTTTGTAGGATGTCAATATTGTTTGGGGATTCGAAAATTGCTCCCAGCTTATAGTCATCAATGAACTTGGTGAACCAGAGGACCCCAACACTGGCCTTCATTTCAGTCTATTAATATATTCTATTCTTGGATGGAGACAGCATATACCATTTTCAGAACCCACCACTGTATAGCACTGAAAAGCCTAAATTGGTTAAAACTGTCACAAAGGAGATACTGCCAGCCCAGCCATCTGGAATTTTGTAAATAATTATATGTCATTTGTGAATATCAACATGATTTATATATTAGTGTGACAAAGAAAGATACTGCCAGCACAGCTGTCTGGAATTTTGTAAATGGTTGTGTCATTTGTGAATGTCAACATGCTTCATATAAGATGCTTGTGTTACAATGTATTAGAAATGTATGTTATGTGTATATCAAACTGCTGGTACAGAAATGTGTGTTGAAAAGGTATTTTACAAAGTACTGAGCTTAAAGATGTAACCTCAGTGTACCCTAATGGATTAGAGCAGAAATGTGCCTGCATCATTGTAACTGTTTAGATGTATATATTTTAACAATGGAAACCAGAACACCAGAGGTTAACTTCAGAAGAATAGCTGAATTTAAGTTACGTTATAGCCATGTAATACAAGGATGCTATCTTTCAGTTTCAGTACAGTAACAGACATAATGTCTAGACCTAGAAGATTACTGTATTGTCTTGGAAGTGTTTTTATTGTTTTATGACTTCCAGGATCTGCCTTAGATCTAAGAAAAGCCTTGTCTATGTATTTTCACAGGTAGATGATAAATGCTACCAGCTGCATCAATGGCAGTTTTATCTGGGATAGACTCAGATGACAAGAAGTGTTGTTATTTTGCAAGCTATCCTAGCAGTAATATCTGAGATATTAATTTAAGAACTCTCTAACAGAGACGGAGTATTCTATACTTTCTTTGACCTGACAACATCAGCTGGAAGGCCCACTCACCATGTCTGCCTTCCTTGCTAATTAACTAGAATATAGTAATTCGGTAGATATAGTCAAGAATATAGCAAAGCTTAATTTAGATATTTTTCTTTATTTATTTGAGACTGTCCTACAATGTTGTTTTAAATATTTCCTGTAATTTTGAACACTGATGTTACTGTGATTATATACTGAGTATTTTCTTTTTCTTGCATTATTCATTATTAAATGTATTTAAACCTTTCATTGTGGCTGATATTTGTGAGACTTATTTAAGTTCTGAGAGTACTTGCAAATTTATTTGGTGACACTGTGGGCCACTCCTAATAGCCTTGCTCTTAGTCAAACTACCATTTGTATTGATAGTAACATTGCACAGTAAGATTGGACACCCTTTGTTAAGGGCCTTAAAGTAGCTGATAAAGAGTTGGCTGGTGGCAGTAATAACTACCTTATAGTCTGGACAGAAGGGGGCATAGCTAGTAAACCCATGCCAGCCTTTTGCAGGTATGTGTGTATGTATTACTCAAACCTCAAAGTGTGTGTGCATCAGCTACTTGAGCAGGGACACGAAGCACTGGCTGGACAGAGAGGGTGCTTGAGGTCTTGGCTTGGCCAATCAGTTGAGATCTCAACCCTGTAGCTGTGCCAGTGGGGAATTTTATTAGGGATATGGAGAAAGAGGGAGAAACCAGCCCAGGACTGACTGTGGTCTCTGTGTGCTCTTAAGGAAAATTGGACTTGATGCAGAGAGCTGCATCTGGAAATACTGTGTGTGTACCTGTCATCCTCCCAATGTACGTCCCCACTGGCACTAGTGGTGAGGACTGAGTCTCCTTGATTACTGTTGCCAGTGGTGGGGCATCACATATATTTGTTGGCAGTCATGGGATATCCACATATTAGGATTCAGTGTTGTGGATATTGAGTTCCTGTAGCCTGTAAGCAGTGGTCAATAAAGAAGGTGTTTGTACTCTCAATCAGCCACACAGTGAACATTCAGAGTTTCACATCACAATAGTTTCATTTATTTTTTGTTAGCTTAGTTAGTCAAGGAGAGCAGGCAAGGATGTCAGCAGAGGAGTATGGCAAGCTGACAAGGAACCAGTTGGCTGAGATGTGCCAAGCTAAAGGACTGGTGCATGCCTACCTGGCTAAAGCAGAAATGATTGCAGCCTTGGTCACAGCTGCATCACAGACCAGCAACCAGGAAGACAACCAGACTGGCCTTGGGGTGGTACAACTCTCAGAAAATTAATAGTTCAGCATTTCCACAGAGGATTTAAAAATACATCTAGAGTTAAAGATACTTGAACTGGAGACTAAACGTTTGGAACTGGAATCAGCAGAGAGACTGTGGCAGGAGAAACAAATGGAATTAGACATGGCAGCAGAGAGACTGAGATTTCTAAAAGATGAAGAAAATGAGAGGAAGATGCAACATGAAAAGGAGATGCTGACTGTTCGCCAGGGTCATGGGGGTAATGGGGAAGGGAGTAACTGAACCCCAGAAGCAATAAAGGTCAGTAAATTTCTTCCACAATTTACAGAGGGTGATAATTTTGATAGTTTTATTCATATGTTTGAAAGGGTTTGTAAACAGTATAATGTTGACCAAGGGCTCTGGCTACTGTTCCTGACCCCCTTACTCCACGTTAAAGCTGTAACTGCTATTTCTAGATTGTCTGATACTGATTGCTTAAATTATAACACTGTTAAACTTGTCTTAACTTAATTATCTTGTGTTTTAAGTTAACACCTGAAGCTTATAGAAAAAAAAGTTTTGTGAGCATAGATGCAAGGCAGATGAAAGTGTGTGTGAATATATTGCTGAACTAAGCACTTATTTTCATAGACGGGTAAGAGGGTGTTAGGCCACCACTTTTGAAGGGCTGGCAGACCTTTTGGTGAGGGAACAAGCCCTTAGCACTTTGCATGAGGACATGAGAATCTGGTTAGTGGATAGGGAATGTAACACAGCAGATGAGTTGGGGAAAAAGGGAGACCTATACCTAGCAAGCAGGGCATCACTGTACAGGGAAGAGGTACCCAGTGCTGCTCATGGGTCTAAAGGAACTCATGGTGGGCAGCCTAAACCACCCTAACAGAGTCTGCCAGTCAGTGGAAGCCACTAATTCAGGTAAATGGCCAGAAATAAGGGTTAAATGTTTTAAATGCAACCAGTGAGGCCATGTAGCATATAGATGACCATGTAGGCAAGGTGGGGAACAAAAGGCCTACTGGATTAGAACAGAAATGTACCTGCACTATTGTAATTGTTTAGATGTATATATTTTAACAATGGAAACTGGAATACAAAAGGTTAACTTCAGAAAAATAGCTGAAATTAAATTACTTTATAGTCATGTAACAAAAGGATGTTATCTTTCAGTTTCAGTGCAGTAACAAACACAATGCCTAGCACTAGAGGTTCACTGTATTGTCTTGGAAGTGTTTTTATTGTTTTATGACTTCCAGGATCTGCCTTAGATCTAAGAAAAGCCTTGTCTATGTATTTTCACAGGTAGATGCTAAATGCTGCCAGCTGCATCATTACCTAAGATAGAGCCAGATGACAAGAAGTGATGTCATTCCACAGGCTGTCCCAGCAGTAATATTTGAGGTATTAATTTAAGAACTCTCTGACAGAGACTAAGAACTCTGTATTTTCTTTGACCTGACAACATCAGCTGGAAGACCCACTCACCAAGTCTGCCTTGCTTGCTCTGTAAGTAAGTTAACTAGGACATAGTAATTCTCTATATATACTCAGGAATATAGGAAAGCTTAATTTAGAAGTTTTTCTTTATTTATTTCAGACTCTTCTGCAATGTTGTTTTAAATATTGCCTGTAATTTTGAACTCTGATATTACTGTGTTTATATACTGAGAATATTCTTGTTCTTTTATTATTTGTTATTAAATATATTTAAACATTTCATTGTGGCTGATATTTGTGAGACATATTTAAGTTCTGAGAGTACTTGCATATTTATTTGGTGACACTGTGGGCCATTCCTAATAGCCTTGCTCTTGGTCAAACTACCATTTGTATTGATAGTAACATTACACAGTAAGACTGGACACCCTTTGTTAAGGGCCTTAAAGCAGCTGATAAAGAGTTGGCTGGTGGCAGTAATAACTACCTTATAGTCTGGGCAGAACAGGGCATAGCTAGTAAACCCATGCCAACCTTTCCCAGGTGTGTGTGTGTGTGTGTGTTTGTGTGTGTGTGTGTGTGTGTGTGTGTGTGTGTGTGTGTGTGTGTGTGTGTGTGTGTGTGTGTGTGTGTGTGTGTGTGTGTCAGCTACTTGGGCAGGGACATGAAGCACTAGTTGGACAGAGAGAGTGCTTGAGGTCTTGGCTTGGCCACTCAGCTGAGACCTCAACCCTATAGCTGTGCCATTGGGGAGTCTTATTGGAGATCTGGAGAGAGAGGGAGAAACCAGCCCCGGACTGACTGTGGTATCTGTGTGCTCTTAAGGGAAATTTCACTTGATGCGGAGAACTTCATCTGGAAATGCTGTTTGTGTGTGTGTGTGTGTGTCATCATCCCAATGTACATCCCCCACTGGTGCTAGTGGTGAGGATTGAGGCTCCTTCATTACTGATGCCAGTGGTGGTGGGGTCACAAGAACTGCCACATCAACTAACATATACACAACCTCTTACCAGCAATAAAATTATCCAGTATCCATCTGCCTGTCCAGTACTAAAAAACATTCTGCACAACTATGTTCCCATTCGGTCATTGTGATCCAGTGACCAAAAACTCCTGTCTGTCAACAAACCTTGCAAATCTGCTGAGCATTGTCTGTACTTGTACAAGGTTGCTATGGCCTGGAACTCCTAACCTGTATCCATCAGGTCTATACCCTCCCTCCCATCTTTCAGAAACACTCTGAAAAACTTCATAGCTAAAATCTGGCTCTGTTCTTGCTCAAAACCAGGATAAACTATATCACCAAATGTGAACAAGTACCCTTTCATTCCTTTTTCCTCCTTACTCTCCCTTCTTCACTTATTTCTTTATTGCTATATAATTCTCTTCCCTGAGTTTTTCTCTAAATATATCATAAGCCTGTTTTCCCCTCACTTCATATTGCAGTTCCTATTTGTATTAGATTAACTTACCTTTAATTCTTCTACAAACTGTCTAAAAGTTTTCTAAATATTAACGGATTGTCACATACCTTGTATCGATTTTTAACCAATGTTTTTATATTATATCTAATTTGTTATTATTTAAACTACAGATGTTTTTGTTTTATTTTTGAAGATTGTAAAAATCATTGTTCTTAAAATATTTTGTAATAATTTGGAGCTTTTCTCCCCCAGCCTCTTCTGAAAATGGGCTTCTTCCCAGTCAAACATTCCCAGTAATCAAATGTCAGTCAATAACTAAATAAATAAGACTCTTCAGTTCACCTATTGTTACTTCTGGAAATTCTGCTTGGGGCACCTCTTTGAATATCTCTCTGGATACTTTTCTTACTATGTCTTTACTGAAGACATCCCATGCACAGTTCTAGTATTCAACACGGTCACAAAGAAACATATTAATTTTCAGCAAATGTTTCAGTTTCTTCCACCAACTCTCCATATGCTCAGAGTTGCTCACACTGCTTCAAAACCATCCATTCTAACAACATCGCTGTATAACCTCTCTGCATTTTTACTCTGCCTCTTTCTTTCAAAGAAGGCAATGTTACAGTGTTACAGTATATTTTGGGACAACCCAAGGCACATAAGGAGCAACTGTGGTGTTTGTAACCAGTAATTAGTATTATAAACTTTATTAGCATACCACAGATAAGACAGAATTTAAACTGTATCAGATTTGAATATTTTCTAACACACAAAAGTCAAGTGTATTCCACAACCTAGTACTCCCGTGAAGAAAACTTATCTTCAATATAGCATTTTAGTTGTTTACTTCTAATAAAAATGTCATTATTATGAGGAGCTACATATCTGTTCCTAAATGAAAACCAATAGCTGAAGCTAGAAGATAATGCTGTATACTCTAAATGTGAAAAAATAAATCTCCTAACCAATCTGTAAACTACATCAAATAGCCACAGCTTATCCAGTCTCTTTGTAAGACAGATGTCTTACAATAATAAATCTCCTTGTAACTGCTCTACGAATACTTTATTTTATTTTACTTTATTTATATAACCAATTCCATACATATACACTGAACAACAGTACTTTATATGCAGACTGATCAGACTCTTGTACAGGGTTACAAGATGCCATGATGTCACTGCATTTAAAATAGCCCTCATAGCATCTTAACATTTCCTTATGGTGTAACTGGCATTTTGAATACAGTTTAAAGCACAGTCAATCACAATCCCCACCTTCTTAATCTGATCAGCAACTGTAATTCTTTGTCTATAAGATATGCATAACTTAGATTATATACACATTGTGTTGTAATACTAAACATTGTTGCTGTGTTTTAAATGTCACACTTAGGCAACAGGTGTATAGATTAATGAAGATATGATGGTCCCACATTGGTTTTGCAAATTTGTAACAATAAAACTAACCTTAGTATAATCATCAAAAGTATCTCTTCTTTTGTTGTTGTTTTTGTTTTAGATTTGGAAAAGAGGACATAAAAATATTAAAAAGGAAAGGCCACAAAACAGATCCCTGTAGAATGCTCGTATTTGTATATTTTTCAGTAAGGAACTGATTATATAACCTTACTCTATTTGATTGTTTAATGAAAAATTTACAGACCCAATTACTTACAAAAGGATTATTCTTTATATTATTCACTGTTGTGAATATTGCTAAATAAAGCATACTACTGAATGTATTAACACAAGCTAAATAGATTGCATCTGCTGGTAAACTCTGGTCTATTGAATTAATAAGGTTTAGAAACTCAATAAATTAGTTAGAGAAAATCTACCTGTGAAACATCATGTTGATCTCCTTAACAATTTCACTTCCCAAACTAATCGGCCTACAATTATCAAGTTTGTTAAGATCTCCACACCCTGCACAAAAACAGTCATTATTGAAACAAAACTATAAAGCATGGAAGTATCCATAAATAAATGTCTATAAAAAATAGAACAGGGTCCTAAGCAGAATTAGACCCTTCCCAGGATTCAATAAAGCTTACATGGAGCTAAACTCCATGTAAGAATAGTTGGACACCATGGAATAATGTTAATCACCTCATTTGCTAGTGAAAACCATGCAAATGAGGTGAATTAGCGATTCAGCAAGCAGATAGGCATCCATGTTGGAGCCCTGCCGCTGCAGAAATGTATTCAGTTACTAACCATGTACATTTCTGCAAAAATCAAAAAGGGGGCATGACAGCTCAAAATAAAGCATGTATTATGAGTATTAGGCATGCCAATGGCCAAAAATATGGCAATTAGCATGCAAAAGTGTTTCAAAATGATAAAAATCTTAATTTTGTTTGGCCAATTTCGGCCATTTAAGTGTAGTGCAGCAGTACGCAAATGCAATCATGCAGAAAATATAAAAAATGTAAAAAGACAATTTTATGTGAAAGATGAACTTTGCCATTATAAGGGGCATCAGGCAGACTCATAACAATAACAGGTAGCATTGGTAGCTAAGGACATAGGCTCCAGTGTAGTGGTGTAACTAGGGACTAAGGGGTATGTAAATGAGCTAAATTTATTGAATAACAAAATGGGAGGCTATGTCCATGGGTACCAACCATATAGGAGCTATAATGTGGCGGTGTAAGCAGAAGAAGCAGCTGACATGAAAAGAGGGTGTGTCATCCTTGGTGTAAGCATACTGGAGCTCCGTGGCTTCTATTTGTACTCAGCTAAGCACAGCTAATCAAAGGGGTGTGTCTGAGGCTGCTTAGCTGTGCTTAGCACCTTCAAGAACTGATGACCATGTTCATGTCCAGGGGAAGGCCTTTTCTGCTCAGCAATGTTTACATTAGCTAAAACAGTTTACATGGAGTGCCACGGGGCTTAAACACAGTGGAAATAGAGGGGGAAAAAAATAGAAGAATAAAGGAAATGAACTACAAATCACTAATACGGACTCTGCCACTCACAGTAGCCCATTCAAACCCCTCAGTAATGTAGCTGGCAGGTTGAATGTATCAGTCAGTGAATCACACAGGCAGCATCTGCAGCACACCAGTAGAAAGTATATAAACACCTTTCAGTTTGTTTTTTCCCTCAAACCCTGCACCATTGGTGTACACACTTGGGAATTTTAAATAACAAAATGTTAGAGGCTGCTGCTGCTTTGCTACATCTGTATGTGCTACAGGCTGAGATCAGTGATGATCTTGATGCTGACAACTGGCCCAGACTGAGGAGGAGAAGAGAGTTCAGACCTAGGGTAACCTTCCAGGGGCTACATGATCTGAAGATAGTGGAGTGCTACAGGGTGGACAGGGTCATACTACAGCAACTCATTGAGCTGTGCCGGCCTCACCTCAGACCCAAAGCCAACAGAGGGGAACCCATCCCAGTTGAAACAAAGGTATGTGTAGCCTTAAGAATACTAGCTACAGGTACTTTCCAAAGACCTACTGGAGACATCATGGGGGTCTCACAGGCATCTGCATTAAGGGAACTCCACCAGTTCCTGGATGTCCTGTGAAGACATGCCGGTGAGCACATATGTTTCCCCAGCACCCCTGAGGAGTGGACCAACAATATGCATCTCTTCCACTGTGCAGCAAACTACTCAGAGGTACTGGGTGCCATAGAGTGCATGCCCATCCACTTCAGGGCACCACCCAGTGAAGATGGTAGAGTCTATGTCAACCACAAGGGCTATCACTCCATCAACTGCCAGGGTGTGTGCAATGCCCAGGGCATTATAATGAATGTGTGTGCTGGCAGCCTTGGTAGTTATCATGACTCCCACACCTGGCATGCCTCACAGCTGTACCAGGTATTTGCCAGGAGTGACATCCCGTATGGCCATCTGTTGGGGGATGCTGGCTATGCACTAGAGCCATGGATGATGACACCCATCAGAAATGCACACACACACTCTGAAGAAGGCCATAATGAGCACATGCACAAACCAGGATCATTGTAGAGTGTGTGTTTGGGATGCTCAAGTCATGGTTCCACTGCCTTGACATATCTGGTGGAGCCCTGAAGTTCTCTCCAGCCACATGTGCACACATGTTCATAGTATGTGCCATGCTACACAATATGATCCTACGAAAACAGCTGCAGCAAGAACATCACAGGGAAGGGCCACACAGCCCCTCACCATTGCCAAGGGCCCAACAGGCACAGGGGGACTTAGAGGAGGAACTCCCTGAGCCTGCTTCTGTAGGCAGATGGATGTGTGCCCAGTATGCCCAGGCCTTGCCAAAGAGGCAATGCATAGCACACACACTGACACTGTAGGGACCCAGGGACTGACACCTCTCTCTGACTGGCACACACAGTAAAATGGATGTGACACACATCACACTACCTGTACCTTACCATGTATAGGCTGTGTACTGCATGCATCCAACAGAGTCATCCCTCAAGCACCGTCCTCGCAACTGCCACAGGCACAAGGTAAGTAAGTCTTCTTAACAATAAATGAATGGAGTAGTACATTGTGGTAGCATATCTATAGTATCACTGCATGCATGCAACTGGGATAGTAGCAGACAACTGACAACTGTGTGGAACAACAGGAAATGTCCACCCAATATCAGCTTCTCCAGAGTATGCAGTAGTTCCCTAGGTGACAAACCTCACTGCAGTATATGTGTGTGGGGGGGGGGGTAACTAACTGGAGGGTCATAGGACACATGCATGGATGTCAATGTGGGGGTCCCATACTCACCCCTCAGCCTCACCCAGCAAGTCAAGTAGAAAACCATAAAGAAATGTCTGGCAAAGGCCCACAAATGGGGACAATGATGAAATATTTCCCTCCAGACTTACACAGTGATAGCACAGCAGGCCTTGCAGTTGCATTAAGGCTCTGAAGGGTAAGAACTCTGAAACCTAAATGTCTGCCATTACAATCTAACCTGTGTTCTTTAGTGATATGCCTGTATTCCCCAAGACAGGCACAATACTATGCTAAATGGAACCAAAATGTAAAGCCAACATCAGCACAGTCTGTGCAAATGTGTACAATTGACAGGTGTGTCCCCACAACACACCCTTCTTCCCATAAAAATGCTGTAACATTAATGTTGTAGGGTATGAGCAGCAGAGCACACATTCCCAGGGCTGTCCCAATCAACTTGATAACTTGTTGCATGTCCACAATATGCAGGGGTCAATGAGCTATGTAGATGTGTGGTTAATACTGTCAGGATGTGGCCAACACTTACTCCTGGCTGTCGTGTCTTAGTGGCATAGGTACAGTACTGTGGTTGACAGGGTCCATGTTCCAAGAACTGCAGTGCCAACTATTTTGCATGAAACTACACCTACATTAGGAATTGTACACACTGTCCAGATGTCAATATCTGTTACTGCAGGAAAGTTGGACAGCTCAGGGACAGGGGCCACGTATATGGACAGTACACAGCTCGGAGTAACCTACACAGTGCCTAGCATACATCTCAACTGTACAGACTTTTTGCAGAATGTCTAGACATTTGCATCATATTTTTGTACTGTTTATCATGAAATTGTGGTTTCCTGGCAAATCACTGGCAAATCACAAAAGACTAAAGTCATAAAATAATAACAAAGTGTGGTTTCAGACTTCATACCCTTTAGAAAAATACATGCTAATGCAAAACCTGTTATTGTATCACCTTTCTAGGTTTGTAAGGCCAATAGTTAAAAATTGTCCCTATATTTAGCCGTTTATCCCCCAATTACTTATGGATTTGTCCAGATGTCTGGCTCTAAGAAGTTGAGAGGTATGGTGCCTAGTAGGACAGCAGGTACCTGAAGGTCAGTGTACTGCCAGGTTATAAAAGGCTGCCACCTTACTATGTCAGCACTGACATGTCACTGGCCAACATCCATACCCCTGAAAGGATAGGTTGTCACAGAAGGAGCACAAGTATGCCTTGTATATCTGTTCTGCTTGTCCTAATATTGCATTTTCCTGCCAGCTATTTGCAAAACAAGAAAGGGTCATATCAAAACATCAATGGGAGACAGTGGAGAAGCAGATGTAATACCCATAAGAGAAAGCAAGCAAATACCAAACTGGTCTCCCAACTGTCTATGTTTGGATGAACAGTATTAACACTCTGTCCCCATGTGTGGGCCTTTGTCTGACTGTCATATATGGGCATGTCCAGATGTCAGTCTGTGACGGTTTGACAGCTAGGCCAACATGTAGCCTCATAATAACATAGTAACACAAACCCTCTGAGATCCACAGAAGATGTAGTGGTGCAATGATGGACAACCTGCTAAATAGGTACACTCAGAGGTGTGAAGTCCACAACTTTGTGTGTGAGGTTACTGCAATTACCCCACTCACACCAGAATTACAAATACATAACAGCAGCCACTGTGGGCAAAGCCTGTGCCTGGACTACAGATGGACAAAGAGGCACACAAAAGGTGAAGGGGAACCACTGGCCAGACAAATGGAGAATGTGCAGACCAGAACAAATTGTGCAGTAACGTAGGTGCCCTGTAGTGTATGGAGTCAGTAAACATCACCTGCAAATACACAACACACACCCACATAAGTGGAGGTCTGCAACAAAACAAAAAAACAAACAAAAGACACCTCAGAGGCAAAAACACATGAGAACTCCACAAACCTACACACCACAGACCATGCATAGTCCACACATCAGGGTCTTGCAAACACAAAGGCCTTACCATACACTCAACATATTACTCACAGAAGACTCCACTGTGAGACACACAGATGTGCCTCTCACCAGGCAGGATAAGGAGAAAGTCACGGTTACTTGTTTGTCAGGTGCCATAATCTGCCATATCACACATGCAGTCAAGTCACCCCACAACAGGTACAGGTATCACTCTGGCCTGGTCCATGGTGGTGTGAATGATGCCAGATCTACCTCCCTGGACTATAGGAAGACAGACATGATTCAGCTTGATGAATATGTGTCCCATGCAGTTATGTCACTAGCCTTAAGCAGCATTCTGCCGTCACCCAGAATGATGGCTCAATACAAACAGAAAATGATTGTCAGTAACACTTGCCTCACTTACTGGTGTCATCCCAGGAGGATCCACTGCCTGGCAGCCTGGGAACATATGATCAACAGACCATGCTGCTTTGCTAGAGATGGCCTGCATCTGTCTCACTTGGCCTTCAGGCCTCTGGCAAAGGCCCTTGCCTCCCCCATAGTGCCTTTGTAGGGAAAGTTTTGGGGTCCATACTACCAACATACCACACTCAACAAAATGCAAATTAAAGGCCATGCTGCTAAATGCTAGGAGTCTAAACAGGAAAACATGCTCATTGTAAGCAGTCGTAATGCCGGAAGATGGTGACATTTGTGCACTGGATGCTGGACAGGGGCTCTGGATGCTGACATGTCTTAACATGGACTAAATTCTCATTTGTGAGGGTTATAAGTGTTTCAGGGCCAATAACCTACTAACCTCATATCAACCTATCAACCTACACAGCTATCTTTCAGTGGTTCACCACATTACTCTGTACTGCTCTGCCACTGACATACCTGGAAATCACAGTGCTATGTGGAATATGCCACACATATAATGAACATCTCTGCTCGGTAGAATGCACTCTGTACCCACACCCATACATCTCAACCTCTTTCAGCAAGACATCTGGACAAGGTCGTAAATAAAAGTGGGATGAAGGCCCAAAGATAGGCATGGGTTTTAAATATTGCTCTTACAAACTTAGAAAGTTGGTAGAATAACAGGTTTTGCATTAGCAGGAATTGTCTGAAGGTTATGAAGTCTGAAACACAAATGTCTGCCATTATTTTCTAACTTCAGTCTTTAATTATTTGCCACTAACTTGCCAGAAAAAAACACAAGTTTATGAAAAATGGACAAAACTTAGATAAACATCTGGACAATCTGCAAAAAACTGTACAGTTGAGAGGTATGAACCAGGATATGACTTTTTAGGTAAGAAGAATACCACACAAGCAGGAAATCCTCAGCCAGTATATTTCCAAGGTGCTGGACTGTTTACATAGCTTCATCAGTCAATTGGCTGTAGCCACACCTCTCAACTGGCTGAATTGGGCAAGAATGTCTATAGCTTGGCTCATAATATTGGTCTGTGCATCATACATCTTGTATTTCTCTGGTAAATCTCTGTGATGATCTGAGGATTTCTGTCAGGAGGTAATGAAATAATACATTTCAGTGTCAGACGTCAGACATCATATGTCAGAAAATGTCTGCTAAAACAAAACCCTGTAACTCTAGCAACTTCCTACATTAATAAGAGCAATATTTATAGTATCTCTCTATGTTTGGCCCATTGTCCCCCCATTTTGGCAGGCTATCTCCAGATATCTTGCACTAACAGGTTGAGAGGTATGGCTGTATCACACAAAACCCTGTACCAGAGTACAACTATCTCTGGAATGGAGTCTCACTCCTACTATAGAAAGTCATACCAGGCATGCTCCTACACTTATACAGCCCATGTCAGAATCCACATTGGACTATATAACTGCATTGTGCATATATGTCTTTGCATACAGATAGATATATACACATTAACTGTCTCTACACACACACACCCATCAGTCATGATTACTCTCATCTACCTGTAGGTGGCCCATATGTGATATATCTGCATCTGTTGCATGTGATACACAGGCATATATATGGGCAGCATAGAACAATATGTCAAGCATGCACACACATAGACATGGGGAAGAGAGAGAGACAGACAGTGATAGAGAGAGAGAGAGAGAGAGACACAGGGAGACACACACACAGATACCTGAATGGCATAGAGTGATTTCCTGCTGCAGACAGTGGCATACCGGTTGTAACCAGTCACACGTGCCAGCATGAAGGTGAGCTCCACTGTGTAATAGTACTGAGATGGGGGTTGTAATATCACATCACCTGCCTTTGTGTGTGTGTGTGTGTGTGTGTGTGTGTGTGTGTGTGTGTGTGTGTGTTTAGGTTTAAGTATTAAGAGGACTTCCCCACTCTGTACACTTCCCATTGCCTTACTTTACAAGATCTGCTGATGTCATTCACCTTAGATGTACCTGTGGACACGTATTAGCCCTATAAACTCTGTGGCACATGCAATAAATGTGTAATACTATAGTACAAAATAACTAAATAGGTAGGGGCTCTAATCTCAGTCCTGGTAAATGTAAGTGTGTGTGTGTTTGCTTGCAGGTGAAACAGTTTTAGGCCATTCCCCTCCCAGTACACTTCCCAGTGCCCTACTTTAGCAGTCCAGCTGATGTCATTCACCTAAGAAGTACTTTTGCATAGCCCTCAGCTCTATATGCTCTGTGGCACATGCAATAACTATGTAATAGTATAGTACAAATAACTAGATAAGCAAGGGTTCTATTCTCAGTTCTGGAAAATGTGTGTGTGTGTGTGTGTGTGTGTGTGTGTGTGTGTGTGTGTGTGTGTGTGTGTGTGTGTGTGTGTGTGCGTGTGTGCGTGTGTGTGTGTGTGTGTGTGTGTGTGTGTGTGTGTGTGTGTGTGTGTGTAAAAGTGTTTGTAGGATGTATTTTGAGGACTTTCCCACCCACAACACATCCCAGTGCCCTACTTTAGCAGTCGTATGTCATTCACCTTAGAAGTGCCTTTAGACAGCCCTCAGCCCTATAAGCTCTGTGGCACATGCCATAACTATGTAACATTAGAGTACAAATAACTAAATAGGCAGGGGTTATGCTCTAAGTTCTGGCAAATCTGTGTATGTGTAAAAGTGTTTGTAAGTGTGTATGTTTGTAGGATCAAGCATTTTGATGACTTTCCCACCCACAACACTTCCCAGTGCCCTACTTTACAAGGGCTGTTGATATCATTCACCTTAGCAGTACCTTTGGACAAACCTCAGCCCTATAAGCTCTGTGGTGTGTGCAATAACTATGTAACAGTATAGTACAAATAACTAGATAGACAGGGGTTCTATTCTCAGTTCCAGCAAATGTGTGTGTGTGGATAAAAGTGTTTGTAAGTTTGTTTGTAGGATAAAGTATTTTTAGGAAATTCCCACCCACAACACTTCCCAGTGCCCTACTTTACAAGGGCTGTTGATGTCATTCACCTTAGAAGTACCTTTGGAAAAACCTCAACCCTATACGCTCTGTAGCACATACAGTAACTACATCACAGTATAGTACAAATAGCTAGATAGGCAGGGGCTCTACTCTCAGTTCTGGCAAGTGTGTGGGTGTGTGTGTGTGTGTGTGTGTGTGTGTGTGTGTGTGTGTGTGTGTGTGTGTGTGTGTGTGTGCATGTGTTTGTAGGGTAAAGTATTTTGATGCCCTTCCCACACAGTACATTTCTCATTGCCATACTTTACAAGATCTGTTGATGTAATTCACCTTAGAAGTACTTTGGGACACTGTTAATTCCTACAAGCTTGGTGGTGTGTATGATAACTGCGTAACACTGTAGTACACATAACTAGATGGGTAGGGGTTCTAAACTCAATACTGGCAACTGTGATACTGTGTGTATGTGCGAGAATCAAATCATCTGTGTGCATGTTTGGGTGAGAATCATATCCTCTGGGGTGTGGGTTATACCATTTTGAGGCATGTACCACCCAGTACACTTCCCATTGCCCTAATTTACAGGGCCTGCTGATGTCATTCACCTTAGAAGTACCTGTATACACACTTCAGCCCTCTAAGCTCTGTGGCATGTACAATAACTGCGTAATACTATAGTACAAATAATTAGATAGGCACGGATTCTAATCTCAATACTGACAGCTATAGTAATGTGTGTGAAGCATATCCCCTGTGGCTGTTGTGTGTGTAGGTTATACCATTTTAAGGCCTGTTGACCCCCTCCCCATAGCCTTACTTTAAAGAGCCTGACTGTTAATGGCATCTGCCTCATAAGCACCATATTAAACTATACAGCCCATACCTGTCATCTGTACAGATGTATATGGAATATCCAGATGTTTGCAACCTATATGTGGTCTGTATCCCCTAACAATGGGCATTTATGTGATATCATTGCCAAATATGTCACAGTTACCATAGTGACATATATGCCAGCATCAGGCATCATACCTGACTGAAACATCATGCTGATACAAAGTCTGTTACTCTATCACTTGTCCAGATTTGTAGGAGCAGTAAATGAGACCAGCCTCTATTTCTGGTGGTTTAACCCACCATCAATGAAGACATTCCCAAGATTACATGTTGTAAGAGGTAGTGGGCTACGTCCCAGGCATATAATCTATGATGGAGCATGTAAGGTCTACGTAGCAGTATAGTACATACAAGTGGATACGTAGGGTTACTAATCTGTCTATTGGCAACTGTGTTTGTGTTTCTGTATGCACATCACCTGTGACTGTCTTTACTGTGTGTATGTGATGGCTATACCATTTTGTGTGCCTCTTCCACCCTATGAACCTCCCCATTGCCAACCTAGTTTCAGCCAATTCAGATGCCATCCACTTTACAAACACAGTTACACAG
The DNA here is from genome assembly GCF_019279795.1 of Protopterus annectens. Classification (NCBI taxonomy): domain Eukaryota; kingdom Metazoa; phylum Chordata; order Ceratodontiformes; family Protopteridae; genus Protopterus; species Protopterus annectens. Next base: position 1,626,684,839 of record NC_056732.1, read on the forward strand.
TTTCTAACAGAAAGGCACTGTGATGCATGCAATGGTTGTATCACTGTGCATTGTACATAAATAGATAGGTAGGTCATCTAATCTGAGAAGTGACAACTCTATGTGCATGTGTGTTTCAATGCATGTCCCCATGCAGCAGTGTGCATGTGTCTGTCAGATGGCTCTACCATGTTAACAGCCTCTGAACCCACCATTGGAATCCTAACACCCCCTGCAATTGTCAACCACTTGAATATTAGTGGGAGACACTGAAAGATTACATTACCTCTGTGGTATTTGTGTTATATATCTAGCACTATCGTTTGTAAGACTGGGCAGGTAGGGGCTGTGCTCAGCCTATCAACAGCTGACCCATGCACAGGACTATGACTTTGTGTGCACTACCAGCACGAGAGGCCAGACTTGGATATGAGATAGCAGACATACATGCTGGTGATTGTCAGGTTAACACAGGCTGACCTGTGTCAGGGATACATACCCAAACCTGTCATACACAGTACAATGCATACCCTCATCAACTGCATCAAGGTTCAGTGGGTGGGAAAGAAATGGCAGGGGCAACATGTGCTAATAGGTGAATCTGTTGTGGTTAAAGTAATGGCTAAGCTTGTGATGGACCTAGTTAGTGCCACTACTCAAGTAACCTCCTCTGTATGTATGAGCCTGTGATACTACAGAACACCCAGGTGACATGTATGAAGACTAGCTGGCTGTGTCAAGGGGTACATATGTAAGGTCACACTGTCCACTCCGTTGTCCCTCACACACTGTTGTATGCATACACACCTGGTAAACATGTACATATACAGCTGTACCTTGAATTTGAAAAGGTCACCGTGTTTCCACACCACCATACTCATTGTTGCTAATGTCAACAGGCTCACAGCCTGCAGACACACAGACACCTGGAACATGAACAGAATACAGTATGTGAGACTACAGTCAGTCAGCAGTACTAACAGCAATAATGCATCATGGCTAAAAAGGTACATACACTTCAATGTGTACCCATAAGAATTGCCAGAAAACAGCACCTTACACAGCCTAACATTACTACACTGTACTATATTCACCTTGTGCATCAGACCCATATTAGCATGTCCCTGCATCAATGGTATGTATAACAGGGATGTGGTAAAGGTATCATCACATGCACAGAGTGTGGTGTGGATTTGCCAGAGGCCTAGGCTCAGCCATACGGTTGACATAATGTGTGTGTGTGTGTGTGTGTGTGTGTGTGTGTGTGTGTGTGTGTGTGTGTGTGTGTGTGTGTGTGTGTGTGTGTGTGTGTGTCTGAAGGGGTCTGGGCAGTGCAGAGGAGCTGTGTGTGTCTGGTGGCGACCTGATGTACAGTTCACCGTCTCCCGCCAGGGACATGGAAACTGGTTCTGCCAGGAGTCTCACTGGCACCACCAGGCCCAAGGCCAGATGCAGTACTGCTTCCCAGTGGTGACTGCTGTCTGCTGGATTCACATCCCTGACAGGACTGGCCAAGGCCACGTACCCATGGCCTGCTCTGTTGTGTTGTGGATAGCACCCTCCCTTCAGTAGTGTGGGTGGTACTGCCAGTACGGGATTGTGGATGTGCATGGCCACGTGGATTCTCAGCTGATGTTGCTGACCTACGTCCACATGGCTGACGCGCTACTCCAACCACATGATCAAGCACAGACATTGCACGGTCAAGCAATGACAATGTCTCACCTCACCGTCTATCCACAACATCGACAAAATGACGTATGGCATCACCAGTGTCGTGGAGGTCATCATGCATGGCAGGAAGTGCTGCATTCATGACCCTGAGCATCTGTCTGGTGTTGCGATCAGTACATGCCTGTGCCTCCATGATGAACCAAAACATGCATCTAGTGACACCTACTGTGACACTTGTGACAGGGGCTTGATGGGCAGCAGTCCTCATTTAACCACCCCTGTCCATCTGCCTGTGTGGGACCTCACCTGCTCTCTAGCTATGGCTAGTGTCTACACTCACACTAACCTGTTCCATGCCATCATCCTCCAACTGCCCATTATCTGTGGCTGCTGGTGACTGCGTATATGTGGGCATACTGACTGTATGCGGGGACATTGTGGGTGAAAGTAGGATACCAACCAATGGCACAGATTCAGCCCCCAGCAATCCCACCTCTGCCTCACTATGACCACCATTATCATCATAGTCCGCTAAGACACTGACATCAGGTTGTGGGGGATGGGAGACACCAGCCTCCATGTTTACCTGTGAGGGTCAGACAACATATGTAAATTAATACCCTGCAGTATAATGTTTGCTGATATGCACACACAAGCACACACATGCACAGGCACACACACACACACACACACACACACACACATACACGCACACACATACACATGCACACACAGACACATACAGGTTAGGTGGCACAAAGGCATTATACAGACCACACAGTCTCTGAATGATGATATGCATGACACACAATCAGACCACAACATACACACTCTGGACAGGCCCTCAACAACATGCAGTGCAGCTATGTCCACTTAATGTTGCTACTAATATACTCCTCTGAGATATGTGAGGAGTGGTAGTATGTGATGGATCTTCACCCACTGGCCCTGGTTTTCAATTATTAAGGAATTCCCAATATTATTCTAGCATGTCTAAAGGTCAGTTGTCAATCTCCTCTCCGGTCCAGCTGGTGAATCTGGGAATCTTGAGGCAATGTTACAACTGCCTCATGTACACAGACAACCCTCTCCTCCACCCAACAAATTCCAACACATGTGAGAGATGCAACCATATAGCCAAACTGGAGGCTAAGATCTCTCAACTCAGTACTGGCATAACCAGTCAGGAGGAGAAGGAAACCATACTCACTACAATTCCAGTCTCACATAGACCTACCACGACAGCAAACCAAACACATAATCACACAAAACATACTGGAGACTCTAAATAAAGATCTGCGAAGCAGCAGAGACCTCCAAAGCAGACACCCAAGCAGCCGCTACCCCAAAACAAAACACGTGCAACACATATCTCACAAAGCCAGTGTGCCAAACAGTCACAGCCCTTAAGACTAAACAACACACCTGATACACTTGTAATAGGTGACTCTATCATCAGGCACACTGACGTCCCGCTCACCAGGCTGAACAAGGAGAGGGTCATGGTGAGCAGCCTGTCGGGTGCTAGGATCCGCCACATAACACAAGCACTCAGGTCACTCCAAGGCAAGTACAAATATGACTCAGTCATTGTCCATGCTGGTGTGAATGACCTGAGACGCACCTCCTGGACTACATGAAAAGAGACATAAAGGAGCTCTCTGAGCATGTAGCCCAGGCCGGTATGACCCTGACCTTGAGTAGCATCTTACCCTCACCAAGAATGATGCCACAATATGAAGACAAGATGATCAATTTCAACAATTGGCTTAAGTACTGGTGTCATTCAAAGGGGATCCAATGCCTGTCAGCTTGGGATGATATGCTCGACAAGCCACGATGCTTCACTAGGGACGGCTTGCACCTGTCACCCTGGGCTTTCGGATATTGGCAAAGGCTCTTGCTACCCCATAGTGCCTTTTTTTAGGCAAGGCTCAAAAGACAAACCCACCTCCATAGGTATCACAAGGGATAAGAAACTAAGAGTAATGCTACTCAATGCCAGAAGTCTAAACCTCAAGATGCACTTCGAAACTCTCCTTAGCATGGAGAACATCGATATCTGTGCAGTAACAGAAACCTGGTTCAGGGCTGCCGAGAGCACCCCAGCACTACCAGGTTATACCTCATACCATGCTTTTCGCCCAAAACTTGGACCGAACCACAAAAGGAGGGAGTATCGATATTCATCAAAGATACCCACACCTCCAGGTTGGTGGCAAAGCAAGCATCAGAGACTATCCATGTGCAACTAACAGTGGGTAAAACTGCCTTCCAGTTTATAGCCTGCTACAGGCCACCCTCCCAAACCCAGGAACCCCACTGGCCTTCCTGAGAACACTGGAAAATATCAAGGTCTCTCCAAACACCATTATATTGGGCGACTTCAACTACCCAAACATAGACTGGGAGCATTACTCTAGCTCCAACACCCTAGCCCAAAGGTTCCTAGAATTTATAAACTCAAATGCTATGGAACAACTTGTTACCACTCCCACAAGAGGGAAAACATACTGGACCTGATCATCACCAACATGGGGACTCTATGCTCCAGACCAGAAGTGTATCCCTCACTGGTAACATCAGACCATAAACTAATCTCACTGGATATTCACATCCCGACCCCACCCCCTGCCCAGAAAACCACAGTGAAAAACTTCTCTAAAGCAAATTTTACACTCCTCAAAACTGAGGTGGAATCCTTCAAAGCCCCCAGGCCTGTGGAAAATACAGCCCAGACCACAGAATCCTTTATAAACGCATTCTATGAACACCTTCAGGAATGCATGGATCATGCGATCCCAAATAAAACCAAGACCCAATCCTCCAAAGGCAGACGTCCTGTCTGGTGGACCCCAGCCATAAACAAACTATACAATAGAAGGAGGAAGCTACTAAATGATAAAGCAAAATCCCAGAAAAGGGAAGGCATCACTGATCAGTATTAGCAAAAAACTATGGGCACACATAAAATTGTCTAAGGCCAGCTTCGAGAGAAAAATTGCACAGGACACTAAGGATAATCACAATGCTTTCTTTAGTTATGTTAGGAACCTGGGTGGTAATTCCCAGATATGCTCAGAATTAGTCCAAAATGACAAAAAATACACCGAACCCACATACATTGCCAACATCCTAGCTGACAGGTTCAGCGCAAACTTCTCCCCTCCCACCAAAGGGCAAATATCTATCCCAGCAGAGTGCTGCCCCTGACATCTCAGATGCTCAGGTAAGAGCCGCTCTCCAAAGCAAAAACACAGCATCAATGGGACCAGATGGTGTCCCGGCTCGCCCTACATGAACTCAAAGAAGAGCTAAACCCAAACATAAAACTACTGTTCAATCTCAGCCTTACTACAGGATATGTGCCCAAAGAGTGGCGTACAGCAACAGTGGTCCCTCTCCATAAAGGTGGTGCCTCAACGGATCCTGGAAACTATCGCCCCATAAGCCTGACTAGCTTGGTCTGCAAAGCTATGGAAAGGATCATCATGGACCTCATAAATAAAGATATTGGGGACCTACAAACACTGGATCCTACTCAGTTCGGCTTTGTTAAGGGCAGATCCTGCCTCTTAAACCTGGTTGATTTCTTTGAAACAGTCACCAAGGCCATTGACGAGGGAAGGTGGTCCACACAGCCTACCTGGACCTCGCAAAAGCCTTCGATACAATACCCCACTGGCATTATAGATAAGCTCACCAGCTTAAATATAAACCCCTATGTCACTAGATGGATTGCAAACTGGCTCAAGGACAGAACCCACATGGTTAGAATTGCTGGAGCCATGTCAGACTCCAAACCAGTTACAAGTGGCATCCCACAAGGCTCAGTCCTGGGACCTCTCTTGTTCGGTATATATTTCTCGGAGGTACAGGCCAACACGGAAGGACTGTGGCTGACCAAGTTCGCAGATGACTGCAAACTGGGTGCCATAATCGACTCTCCAGCTGACACAAGCATCCTCCAAAAGGGCCTCATAGAAACAGACAACTGGTGCCAGAGCCATGGCCTCAAGCTAAATGCCAAAAGTGTATAGTCATCCCTTTGGCAAAAACAAAGTGCCCACAAATTACCACATAGGTGGAAATCCATTAAGTACAGAAGAAGTAATTAGGGACCTGGGGACCCAAGTTGATAGCAATCTCTCATTTGACAACCACGTGGCCAAAGTGGTTAGAAAAACATTTTATATAGCCCACCTAATCATGAAGGGATTCACATCTAGATCAGGGGAGGTCATTGCACCTCTTTACTCATCCCTCATCAGGCCCATAATTGAGTACAATGCCCCTTTTGGGATGTACCTTACCAGACACCTGCAGCAACTGGAAAGACCCCAAAAGTACCTCACCAAGAGGATCAAAGGGCTCAAACAGATGCCATATGCTGCCCGGTTAAAGAAACTCCAGCTGTACTCAGTGGCATACCGCCTGTTCAGAGGAGATCTGTGCCTGACGTATAAAGCCATGTCCAACCCGGAATTAATGGACATGCTGCACCTCAGAAAATCCAAATCCCATCGAGCTACGCGCTTGAGAGACTTGAACCTCAGCACTGAAATAAATAGGACATGCTGGAGGGACAGATTCATAACCCAGGGGCTCCCTTCACTCTGGAATAAAATCCCAGTCCAGGTTAGGCAGAGTCCCTCATTGACTCTCTTCAAGAGGAATCTTGATGAGTGGATGGGAGATCGTAGGTTTACCCCGGGTATCACTTCTGTGTCACTGTTAGATAGAGGCACAGTATACTAACCTCGAAAAAGGGCATAGCAAAATAAATTTAAAATGGGTGGCGAAAGCCAAACACATTCTGGCTAGGCTTATAAATGCCCTAGGGCAGATAGCCTAGTATGAACCTATGAACCTATGAACCTATGAACCGAACACACACCACACCCATGTACACAATATGGATGTACCCCTGTATAGCACAGTGGCAACACCTACAGAAACATATTTCCCAATATGTTACAGCTCCTGTGAATAGGCCTCTGTGATGACTACAGTGATGCACTGCAGTTAACCACACTACTAGTGAACATGCAAATATTGCAATATGGCTAAGAGTAACAGTTTTGTGCATGGAAAAATGCATGCCCTTAACATGCCTAGTGTATTGGGAGCCGCAACAAGACATTTCCATACTCACTGGCTTCAAGCTGCTGTTTCCCTTCCAGACTAGAGGGACCTATGTAGTTGTGAGGGAGAGGTATTGTCAGCACACTCACATGTGGCATTGGTACAGGAAAATGATGACTTTCTGAACATGTACAGTACATGGAAATAGAAAAACACACACAGAACTGTAGAACTTCTGGAACTGGTACCTCAGCCCAAAAAAGCCTTCAAATGAATAATTTCACAAACATTCAGCAGTACAATTTATGCCAAACTTAATTAATCAATTAAATACAAAGTAATTTTCATTTATCCGGAGCTTTTCTCCCCGGGCCTCTACTGAAAATGGAAATATATCCAGTTAGACTAGCCCAGTTAACAAATGTAAAATAAATAAATAATAAATAAATAAATAAAAAGACCATGTATCAAATCATCCACCAGAAATATTTATAAAAATAAGTAACATTATAAATAACGAAGACTATTTATAAATTTAAGTTAATATCTAAATTCAAACCCTTAGGAGCAAATGTGCCTAGATTAAGAATAAATATATTTTCCATTTCTAACAATTTCTGTACAAAATTACCACCCCTTTGACAAGAGGACTTAGCTAACACAAAAAAACAGAAGGAATCATCCTGTCCCCCATGTATTTTATGAAAATGATCAGCAATGGGACTATCTAGTCTACAATTCCTAATATCACCCAAATGTTCCGAGATACAGATTTTAACCATATGCTTGGTTTGGCCAATATACCATCTGTGGGGGCAAGCATCCATAACCAACGATGTACACCACCCCACAAGATTGACAATCAAACCTATCCTTGGCCACATGTACAGTACAAGCTTTAATACTACACAATTTGCTGTCATTCACTACAGATGTGCACTTGTGTGAATTACAAAACCCCACCCACAAATGCACTTGACCTGACATATGCTTCTAGATACTCCAAGGATGCCAGTATGAATGATACAGTATAGAAGTGATATCCACTGGGGCCTTACCTGGATGCTCCTCGACAGAGGTGTGGATGGTTTCCTGGGGTGCAGTGGCTGCTCCAAAGTTGGCGAGGAAATCTTCTGTAGGTGTCAGTGAGGCCTGAATAGCAGGACACCATGTGTGGCTATACGGTCCCTGGCCACAGCTGCAGCCCTCTGCCAGGCATAGTGAATAAGGTCAGTTGCCCTGTGCCTGACCTGGTCATAGGTACACCCATGATGACCCAGATTGTTGATGGTTTCCAGTAGGCGATTCCACAGGGCTGTCTATTCCTGCTGCTGCTGCTGTCTGCTCCTGCTGAACAGCACTGTGTGGTGCAGTCTTAAGGCATCTACTATTGCTGCAGTCTCAGCTTCTGAAAAGGGTCATAATCGCTGTTGCGGCATTGCACCTGAAAGACATGAACAGGAAAACACATCACAGGACCTCATATATTTGGCACCATTATGTACAAATCCTGCACATCCATGTTTGCTAGCACTATCCACCACTAACATCCACATCACAACCCTGCCATCTATCAGCACAGTATGTGTGTGGGTAGTGTCACCAAACTGGCATTACAGCATGCATTGCACTCCTGTTCCTGATATTTCATGTTCCCCCCAATGAGGACCATTAACGTACATAATCCTCCATTCATCATTAACATCCGATGGCACATGCAGCAGCTACGGACATCACAGAAGTTCCTTACCAGGCCATAGATGCCCATCAGACATCGACCGTACACCTATAGGCTATGAGGCCAACCTTCTATCCGGTGTCATACATACCCCTCAAGAGTTAGCTCAGTCTTGCATGCCAGGCAATCACACACACTGCACACTGCTGGGACTGCTGCATGAGTGCAGGTCATGCTGCACACTGTTAACACACACACACACACACACACACACACACACACACACACACACACACGCACACACACGCACACACACGCACACACACACACACACACACACACACACACACGCACACACACAAACACTCCTGGTAAAGTCTGGCACAGCTTTGCTACCTATGGGCCCTTCAGCCCAGACTTAAGGTAGTTCTGACTGCCACAATCCATCTCTTTAACAGCTACTGTAATGCCCTCAACAAAGGGTGACAAATCCTACTGTGTGATGAGCCTCTTAGCAAAATGGTAAATGTGACCAAGATCAATGCTATTGCAGTGAGCTATACAGTGTCACCAAGTGCAAATGCAAGTACCCTAAGAGCTGACTTACTGCTATACAGACCGGACACAATGACAAGGTTTAACAATATGTGATAATAACTAATAAAGGAACAAGTGAATACTCAATCAATGCAGTAACTACACAGTTCAGACTCATAGGGATTCATTTAAGACAACATTGCAGGACAGTCTGCAATACATACAGGAAACATATAAAGTACTAGGTGCGTGGGTTCATAGGTTGGTACTAGGCTATTGGTCCAGATACCCTCATAAGCCTAGCCCAGATTTTTGCCCATATTCCTTCAAAGTCAGTACCTGTTTCCCCTGTCCAGCTGGGACACAGGCAGATTCCCAGGGGTGTCTTTTCTGTTTCCCATGCAGTCATCCAGCTTCTTTTTAAAGAGAGCTATAGAAGTACTCTGCTAGACATGGGGAGGGAGTGTATTTTACAGACAGTGTATTGTTTGGGACACAAATCTATCCCAACAACAAGTACTATTCATGTCACAGACCAGGTGAGGGCCTTGCAAGTGGGTTGCGTGAGTGGGGTTTGTCTTATGGATATGCAGAAACTCCATCAAGGCTGATTTGGAAATGGCCTTGTATGCCAGACACAGGTTGCCTATGATCAGTCTGTATCAGATGAACCTCTGTGGTCTCTGCAACCACTGCATGTGCTTGGCAAGGAACATGCCAAAGGAGCCACTGTACTTGGTAATGGGTCTGATAAGGGTGGAGTGCCGGGATGTTATGGCCTCCTGGTTCCTGGATGACATACCCTTATTTGTGTGGTGGGCCATGTAGACAGCCTTACATACAATGGTGCCAGTGCAGTGGGAAACTGTCAGGTTGCTATCAACCATGGTGCACAAGTCACCTCACACCTGACTGCATGCTCAGTACATTGTCACAAACAAACAAATCAACTGAGGAAACCACAAAGATATCTCCAACTCCTGGTGCAGGATAAATAAACTACGGCGCAGCTTGAACAGGCAGATTCTTTTATTAAATAAAACTCCAACACATTTGGTTAAGCGCTTTCATCTGTTAGAACACAGACTTCTTCAGAACCAAGTAACACAGATCTCTTACAGTTTAAATAACTCATTTGGCACCAAAAATGTTTAAAACCTTAGAATATCTCTTTAAGGTTCTAAACATTTTTTGGCGCCAAGAGGCAATGCTTCTGGCACCAGTCATTAATTTGGGTAAGGACCTCTTTGAGGATGCTCACATCAGTAGGGGAATGTAAAACAGTGGCCAGCTTGCAGTCATCTGTAAACCTGGTCAGCCACAGACCACTGGTTTTGTCTTGAACCTCAGAAATGTATATCTCAAACAGTAGAGGCCTCCAGACTGATCATTGGGCTACACCACTCTTTAAGGGCCTACTACTAGAGGTGGCTTCCACTACTTTGACCGAGTGGATACTATCATTGAGCCAGTTAGCTATCCATCTGGTAACATACAGGTTGATGCCTAGCTGTGTAGGCTTATGTATCATGGCCAATTGGGGATTATTGTCAGAGGCTTTGACTAGGTGAAGGTAGGCAGTGTGCACCGTCTTCCCCTCGTCCATGTGTTTGTTGACTGCTTCAAAGAAGTCAACCAGATTTAACAGGCCTGATCTCCCTTTGAAAATACCAAATTGTGTGGGCTGAAGCATTTTGCAGTTGCCAATGTCCCTGTTTATAAGGTCCTTGATAATGCTTTGCATGCCCTTGCAGATCAGGCTAGTTAGGCTGATGTGCATAGGACTCGCTGGGTCAGTGGATGTGCCACCTTTATGTAGAGGGATGACAGTGGATGTCCTCCAAGCAGATGGGATGACACTGGTACTCAGGCTTTGATTGACTACAGTGTGTAATAGAGCTGAGAGCTCATGCCTGAGTTCATGTAGGATGCAGCCAGGGATGGTATCAGGCCCCATGGAGACTTCAGTTTGTTGCCTTTGAGAGGGCATTATGGACCTGCTCCCTGATGATGAGGGGAGGAAGGCAGGTGCTGTGCATGTCCTTGTTTATTGCTGGGGGGACAGGATGGTGAGGTTTTCGCTTAACCTGTCTGCAACAGGTTGGCTATATCTATGCCGTATGTGTATGTGGTGTTATTGACCAGCAGAACAGAACAGATTTGGGTGCTGCCTCTGAGATTGCAGACATATGTGAAGAAGGCCTTGTGACTGGCCTTGGTGGATGTGTCCAATTTGCACTCAAAGTTAGCATTAGGGTAATTCACCTGTGACCTTATTTGCTTGTTCAGACAAAGGTGAGATTGCTTCCAATTTGGCACCTGCCCCTTCTCGGCACTGTACAGCAAATATTTCCACCTATTATGGAGTTTGTATATTGCTGCTGTCCACCACAGATATTTACTCTACCTTGAGGGAGATGATTTTGTCCTGTCAGATATTGCTGAGTCCATACAGCTATGTGGGTGCTCATATAGTATTTTGGTGTAGGCTTGGAGTTTACTGTTAGTTCCAACCGATGGGATGGTGGCTGTGAAGCGACTTATACCTGCTCTGAGGTGATTTATAGTCAGTTTTGTAAAAGTGTTTTTTGTTTGACCCTGACAAGGGGGGGGCAGGGGAGATGGTGACCTCAAAAGTGATGGCTTTATGGTCAGATCTTACCAAGGAGGATGACACTGTAGGAGTGCTACAGTGGCTATTCATGTTGGTTAGGACCAGGTACAGGATATTTCCACCTGTCGTAAGGGTGTTGACCAGATGATCCAATGCATTGGCATTGACAAAGTCAAGGAATCTCTGTGTGTTCATGTCCAGGTAGAATAGGTCATGCACTCTATGGTTGGGTAGTTAAAGTCACACAGGATCAGGGTAGAGGGTTGAATCTTGACAGACTCAAGTAAGTCCTGATAGGTGTAGTGGATGTTCTGAGTCATGATTGGAGGTCTGTAACTAGCTATGATTTGAATAGTTGTTTTGCCAACAGTTAACTGCACTTGGGATGTCTCCTGTGCATCATACTGTTTGACCAGCCTGGAGGTGTGTATGTGTATGATAACGTTTAAACCTCCACCTCCTTTGGCTTTGCAGCACTCCATTTGGGGTCTGAAAGTATGGTAGGATGAGTAACCTGGCATGGTTAGTGTGCTCTCTACAGCTTCAAACCAGGTTTCAGTGATTGCACAAATGTCAACATCCTCCAGGACAAAGAATGCTTACTATGACTTTAGTTTCATGCTAAGAATCCTAGCATTTAGCAGCATGACCTTTACATTTTGTTTATAATAAGCTTTCATGCTGGTAATCTTCTGCTCATGACTTTGCCTACAGAGGGCACAATGGGGAAGGCAAGTGCCTTTGCCAGAAGCTTAAAGCCCAGGGGAGACAGATGAAGGTCATTTCCAGAAAAGCATTGTGGTCTGTCAATCATGTACTGTCATGTGACTGCGACAGCAAGGATTCTAGGCTTTTAATGTGATTGCATCTCTCACATATTGTGTTCTTGGGTGGTAGTAATGCACTGTTGTCTGTGTACATAAGGCAGTGGCTACACTGTGTCAGGATGCCCATATCAACCAGACTAGCATGATAAAGCACAGGAAAGCACAGGAAATTGTTCATCCATGGTTAGCAGCATCTGTGGAAGAGAGGTCAGGGATCGTAGAGTGGGTACTATCTGAGGATAGCACCTATAGATGTGAGTATGGCTGGATAACATCAAGACAGTGCCTGCAGGTGAGGGCCTCACTCACACAGGAGTGCGGGTAAGGGAAAGAAATGCAACTGAGATACCTCTCAAAGTGTTAAAACTGCACAAAAGCATAAAGCCATGCACATGCTGGGTTGAAATACCACAACAACGAAGGTAAAATCGGAACACTGGGAGTGACCAATCAACCCTTGTCCCTGAGCTCTTATCTCAACATCCTATGGCAGACCAGTGCCAACCAGTTTACTTACTCCCAGTAAGTACAGGCAGGCCCTGGTAACACTAGATGATGCAGCAGAAAACACAAGAATCACACAAAAAGATGTAACTGCAGCAAAGCCTGTAACCAGACTATGCTAAAGATATTTAAAATCTTTTTAGGTCAGTGTAACACAGGTGAAAAGATACACACTTAAATATGACAATAGCAAACAATAGCAAATGAATTTAAACAGATTAACCAGTTAACCAGTAGTAAAGCTCAGAACAGCATCCTGTTCTGGCACTCTTCAGTCACACAACTTCTAACTGCACACTCCTGCCACTAACGTGCAGGGGAACCTTCTGCAGAAATATGGCCTGGATTAGTGTTCAAGTTATAGAAACAAAGCTATATTCAGCAGGTCAGAATGTAGTGTATGCTACAGCAAACAAGGTGTACCATTGTCAGAAAAACACAGTTCAAATGAACAGTCACAATGAGCCTTTAACCAGCAAGTTGTAGCTCAGAAGGGCATAATGTGGCCTTCCCTTCCACAACAGTGCAGACCACAAACCTCCTTCATGTAAAACAACTGGCCTGAAGCCCATGTGCTTAAACACACAGTGTTAGCATAGCAGAATTACATCAGGCTACTGACAAACAGTACTAAATGCAGAAGAATAAGTGCAATTGAGTCATTGTAAGAACATGTCAGTGACAGCAAATTGAAATAATACATTTGGAATAGACAGAAATACAGTAAAATGTTTATTGTGTATCGGTTATGTGGGAAGGAATGAAACACGATAATGTCTGGTTGAGAAATGAAGGGGAGTGGGGTGGGGTGGGTTGGGCCCCCCGGGTGGGCCCCCCTCCTTAATGATATCTGTCTACTCAGTAGGATAAGTTGATGAGATACAACTGGGAGGTGTGTTCAAAATGAGATTTGTACTAGGGGCAGCCAAGTCACATGCCAACAAATATTTGAACACAACAAGGGGAAACCCTTACAATTTCAACAGAACAGAAAACGTTTCACAAAACAAATTCAATACTGGAATAAGATACAAAATAGATGTGACCAAAGCTTAACTAAAGAGCTTCAAATCAACATTAAATGCAGAGATGACTGATACTCAGAGCACTGCGCAACACAGAAACACTTCAGCTAACTACAGATATTTGTAATTAAGAGAGCAATGCTGTGCCTCAGCTACACACACTACTTAACTGCTGCATTCACATGTTTCAAAGGAATTCTTTGGTAACCTTTGTTAACAGACCCTAGCCAAGAACTGTTAAAAGCACAACAGAACTGAATATGTATAACCAAACAAATGTTGTTCTTCTTCCAGCTTTCCCGGTTAGGGGTCGCCACAGCAGAACACCAGTCTGCTAATGATTGGCAGTTGATTTGTACAGTGCTGAGGTGCCAATCTGATGCCCAACATTTAACAAAGGCATGCCCATTCACACATGTCTTTCGAACACCACTTGACCATGGGGAGGACATGCAGACTTCACACAGAAGGCGCTCCAGCCGAGAATCAAACAGGCGAACCTCTTGCTGTGAGGTGACAATGCTACCGCTGCACCACCATGGCTTCCATAACCAAACAACTGTAATACTACAATAAATACAAAATACAAGTCATCAAAGCTTAAATACTGAGCTTCAAATTTAAATTACATGCAGAGATGACTGATACTCAGAGAAATTCAGACCATACAAACATCAGGCAGATATACCATATTGCCATATATATGTAAACGATGCCACATTTGCCTAGTTTCTATACAACATGCAAAGCTGTTTGTGTGACAAGTCTGAAAGTAATAATCCACATTAATGATGTATTATCTCATATTATATCAGTGTTTCTCACCTGCCTTCATTTCACAGGCTAACAGAAAATAACATACATACCTGTAGCTGTAGACATTTATGTCTGTTTGATGCACTGGAACTAAGATAACACATTTGTAAAACAAGTACAGCCTATTTACTTGACATTTTGCAATGCATGTCTGTATGTTTCAGGCTTCCAGCTTCTACAATTAATACATACATCTGCACAGGTAATACTTGATATACATTTCTATTTTTTGTCAGTATGGCACACTGTGTTTACACTCTTGCAGCTCAGTCATACCTCTCAATCTGTTAGAGCAAGACATCTGGACAAAGGCACACATCAATGGGGGGCAAAGGCCAGAAAATAGTGACACTTTATAAATCTAGCTGTAACACACTTAGTTGCTAGCAAGGTAGGTTTTGCAGTCACCAGATACTCTAAAGGATACGACAGCTGACATTCAAATGTATGCTATTATGTTATGACTTCAGTCTTTACTGATTTGCCAGTGATTTTCCAGACAAAACACAACCGTATGAGGCACTGACTACAAATATGAGGCAAATGTGATCAGTCTGCAAAACTCTGGACAGTTGAAAGGTATGAGCTCAGTATATAACATACAGTTCAACACACACTTCTGCACCAGTTGCTTACTATGTACATACCCTATATAGATCTCTTACATTTGTAAGACAAGAATATGTATCATAGTAGCATTCACATGTGACATATGAATATTTACAACATCCCAGGTAGCTGGCCTGGCAGTGTCACAGTCAGTATTGGGCAACAGGCACTCCAGTAGTAGTCATATGTGAGCTGACTTTTGCTGGAGTGACTCAGGGACCAGAGCTGTGATCTATGTCACTGCAGACAGAGCCAGCAGGAATGGCTGTAGGTGCTGGACAGCAACATGTCAGGCCAGCAAGTCTTGTTGAGACCTATTGTTTAACTTCCTATTTCACATTATTGCATCCCCCCATTCTGTATTCCATTACATGCTTAATTGATTGACATGCCTGTTATAGTGCTGAAGAATTTTCTCAGAATAATGCAAATGGTTAGGTTTGTGTAGTTGCAGTCTGTCTTTGTGTAGAAAGGTTCAGACCTGTTTTGCATAGGCAGCAGCTTGCCTTTTGTAGGTAATGCTCATGAGCAGGTGATGGCCTGTGCACCAACTGGTGTCTCCCACTTGCTAATTGCATCCAGAACAACTGTGTTGTCTTTCCATTAGCCAATGCCATAGCAACACAGTGCTATAATTAAGTCCTTCATGTGGGCCTTGCCCCTTTTCCTTGCCTGTGATGGGGACATTATGGAGGAGTGGGAGCTACAGCCTCACAAAACGTAGGCGAAAATACCTCTTAGAACAAGAAATGTGGAGAAAGTCCAACAAAATGGGGGACAAAGTTCCAGAATTAGGGACAGATTGTAAGTATTTCTGTTATACAGTTAGAAGATTGCTAGATTAACAGGGTTTGTCTGGACATGCATTTTCTGCATGATTTGAAGTCTGACAGTCATATGTATATGACATACCTCTCAACTGTACAGATTTCCGCAGAATGTCCAGAAGTTTGCCTCTTATGTTTGGTCTATTCCTCAGACAATTTCTGTTTTTGAAAAATCAGTAGGATAATGTGAGAACTGAAGTCACTAAATGATGACATCCATTTGTGTTTTAGACTTCATATCCTTCAAAAAAGTTATGTTACAACAAACCCTGTAACACCAGCAACTTTTTCAGTTTATAACACCATTATTTAAGATATGTCCCTATTTTTGGTCCTCTGTCCCCAAAGTATGTCAGGCTTTGTCCAGATGTTTTGCAGTAAGTGGTTCAAGGGTATAGTATTATTTAGTGACTTCACTACTGATATCATCCCAGTGACTTAGCAGAATCCCAGAAATGTTATGAGGCAGTGACCATAAATATAGTTCCACACCCTGGACATTCTGTGGAAGTCTGTACAATTGAGTTATGTATGTCTGGCCATTGTTAACAGATTGCCAAGATTCTGTAGCAGTGTAGTGTGTAAATGTTTGTTGGGCTGAGTAGGGAGAGGGGCAGATGTGGGTGTCATAGATTCTTTTCTATCAGACTGTGCATGCTGCTACAGTTGCTGGTGTCTATCAGCTGTATATGTTTGTAGAGGCAAACTGAGGAATGTCCCGTAACACCTCCGGATTCCCAGTACACTGTGATGTGGGGCAGTATATGTAGGAATAGTGCATGACTGGCAATCATGATATGTTTGTTCAGTCATTATACTCTAGAGTTCAGTTGACTTACTGGTATGTGAAAATGGTTGTGGGTAGACAATTTCTCACCAATGTCTGTTTTTCCCTACAGTCACATCCCTGTAGTGCATGATATATTTGCAAATGATACATAATTCCCCAGAGCTGATTTGGGGTAGTGTTGTGTTGTCCTGACTGTAGTTCAGAAGGTGCTGGGAGAAATGGTTGGCAGCTATCAGTGTTTTTTCCCTTCTGCTACATGACTGCAGTCATACCTCTCCACTGTCCAGATTTCTATAGACTGTCCAGATGTGTGGCTCATATTTTTAGTCTGCTCCCAATAACAGTTGTGGATTTCTGACAAATCACTGGGATGATGTGAGCACTGACATCACTAAATGATGACAATCATTTGTTTCATACCTGAAATCTATCAGAAAATAGAAAAGTTGTTGTTGTCTTTTTAAAAATTTAGTATGGTTTTTATGTAACAGCCAACCAGAGAGGTGGTGGGTGTATTTATATGGCTTTGGATTCAATGTCAGGTGGTTCTGAAGATGTTTATGGTGTGTTAGAAACGAAAGTGCTAAATCCTTTAAGCTTGCATATTATATTGGATATTAAAGTGCTGAATTTGATTGACTGGTAGTCCTTTATTGGTACTGGAGCAGCAACTGAAGTGAATATTTGGTTATTGACCATTTTGAAAATGTTGAGCACAGCTTAGCAGTGCACAAATCCGCTAAGCTGAATTGAGCAGTGGTTAAAGGGGAATATGCCGAGCAGTGGTTAGCAGTGCGCAAATCCACTTAGCTAGGCTGACTGCTGCTTAGAATTAACATCTAAGTATTGCTCAAACCAGCTAAGCATTGCTCAGTTTTCATTTAAGAAAAAATATCAGAATTGTAAATTAATCATCACTGACATATTATTCAGTGTATATGATTTATTTTTACATGACGTCCCCCTATGTGCTTTCATTACATTACCTTGGGGTGTGACTATACTGTATGGGACACTTGTAGATACATGGGTGATTTCACATGTTATATACACTGTCACTTCCATTTTGAACCAGCTACACTTCCCTGGTTAAGAAATATCAGTTACAACATAATTTAAAATAAAAAAACTAATTTTAACAATGCCATGGTTAACAAATATCACTTACTACATAATTTAAAATAAAAAACTAATTTTAACAATGCTTTCCCATGTAAAAATAAAGGGCTTATTTTGGTACTCAAACCATGAACTGCTGCATGCAAAGTCAGGACTCTAACCACTACACTATCTCATTGTTGAGGATTTTAGCTATACATTTGTATTTAGCTCCTAAGAGATGCTTAAGCTATGCTGAACAGAGGGCCACAATGTACAAACCCGGGCAGCTACACTTAAACTTAACTTAGAACGGCAAAAAAAAATAATACTAATACAAGCACTTTATTTACATGTATTAATACTAACTGTAATTCATATTTGGTAATGCACTACCTGTCATTCTATCAACTCTCTAAGTCTGTATGGGCAATATCAGGATTGAAGTCACTACATAATGGCATACTTTTGAGTTTCAGACTTCTAATCCTTCCGAACATGTTATGTTAATACAAACCCTGTTCCTCTATCAACTTTCTAAGTTTGTGAGGGCAATATTTAAAATCTGTCCCTATTTGTCCCCCCATCATTTTACACTTTGTCCAGATTTTTTGCTCTAAGAGGTTGAGAGGTATGCCCACCATCATTTTATGCTTTGATCAGAATTTTTGCTCTAAAAGGTCGAGATGTATGCCCCATCATTTTATTCTTTGTCCTGATTTTTTGCTCTAAGAGGTTGAGAGGTATGCCCCCCATCATTTTACACTTTGTCCAGATTTTTTGCTCTAAGAGGTAGAGAAGTATGGAAAATGCCATACAGCACTTTCGCAATGCAGGGGGTGTGTGACAGTACTTGTCATACACACCCTGCATTGCTTCCCATTTCAATTACTGCTTTCAGTGTCCACAGACACTGAAAGCATTTAAAAAGTGCTGTATGGCACTTTGACAATGCAGGGGGTGTGTGTACGGCACTTTGACAATGCAGGGGGTGTGTGACAGTACCTGTCACACACACCCTGCATTGCTTCCCATTTCAGTTCCTGCATTCAGTGTCCGCACACACAGGAAGCATTTAAAAAGTGCCGTACGGCACTTTCAGGGTGCAGGGGGTGTGTTGGATCTGCAAGCTCTACTGAAACACGCCCCCTGCACTCATTTAGTGTTCATGTCTGCAGAGCAGTTCTCAGTAGGGCACCTTCATTAATATGAAATGTGCACTGCTATAAAAGCTATGCAGATGTGGACATCATTCACTCCATGTAGTAATAACACTATTCCTACACAGAGTTTATTGAATCCTGGGGTTTGTGTCCTTAAAAGCTGTTAGGCCATCCCTTCATCTAGAGAAAGGATATTGTTAATTTCAAAATTTCAAATTCCTTGAAAACTGGGGTCATAACAATCTTTCCTCACAAAAAAACTCATACAATATCTGGACTGTTTGAGTATAATAAGCTGTAATGATATCTATTACCAATGAGATGTTGGAATTGTTATCACACTGATATTCTCTTAAATGCTTGTAGAAGGTCTTTTATTGTCTTTGGTATAAATACCAAATTTATTTTCATAGCCTGATTTACCTTTTCTTGGCTAATTTATATCTACTCAAGTTTCGACAAAATGGATGTTTTTGATAAACTCCCGTTGTTGTTTTTTTCATTATTAACAAAACATGTCAAAGGTCTATTCCTCCAGGGATGGGAATTGTTCCTACATGAATGAAATGTCTTTGTACATATAAACTGATCAATAAGAGAGCAATTTGAAATGTGAAACTCCTAAAAGTCTAAAATACTATTGCGCTTCCCGTAAGCGTTAGTATCAGATCCAGATATAAAGCTTAGGCATATAGCTCTCTGAATATAGCACTACTATTATCTAGACTAGTTTTCTTTTGCTTTGTCTTTATCTCAGCTCAGGTTTTCAGGCTGAAGGAAAAAAGGCTGAGGCAAGGAAGAAGTACCTATTGTATACTTAATCTATGACTCAACAGAAAATGAACTGACAAAAGACACCTCTCAAGGAAGTATTCCTGCATTCCAACAATGACTTGTTTACATCTATGTAACAATACGTAATACTCTGAACTGCTCACATGATGCTCTTCACAGTTTCATCTGTCTCCCTGACTTGATCATTTTACAGTAAGCAGGCAGGTAGGAGTAAATGACTGTACTTGACTATTTTACACTAGGTAGGTAGGCGCAGAGGTGAATTGATGTCAAATGCTTAGATTCTCTCTCCTTGCTCCAAAAAATCTCTTGTACCCCTTACATAAACCACAAGAATGGCATTATTTCTTTCTTCACATCAAAGTTCTATTCTAGATAATTCCTTAAACTTCTTCTAACAGTAAAATAATCCATTTTCCTTTTTATTTTTTTTTTTTGCAGTTTATGTTTTTTAAACAAGAAACATCTTTATTAAATTATCATGTATGATATAAGCAATCGTACATTAATATAAATGAAAACAAACCATATTGACATAATTTTAGTTGCAAACATTATACATCACAAACCATATTGACATGACAGTGTCTTGTACAAAAACATTAAATACACTAAGCAATAGTTTTTTGTCTGTTCCATGGAACATTACTTCCAAATAAGTACTTTCAAGGAACTTTTCACAGCCATATACTATGACCAGCAGCTGTTTTTCTATCAATGCATACCCTTTGTGATATGTTGTACCATGCCTTAAAGCCTTTGGACTCAGAAGGTAGTAGAATTTCATCTTGCTGAATCTTTGCACAAGTTCTATTCAAGATGGCATTTTGTTGTAGTGTACCTTACTTGTTCTTGTCAAAATAGTTTATTGTGAATGCTTAAGTTACAAACTGCTTAATCTATACAAAATACTTTTCTTGATCTGTACACTGGTAACCTTCCATATCATTCTCCAAATGTTCTTTACTTCACAGATTTCACAGAGAGGGAGAGAGGGAGAGAGAGAGAAAGGGGGACAGAGACAGAGAGAGAAAAAGCAATACATACAACTGATAAGGTTTGAAATAACCCATTCCCACATACTTTGCTTGTAATAAACATCACTTTTAGATAGAGAAAAACAGTGCAGTGAAAGGTCTTTCATCTCTCACTGTATACAGGCAAAATAATAAAACTAGAACTGCCAGACTAAGCTTTAAAGTTTACCTTCACTGAATTAGAATAACAGCAAAAAAATGTTTTCTCTCTCTCTCTTTATAAGGGTCAGCTCCCGGTGTTTTCTCCTGTCTACCTGATGAATCTGGGCATCTTGGGGCAATGCAGCAATTGCCTTATGTACACAGACAACCCTCTCCTCTACCACCCAACACTACAACCTGTGAGAGATGCACTTATATAACCAAACTGGAAGCAAAGCTCTCTTCACCCAAGACTGGCCTAGACAGTCAAGAGGAGAAGGTAAACACTTGCACCACACCACACTCATCACATAGCCCCTCAAAACCTACACCACCAAAACACACACATAGAAACACAAAACACACACCTACATTCATGGAGGCTCTCAAAAAAAATCTACCCAAGCAACAGGGACCTCCAAAGCAGAAACACAAGCAACTTCGACCCCCCAACACAACCCAAATGACATATAGCCCACAAACTCAGTGTGCCACTCAACCACAGCCCATAAGGCATAACAACATACCTAACACTCTAGTCATAGGTGAATCTATAGTCAGGCACACTGATGTTCCACTCACCAGGCTAAACAAGGAGAAAGTCACTGTCAGCTGCCTGTCAGGTGCCAGGATCTGCCACATAAAGCATGCACTCAGGTCACTCCACAGCAAGTACAAATATGACTCTATCATTGTCCATGTTGGTGGGAATGACCTGAGACATACCTCTATGGACTACATGAAGCCCAGGCAGGTATGATCCTAGCCCTGAGAAGCATCCTGCCATCACCCAGAATGATACCACAGTACAAGGACAAAATGATTGACTTCAGCAATTGGCTAAACTTCTGGGGTCATTCTAAAGGGATCCAGTATCTGTCTGCCTGGGATGACATGATCGACAAACCACAATGCTTTGCCAAAGATGGCCTGCACCTGTCACCCTTGGGATTCCAGATACTGGCTAAGGCTCTTGCCACCCCTATAGTGCCATTTTTAGGCAAGATTCAAATGAAAAATTCACCACTGTAACAGGTACAAGCAAGCAAAATCTGAGGGTAATGCTACTCAATGCTAAAAGTCTAAACCTCAAAATACACTCATTCGAGGCACTCCTTAAAATGGAGAACACCGACATCTGTGCAGTGACAGAGACCGGGTTCAAGGCTCCAGAGAGCACCAATGCATTACCAGGCTATAATTCATACCATACCTTTCAGCCACCTAACTTGGACCAAAGCACTAAAGGCAGAGGCATGTCCATATTCATTAAGGATATCCACACCTCCAGGCTAGCTGCTCAGCATAATGCATCTGAGATTATCCAAGTGCAACTAACTCTGGGCAAGACTGCAATGCAAACTGTAGCTTGCTACAGATCCCCCACCATGCCCCAGGATTCCCACTCCTCGTTTCTTGATACACTGGAAAATATTAGGGTACAACCTAACACCCTAATAATGGGCGATTTCAACTACCCCACCATTAACTGGGAAAACTACTCATGTACCAACTCTTGTGCTAAACGTTTTCTGGAATTCATAAATTTCAATGCCTTGGATCAACTTATCCACACCCCCACCAGGGGCAGCAATATCCTAGACCTGATCATTACCAATATGTGTTCCACACCAGAGGTCAATTCCTCGTTGGTCAGATCCAACCACAAGCAAATCACCCTAGACATCCACATCCCAGCCCCACCCCCCATTAGGGAAACCACCGTAAAAAATTTCTCCAAAACCAACTTCACGCTTCTTAAGACAGAAGTGGCAAACTTCACGACACCCATGCTGATGGAGATACGACTGCTGAATCCTATACAATTGCACTTTATAAGCACTTACACGAGTGCATGTATCGTGCAATCCCTAACCGAACCTAGATGCTATCCTCCAAAAAAAAGAAGTCAGTCTGGTAGTCCCCTGATATAAACAAGCTCTACAACAGAAGAAAGAAACTGTTGCAAAAAAAAGAGTAAAATCCCATGATTGGAGGAACTCCTTGGTCAGCCTCAGTAAGAAGCTGAGATCCCTCATAAAATCCTCCAAAGCTAGTTACGAAAACAAAATCGCCACTGATTCTAAAGACAACCACAAAGCATTCTATAGCTATGTCAAGAATCTCAATGGCAACACTCAAATATGCTCTGAGTTACAGCATAATAGCACTAAATATACAAAGCCAACTGATATTGCCAACATCCTGGCAGATAGGTTCAGTGCTAACTTTACCCCTCTCTCATCCCCTAATGGGCCCATCTCTATACCGGAAGAATGCAAAGTACCTGTAATCACAGCTGCACAGGTAAAAAACACACTCTCCAAAGCCAAGAACACAGCATCCTTGGGACCTGACAGCATCCCAGGCTGCATTCTACATGAACTACAGAATGAACTGGTACCCCACCTAAGCACCATGTTCAATCATAGCTTCACCTCAGGCTTTGTGCCCACTGAATGGCGCACAGCAACAGTTATCCCATTCCACAAAGGGGGAGCCACCACAGACCGTGGGAACTACTGCCCCATTAGCCTGATGAGCCTGGTCTGCAAGGCTATGGAGCGTATCATCATGGAACTTATAAACAATGACATTGGTAATCTCCAAACTCAGGACCCTACCCAGTTCGGGTTTGTAAAAGACAGATCATGTCTCCTAAACCTGATAGACTTCTTTGAAGTGGTCACCAAAACTGTAGATGAGGGTAAGGTGGTACACACAGCCTATCTAGATCTCGCCAAGGCTTTCAACACGATCCCCTACTCTGGAATTATAGACAAACTCACTAAACTAGGTATAAATCCCTATGTCACAAAATGGGTTGCCAACTGGCTTACTGACCGAATCAACACTGTGAAAGTAGCAGACTCTAAATCCAACTTCAGACCAGTGACAATTGGAGTACCACAGGGTTCAGTCCTAGGTCCTCTCCTGTTTGGTATATACTTCTCTGAAGTACAGGCTAACACAAAAGGTCTTTGGCTAACAAACTTCGCAGATGACTGCAAACTAGGAGCCATAATCAAATCTCCTAACAATGTGGACATCCTACAAAAGGGCCTCACTGAGACAGATGCATGGTGTCAAAGCCATGGCCTCAAGCTCAATGCCAAAAAGTGCATTGTCATCCCTTTTGGTAAAAACTCTGTACCCATGAACTACCACATAGGCAGTAGTCTACTTAACACCGAAAGTGTGATAAAAGACCTTGGGACACAGGTGGACAGTAGTCTCTCCTTTGATAATTACATCGCCACAGTAGTCAGGAAATCCTTCTACATGGCACACCTCATTAGAAAAGGTTTTTCATCCAGGAAAAAAGAGGTCATTGTTCCCCTCTACTCATCACTCATTAGACCCATTATAGAGAACAACGCCCCTTTTGGTATGTACTTCACAAGACATCTACAACAACTGGAAAGGCCACAGAAATACCTCACAAAGAGGATTACCAGCCTCAAACAGATGCCCTACGCAGACCGTCTCAAAAAACTCCAGCTTTACTCTGTCGCATATCACCTACTCAGAGGCGATTCTCTGCCTAACATACAAAGCTATGTCAAACCCAGAGCTGTTGGACATGCTCCACGTAAAGAAATCCCAATCCCTCCAAGCTACACGCTCTAGGGACCTAAACCTTGTTACCACAATAAACAGAACATGCTGGAGGGATAGATTCCTGTCCCAGAGTCTTCCCATACTCTGGAACAAACTACCTATCTATATCAAACAAAGCTCCTCATTAGCACTCTTCAAGAAAAATCTTGATGATTGGATGGGAGGTAGGAAATTCACCCCGGGGATCACTTCTGTGGCTCTGCTTGACAGGGGCACAGGAAAATAATTTTCTTGCATGGCAAAAGCCAGGGTACCATTTGCCTAGGCTTATATAGGCCCTAGAGCCAATAGCCTAGTACCTACCTATGAACCTATGAACCTATAGATATATATATATATATATATATAGAGAGAGAGAGAGAGAGAAAACAAGTAATATATATATATATATATATATATATATATATATATATATATATTTTTTTTTTTTTTTCCCCCCCTAACAGTTGATAAGTAGCTGATTGTCGTGCCCCCACCCACTCCCCACAATGCATCCTAATGTAGTGTCACACCTGGGCCATTAAGAATTGTTGCATTATCTTGGTCTTCACCCAGCCAACCTAATTACAGCCCCATGCACATGACATACAACAATATCAGTTGTGGGTTCAGGCACATCTGCAGGTCTTTTCCCAACATTGTAGTTTTTGCAGCATTAAGCAGAATAATCCCTCCCCCATAGATACATAAAAAATAAGGAATGCTATGTTGATCCATTAACAAAAAACACAAAGACACTGGAACAGAAAAGTTATTACAGCTCATCTTTAAGTGAGCCAGATAACTGCAGCATATTTCCTTTTCACCTTAGCAGACCTTTCAGAATTATGGAATTCTTTGCAATAATGGTTAGCACAATCAAATATTTCAAAAAGTTATTATTTCACTTAAGGGATCATTTTATGACACTTTGCATTTAGGTTACTTGCTATTAATTGGTGGATTATTCACTATAAAATTCAGCATAAACAATTTTCCAAAGATGTCAAGTGGTTATGGACAAATAAAAAAATGCAAATCATTTGGATAACTTATGCATTCAGAAATTTTAAGAACAAAGAAGTCATCCCTCCACTGTGAGTTGACTCCACATTTCATAGTGAAGTATTGGACTTAATGATTACAAATGAGTTCTGTCAGCCCACAACATTTATGCAGAGAAAGACTAGCAGGGCAAAATATCTTCCTAGCTGAGAGCTGTCACCATTGCTGATATTTCATTTTGTGTTTGCATGCCTCATTAAACTTGTCTGTAACGACAGCAACCGAAGGAATATCAAATCAATTTCTAAAGTGAGTGGAACATCTTAAAAACTGTCTTAACAAGATATTTAAAACAGAGCAGTGTATTTATGCTGATTCAGAATATTTGTCAAGAATATGTACTGATATGAGAATAATGTCTGTTTTTTGTAAGGTATCTTTATACGTTTCTTTATTTTAAGCAGTAATATGCAATACAAATCAAATATCAAATAACTAAATAAATAATGTTGTTAAATCTTATATAATTATTATTTGTGCAAAGCATTTCTTTTTACTATTGCACAGTGGTTGAGGCTATGAGCTGTTAATGACTTTCATTTTGTAGACCTGGGTATCGTGTTCTCATATTCCAGTTGTATGTGGTCTGAGTCTGAGCAACTGACATAAGCAGACAGTGAGCCCAGATCAACCCATTAAAAAAGCACTTTATGCACAGTAGGTTTCCTTGGTTAACAAACAAACTAAAAAAAAAATCTAGTATCATAATACCCCTTTTTCTAGTACTGTAGTATCACTTTTCCTTTATCTATTGCTTATTAGCTTCTTGGTCTTTTTACTTGAGTTATTTTGTTTAAATTAGAAATAATAGCCATTTCTACAGTGCAAAGCTATTAGTCTAAAATGTCCCATAGTGGTGGTATATGTACTATAATGCTAGACCTTGGGAATTGTTCATGTAATCTAAATATGTATTAGAAGTTAATTCAGATCATGCAGAGTATATGATGAATAGTATATGAAACTGCTAAAATGGAGATAAAAGAAAAAACATGGTTTGCAAGCAGTCCAGCGAATATTGCATGTAGCTCCTTGACAGCTGTCCCATTCTTTTTCTTGCCCTAATCCCTTTTTCATCTGTCCCAGGTTCTGTTGTTCCCCTCTGCTGGCCTCCACTGTTCCCACTTAGCATCCTACTATGCAATCACTCACTCTGTGAAGCAGTTTTTTTCAGCAGTTTTAAACAGCACTCCTGCTCAATCTGCCCCTTTTTTCCTTCCTTCCTTCTGCTCCTCCTATTTAACATCACCCATCAAACATCCTTTACACCTGACAGGGGGACTTGTCCCTCTGATAGCATGCTTTTGCTTCTCCCATCTGCTTTTTACACTCCAGCACTTTTAAAGATGTAAGCCATTTCTTCATAATGTTGACAGGTTTCTTTATGCATGTTCTCTACCAGTCTGATTTCCTGTTCTTTATATGTCTAACAGTTCTACACAACATATTGAAGACAAGGTATTACCAATGCTTGGAAACACGTGGAATGACCTTGATGTCTCTTGAGTCCCCTTAATTAGATATGCATCTTAGCATTTGGTTGGCTTAGATACTGTGTTTTCACAATGATCTGAATGATTAACCAGATAATTATAAGCCACCATTTTATCATCAAGATCCACAGGTATCCTAGGCAAGCTAAGTGTTACAATCTGTTAAGGGTGTCCCAGGTCTACCCTGAGTTCTCCTTCCCATAAGCTGGACTTGGTACTCCTTCAGAAAGCACCCATGGATCAAACCACCTAATTTGACTCCTCCTAATCCAGAAAACCAGTGACTCTACTACTCTGGCATCCTCCTAGATTGTAGAGTCCATTATGCTATGCTAAAGAGTGAAGCTAACTAAAGGCCTTATTTCTGCCAGCTACATTAATGATGACTTCACCTTTTTGGTCCCTAAAGACCAGAAAAAGTTCAAGAAAATTACACTTCTATGAGTTGCTATACATTTTGTGTGTGTGTGTGTGTGTGTGTGTGTGTGTGTGTGTGTGTGTGTGTGTGTGTGTGTGTGTGTGTATATAGACACACACACACACACACACACACACACATATATATATATATATATATATATATATATATATATATATATATATATATATATATATAGGAAAACAGTTCCTGCATTCATGAATTCAGGTTCATTCTTACTTTGAAAGGAAGACTACTAAATTGAGCATTCCGATATAGTTCTTGATTGAATGCAGTTTCAGCTGAGAGTTGTGTTATCGAAAATGTATTTGAACAATGTTTTTTTTTTCTGCAGAGCTGCAGAGGCAAACCCTCCCATTCTCTGAATGCAGGGGACTCCACCCCCTGCACCCCTGCTTTTATTATACTCAGCTCTGACGTCACTGGAATATGGTTTAAGGAGCAGTCTCCCTTGCAATGGCAGCTTTAAAGGAGTTAGTACTGTCAATGAATGAGTCATGTCAGTTCATGTATCTGGCTATGACTTTATTCACCTGTTGCATTTGCTACTTTCAGAACAATTTGTAAATAGGAGAAAAGGCTTAATTTTGCAGGATGATGTATTTACAAACACCAAAAGTAAGATTTAGCTATTGTTAAGCATTGATAAACTTTAACTACTTTTTTAATTTTAAAATTTCTGCTAACTACTTGTCAGACTCTCTAAACTATTGTTAATTCTTAAAACTATTGCTAAGCATTGTTAAACTTTATTAACTATTTTTTATTAAATTACTCTGTAACCTTGTGGAGCTTTTCTCCCCAGGACTCCACTGAAAAGGCACATCTGATGTCCAGTCAGGCAATTCTGGTAAGCAAATGTTAAATAAATAAATATGACAGCCATGGGCATTTCAAAGCAGGCTGCTGTGCATTTTGTATGTGGAATAAAGACCAAATATTTGGATGATATTTATATAATCTGTAGGTCAGTAAATTTGCTTTTATGCATGTGTAATGTGGCTTGCCACAGTAATTAGTAAGTCAAGACAACTGCTCCTATCTAGATGCAGTCAGTGACAAAGGCAACAGAAAGCTATAAATACTGAAAAGGAAACAAGCTGGTTGTACTTTGCAACCTGGAAGTCCCAGAGAAACAAAAATAAAAGTAATAAGTTGAACCAAGTTCATTGGAGCTTAAATGGCTAAATATTGTCCTGAGTGCACACTCAGAAATAGTGTACTGTGTTTGTGAATTACTAGTTAACAGTTTATGGGTCTGTGATGTAAAGGAAAAAATGAACTGACTTTATGCGGTTGAAACATACACTACTGTCTTGAAATCCATTGCAGACCAAAAAACATCAGTAAACTAAATGAAAAGTAGGTACTTCTAGTAACAACCAGGCCATGGACTGACAGAACAGAATGCTTCAGAAGTCATTGCTGAATACCAGGAAAAACAGAGTCATGTCTTGACTTCTGATGAACAGCACTAAAAATGGGTTTATTGCAAGAAAGTTACATCACTAAAGGTAACCTTAAATAAGGAAAAGAGAAGACAGCTAATTGTACTTTCTGCTGTGCTAAGGTTTCAGAGGTTTGTAAGAAACAAACAGTAATTCACTGCAACAAGTCTTTTGTATCCCCCCACCCCAACACTCATTACTTTACTTATTTACATTTTCTGCCATCATTGGGGCTTCTTCAGTTTTATTCATGGTAGAGGTGATCAGAAAAGCTAGGGATAATTTCTACATGTAAATTTATATCCAGTACTTTCTCTCTACTGATTTTAGATATATATATAAATATAGATATAGATACAGATACAGATATGGATATAGATATAGATATAGATATAGTTATAGATATAGATATAGATATAGATACAGATACAGATACAGATATAGATACAGATATAGATATAGATATAGATATAGATACAGATACAGATATAGATATAGATATAGATATAGATGCAGATACAGCTACAGATACAGATATAGATATAGATATAAATATAGATGCAGATATAGATACAGATATAGATACAGATATAGATATAGATATAGATATAGATGTAGATACAGATGTAGATGCAGATACAGATATAGATATAGATATAGATTTAGATTTAGATATAGATATATATTTAGATCTAGATACAGATATAGATGTAAATTTAAATACAGATATATATATATATATATATATATATATATATATATATATATATATATATATATATATATAGATTTAGATACAGATACAGATACATATACAGATACAGATATAGATACAGATATAGATATAGATATAGATTTAGATTTAGGTTTAGATACAGATATAGATATAGATATAGATATAGATTTAGATTTAGATACAGAAACATATATAGATATAGATATATATATATAGATATATATATATATAGATAGATAGATAGATAAAGATTTAGATATAGATTTAGATATAGATATAGATATAGATACAGATACAGATACAGATATAGATATAGATGTAGATGTAGATACAGCTACAGATATAGATATAGATATATATATATAGATATAGATATAGATTTAGATACAGATACAGATATAGATATAGATAGAGATGTAGATGTATATGTAGATACAGCTATAGATATAGATATAGATATATGTATAGATATAGATTTAGATACAGATACAGATATAGATATAGATATAGATATAGATATAGATATAGATATAGATAGAGATGTAGATGTAGATACAGCTATAGATATAGATATAGATATAGATATAGATATAGATATAGATACAGATACAGATATATATATATATATAGATAGAGATGTAGATGTAGATACAGCTATAGATATAGATATAGATATAGATATAGATTTAGATACAGATACATATACAGATATAGATATAGATATAGATATAGATAGAGATGTAGATGTAGCTACAGCTATAGATATAGATATAGATATAGATTTAGATACAGATACAGATATAGATATAGATAGAGATGTAAATGTAGATACAGCTATAGATATAGATATAGATATAGATATAGATATAGATATAGATATAGATTTAGATACAGATACAGACACAGACATATATATAGCTATAGATATAGATTTAGATACAGATATAGATTTAGATTCAAATGCAGATAAAGATATAGATACAGATATAGATATAGATTTAGATATAGATTTAGATACAGATATAGATACAGATATAGATACAGATATAGATATAGATAGAGATGTAGATGTATATGTAGATACAGCTATAGATATAGATATAGGTATAGATATAGATTTAGATACAGATACAGATATAGATATAGATATAGATATAGATATAGATAGAGATATAGATAGAGATGTAGATGTAGATACAGCTATAGATATAGATATAGATATAGATATAGATATAGATACAGATACAGATATATATATATAGATAGAGATGTAGATGTAGATACAGCTATAGATATAGATATAGATATAGATATAGATATAGATATAGATATAGATATAGATATAGATACAGATATAGATATAGATATAGATATAGATATAGATAGAGATGTAGATGTAGATACAGCTATAGATATAGATATAGATATAGATTTAGATACAGATACAGATATAGATATAGATAGAGATGTAAATGTAGATACAGCTATAGATATAGATATAGATATAGATATAGATTTAGATACAGATACAGACACAGACATATATATAGCTATAGATATAGATTTAGATACAGCTATAGATTTAGATTCAAATGCAGATAAAGATATAGATACAGATATAGATATAGATTTGGATATAGATTTAGATACAGATATAGATATAGATATAGATACAGATATAGATACAGATATAGATATAGATATATATATAGATATTTTCTGTCATAACCATGCTGGTTAAATAACATTATGCCCCAAAATGTCCATAAAGCAGATGAGGTAACTGAGGCCTATACAGCTGATATATTTCAGGAAAATTATCCTAAAAAGGAATAGTGCAGTGGTAGCTCATTGATCAGGGGGAGTAAACTTCTAATGTATTGAAGGTCTTGGTTAGCTCGATAAAGACTGTTTCTATGAGGTTTCCTTTCTCCATATTTAGAAGGCTGTCATCTATAGCTTGTAGATTGTTGTCATAGTGCTGGAGCCTGTCCAGAATCAGTTCAAACTGAAAAAGGGCATTTTCCATGTGAATGTGTATTTAAATGTGCTTTTAATATTACATTATTCAGTCAGAAGAAGTCTCATATAAGGAGCCAAAAGTGCTTACTAAACTGATTATTTATCTGCTTGATTTTATTTTGCAGTTTTTTTGTAGACTTATCATACTCCAAGTATAGCTTTACTGTTATTGTTTGACTTTGGTTTTAATTCAGTGGTTCATGGAGAACCAAGCAGGATCCTTTTTGATGATACTGCATTTTGGATTCACTTTACATGACACACCCAATGATTAAATTATTCTTAACCAGGAGGGATGTGTAGCTCAGTTGGCAGTTCCAAGGATTAACAATTGTAATTCAAATGCTGTTTTTCATAGACGTGATGATGCCCTCACAGGATGTTTGGCTCCACCAACAGACCCTTTAGTCAGTGTTAAACTAACAAATGCAGGCTACTCAATGTCTAACTTGGCTGAAGGATTTCATGAGCTAGAGAGAGATCTACTCAAATTGAAGCGCCTGCAGGGGGACAGTTTATATTCTGAAAATTGTATGTTAGTGCAAAGGGTGCCAAAGGGTCTAAGAATCAGCAAGATGCCAGTTGGAGATAACCTACCTGAGGAATTTATAGAAAAATGGGTAGAACTTAATCAAAAGATGGGTCTGCAGTATGTGGAGATGTTAGTTAATTTAAATAAACAAAAGATAGAGTGTCTGAATGAAAAAACATTTGTGCAGCCTTTTTCTCTTTAAAACACACCACCACCAGTGACAATTTTTATACCAAATTCTGTCTGATTTAGGATAAATGTATTAAAGAAAATGAGTTACTCAAAAAAAAAAAAAAAAAAGATCAAAAGAGACCAGGCTGAGTATTGGTGGGGGGGGGGGGTCATGGTCTACCAGAAATTTGAACCAGGGCAGAGATTAGAAAAAGGGAAGAAAGTGGAGAGAGAGAAACAGGAAATGAAAATGGTGTTTCAAATCACAATGATGAGAATGTCATATGCAGGTCAGAGCGTATACCCAATGGCAGGCAAGGAATACTGCACAGACTAGTCGTTTGCCTACAAGCATTCCAGGAAAAGATAGGATTGAAGCAAACTTTAATTTTAACAATGCTCTAGCTTTTCAGCCAGTGCAGGTATAAAATCAAGCAGGAACATCGAACAGAACATGGCCAGAGGTAGCAGGTTCTTCAAATGTACTTTTAAAATTGTAAATGTATCATCTTTTGTTTTAGATAATGAAGCATATAAAGGTTTGAGCAAGGGCTGGAACTTTGTTCCTGCCAAAAGGGCTAATAAATGTGATATAATTAACTGCCTGAGGGATTATACTAGAAAGTTGAATTTTAAGTTCTTGTATAAATCTGAAACTAAAAGTGAATGTTTGTTTCATAAACCTAGTATGTGTAATCCACCTTTGGAAAAAGAACTGGAAATGTTCTGATTACCACTGAATTGCAGATTATAGAATTACTTAACAAGAAACCTGTTGCTAGGCACTATAATATGTCTGAAAAAGAAAGGAGTGTATTTTATAGTTTGTTAAACAATAATGGTATTCTAATGACACTAAAATGTATGAAATGCTGTCAGACGATAATTTGTAGAAACCTGTCTCCCATTTGAAAGTTATAAAAGCATGTTCATTTACTGATTTCCTGATATAGGACTGGTTTTGTAGTGGAAGAATAACAGAAGTAGTCAGGAAATATTTAATGGTTGATAATATAAAATTCAGTAGAATGTTCCATTTACCTAAAGTGCATAAGGATTTGGGCAACCCCAGACCCATAGTTGCCAGTAACAAAGGTAAAACTGAGGCTATGATAATTTTTGTATACAAGCTTCTGCAAAGACTTGTAGAACTTAGCAGATCTTTTGCAAGAGACACATTTGACTTCAAGGCTAAGATGGATAGCACATTAGTAGACAAGACAGATTTGTTGGTTAGCCTTGATATAAAATCATTGTACGTGGTTATACCTAATGACGAAGGTATGAAAACAGTTAGGGTTGATTAATTGATTCTAAATTGTTTTCTAGTAATACCGTGTGTCTTTTGATGGAAATATTGGGCATGATATTGAGCTACAATTTCTTGAATTCAATGGTAAGATGTTTCACCAGATTAATGGGGTGGCAATGGGGGCTGCTATGGCTCCCTGTTATCCCAATATTTTCATGCATAGATGGGAAAGGACAAACATTTTTGACAGTATGTATGCAAATAATATTATATTATTTAAAAGCTTCATTGATGATATGTTTTTAATTTATAGGGGAAGCACAGAAAAGTTGAGTGATTTTCTAACTTACTTGAATAAGCGTCTATATCACATTATCGAAATCTTGCTACATCGAATCACTAAAGGTCGACCTCTAGTGATCAATGTAGTAAAACATCGAATAACGTTTAAAAAAAAAAACAAACAAAAATAAAAACTAACTAGCGTAGGCAGGGGGCAAGTCCCCCTGCACCCTCCACACACACCCTTCTTAAATATTCCAACTCCAAGACAGCACTACATTGAGCTAAACGGAAATCTCCCCCATGGAGATTTCTGTTTACCTGCACAATGTTTGCATTTTCTACGTTGTCGTGCTGACAATATCAGCTTCGAGATTGTTGGCTTTCGACATCGTGAAGTAGACCCTTGAATAATATCAATTCTTTTTTGAAATTTACATCTGGATACAGCTTGGATAACATTAATTATTTAGATGCAACAGTGTTCAAGGAAAATGGAAAATTAATAACCAAAATATTTAAGAAGAAAGTTCAAAACAATGCATATCAAGATTATACCCTACCCTAAAAAGCAAAAAAATATTGTGAAGGGACAACTTATGAGAGCTAACAGGTTGTTAGTAAAAGATCAAATTTTTTTCACTGAAAGTGCCAGTTTATGTAATAAATTTGTAAGCAGAGGTTCCCCACCAGGTTAGTGATAGAAAAATTCACTGAAGTATATAATTTGATTAAACAAGGAAATTGTACAACTATAAAACCCAAGGAGATCAACTACAGGGTGTCCATTCAAATAAGTAATAGTGCTGATGGCAAAGCTATAAACAAAGCTATAAAAATATAATAACTAACAAGTGAAAAATTTTAAGTTGTCCAGAAGTAAACAAGGTTTTTGGGGAGCACCCGGTGTTTGTACAAAAAAGGGGCAAGAGCTTTAAGAATTATTTTTAAAGTTAAATATGCCCAGAGCAAATGCACAAAGCCAGGTGTATTCAAATGCTAGAACTGTAACTTTTGTGATTATCTGTACACTGATATAGAAAAATAAAGGGTACTTACGTATTATCCCAACCAGATTTCTAAAGTGGCATTCTTCGTTATATTTGGGCAAAAAGAGTTATATTAACCTTAAAAGGGGTGTGTATACAACTAGGTAGTAGTGTGTCACAGTGGGTATGAGGCAGGAAGAGGAATAACAGTCAAATTTTCTACTCCTGGGTGGCGTACTTCATTTGTTCTGTGAACTCCGCAGTGTTACACTGCATTACACATCCTGCATTCCTAATTACAACCTTAGCATAGGGAAGTCACTCAAGAAATACCATCTAACTATTCATGGGCACTAATTATCAAAAGCAAAGGTGCCTGTAAGGAATAGTAAGTAACAGGGTAGTGATTCCTCAGGGACTGCTGCCTTTCTCCCCAGGGGAGCTCCTGTGCCAGGGGTGTTAAACATTATCCCACTTCACACAGATACTACTGTTCATCTGAACTTGTTTACTCCCAATCGCCAGTTACACTAGTAACAAGAGGTGCTATAAATGCTGAAAGATTCTACAAATGTGTACCGAATTTAAAAACCCCAGATTACACTGTCACCATGTAAAGGGCTTTGCAATGGGCTGCTTGTCTTGTTGGGAACTTGATGAGTTTCATCAGTTATAACATTAACAATGACTCAGAAGCAGCAGTCATGTCAGGAAAGGATGCTCCCCAGGAAGAGGAATCCTGCCATTATTCCTCTTCCTATATGAAAAACAATCTGACAGAATAGTATTTAACAGTTTACACATCCCTTCTTAGGTTAACAGACATTGTTTCATGAAAACATTACAAATCATGACGGGTTAGGAATCTGGTTGCGATAATATGCAAGTACCAAATATAGTATTAGTGATTATAAATTTAAAATTAAGGGACGCTTTGCTTATGAATCAAAATTTGTAATATACTTAGTAGTTTGTAGGTCTTGCATGTCTTTTTATGTAGGTCATGCCACTAGAGAATTATATAAAAGAATATATGAGCACAAGTATGCAATTTAGGTGGGGGGGTAAAAAAAATGCACTTGGTGAATACTATAGTACTAGTAAATGCAAGACAGACTATACGTTTAAGGTTTTGGATCAAATACAAGAGTTTAACAAACTGCTTAATGCTGAAGATGAATTGGGGTCATGTGAATATCTGTGTCAGGTAAAATTAAATGTTTGCTATCTGCCAGGATTGAACAACAGGGAAGATTTAGTTGTTTATCTGAAGATGAAAGGATTAAACATTAATGTGCCTGAAAAGGGTGTTTTCCTTGTGACTATTTGTGTATTTAAATGTGTTTTTAACATTATATTATTTAGTCTGAAGAAGTTTCATATAAGGAGACAACAGTGCTTACTGAAATGATGATATTTTAATAAATGTTGCTTTTTATTTTGCTGTTTTTTTTTTGTGGACTTATTATACTCCAAGTGCAACTTTACTATTATTTTTTGATTCCACAAGGATCCATATTGTCCCCAGTCTGATTCCCTTCTTACATCAACTGGCTTTCAACTTCCTTCCCTGACCAGCCTGATGACATGGTTACCTGTAGCTGAAGTCCACCAATTGCTCCAGTCTTTAACCTCCTTCAGACAGACCTCACAAATCTTAACTTATGGCTAGAGCAACACAAATTTCTCCTCAATGTAAAAAAAAACAAAATAAGCCATGTTACTTGTTGCTCTCCAAAGGCTACAACATTTTCTGCAATTTGAACATCACACTCAACAATACAGCCCAATACAAATTGTCCAAATCTACAAATGTTGAGAGGTCTGGTTACACTCCTCTCTCATCTTCTCATTAAAGTAACCAAAACTAAAGTAAACACATTTCTAGTTAAGAAAAATCACACACTTACCCCCACCTCAAGCTAGGTCTAAAACCGGCAAAGGTATCCTTTGTCCACAATTGGAATATGCCCCCCTCTTTAAATAGTACCCACTTCAAAAAAGAACTTCTCTCAACAACATTTTCAGATTCATAACACTATCCCTCAGAATATAACATCACCACCACATCCTATTCCAAGTTGTGGCTGAAAATTATTCTTTGGACCGGCTCACTTACCTGACTTATCCCACAGAAAATCATACTCTTTTTAGGTTCAGTGAACCTTCATTCTCCTGATCATGGTATTTTTCCTCTTCCTTGCCAGCAGAGTCTCTGAGAGGCAAGCTCCATGTAGTCTCAGATGTCTCTCCATAACCAATCTGTTTATACCATATGCAAAACCAAAACTGCATTAAACATGCTTTCTCTGCTATAGGCTCTATACTCTGGGAATCCTTCCCTCACACAAATATGTGACATCCTTTCCTTATCCATCTTCAGGAAAGAACTAAAAGTCTATCTCTATCAACAAATAAAGTGCAACTGCTTAAAGACAGACAACATCACTCAGCCCCAACTCCCCTACCAGACTATAAATGCCCACTACCTCCTTCTACTGTAAGGTTAAACAACACTCTGTACCATGCTTAGTACTACTTATGCTACGTTTGGTCTCTGTTCATATTCTCATATGTAGAGTCAACAATACTGAATAATTTCATTCTTTCATTAATGTACATTGTCAAATCATTTCACGCACCTTTAATAACTTTTTTCACATGTGTTGTGTTATTTTATTTTTCCATTCTATGTATAACTACATTGTGTTGTGTATTAATTTACTCTCAGGTTTAGTTTGAAAATCCTGTAACTGGGTTAGTGTTCTACTCCAGTTAAGAAATATGTAAATAAAAATGTAAATATAAAAATACTACAAAGTAACCTTATGAAGCAAAACAAGCCTTGCAAATTAAGAGGCAATAGAGTATCATATAAAACACACAGGAAGATGCCATTTAATTTCATACTGTATAATCAAGAGTTATACAACCCATGGGACAAGTGCAGAAACACAGATAGGGTGTTTGCTGTAAAGTAGTCATTGTGTGACCTACAGAAAATAGCAACATGAAATGAGAAGAAAGTTACAGATGTTATAGCAATGTGGCTGACATCATTCTGTCAAGACTGCTGTTACTGAAGACAGCGCAGTCAGTACACAGATCAGCAATGTCAAAGTCACCAGCCCCACTACCTACTAACTTTAACAACATATCTGTGATGGCAGACATTCACTTCTCATCAGTGAAACGACCTGGGAGCCATACTTCTCAACTGTCCAGATTTCTGCAGAATGTCCTGATCTTTTCCTCATATTTTTGGTCTGTTCCTCATAAAGTTTGTGGTTTTCTGACAAATCACTGCTGATTGAACTAACTAAATAATTACATACATCCAAGTTTCAGACTTCATATCCTTCAGAAAATGCATGCTAGCACAAATTCTGTTATTCAAAAAAACTTTCTAAGTTTATACAAGCAATATTTCAAATATATCTCTATTTTTGGGCCTTTGTTCTCCCATTATTTTGACTTTGTAAAGATTTATTGTGCTAAGAGGTTGAGAGGTATGCTCAGAACAAATAGCTGATATATTTATTACAATAAAATATCCCTATAACCCCTGACCTGTTGAAATTTCCATGTAAACCAGACATTTATCTTGTGAACCTCTACTGTGAACAAATGTTCATGTCCACTAAAACATGGTCCATGCAATGAGTATTGTAAAGATAATTGTCAATAAAAGCATATAATGTCTCATTAATCAGTTTAGAACTAACTCCAAGTTCAGCATAGAAAATCTTATAACACAATCCATTCATTTGTATATAAATTAACACATATAAATAGGGATATGCACCTGAACATTGTTCACAAAAATCAAGAGCTGTTCGATTTTGCCACGGAATGTAACTCTGCCCCATGTAAATATTCTCTTACATTTACAGAGTATTGCAAAATACCATATTGCATTGATACCAATTATCATAGCTACATATGGTATATGCTTCAGCGAGTCTGCAAATTGTTTTGATTGCGCATAATATACCTCTCAACTGTACAGATTTTCACAGAATGTCCAGATTTTTGCCTAATATTTAAGGTCTGTTTTTCCTAAAATTGTATTTTTCTGACAAATTATTGGCAGATTATTAAATATTGAAGTTAGAAAATAATGACAGAGAATTGAGTTTCAGACTTCAAACCCGTCAGAAAATTTGTGCTAATGCAAAACCTGTTATTCTATCCACTTTATAAGTTCGTAAGAGCAATATTTAAAAATTGTCCCTGTTTTGGGCCTTTGTCCCATTTTTATTTATGACTTTGTCCAGATTTCTTGCTCTAAGATGTTGAGAGGTATGGCGCATAAGGGAGAGAGAGACATCTTTTGGTCCCACAACCATACACAACCATGAAGCCCTACCTTTAGTATGTCAGTGACTCCCATGCACTGGCCCAGTAATCAAGGAGCCTCAATCCTCACCAATAGCACCAGTGAGGGGCATCCACATTGGGAGGATAACAAGTACACACACAGTAAAGTACAATTTCTCTTAAGAGCACACAGAAATCACAGTCAGTCTGGGGCTGGTTTCTCCCTTTCTCTCCAGATCCCCAATAATACTCTCCAATGGCACAGCTATAGGGCTCAGATTCTAGCTGAGTAGCCATCCCAAAACCTCCAGTACCCTCTCTGTCCAACCAGTGCTTCATGTCCCCATCAAAGTAGCTGACACACACACACACACACACACACACACACACACACACACACACACACACACACACACACACACACACACACACACACACACTTTGAGATTTGGTTTATATACAAACACGCAGACACTCCTGGGGAAGGCTGGCACATGTTCTCTAGTTATGCCCCCTTCTGCCCAGACTATACGGTAATACCACCTGCCACCAACTACTCTTATCAGCTACTCTAAAGGCCCTTACCAAAGGGTGTCCAGTTCGACTGTGCAATGTTACTGTTACCCAAGACTATTGGAGTGGCTTGTACAATATCACCAAATACATGCAAGTATTCTAAGAGCTTAAATTGTCTCTACATAAAACAGCCACAGTTAAAAGGTTTAAAAATATTTAATAATATATAATAAAAACACAAGACAGTGCTCATTACTTCAAACAGTGACAATAGAGAGTTCAGAAATCACAGGAAATACTTTAAAACAACATTGTAAGACAGTCTGCATAAATATAGAAAACAACTAGACTAATCTTACTGTATTTCTATCTAACTCTAACAGAAATCACTGTACCTAAATAACTTACTTACAGAGCAAGGCAAAGTGCTGGTGTGCTGATGTGTTCAGGTTCAGACACAAATACAAAATGCCATTTCTTTCTCTTGAGATAGTTATTAAATTGATAATACACATTACTGCTGAGTCATTTCAGATTACATCATTCTTGTCACTTCTGCTTAAGTTTCCCAGGCTCACAGAACTTAAAATTAACATTTATTTGTGATTCTGCAGCTGCCAGGAATTCACAGCAATAAAAGACACTTTACATGTGAAACCTAGTAATTATTTCTTTCTTAAGATAATAAAAAGAATTTCCAACTGTAGACATCCTGTCGCCTAGCTTGAGATCACACACAGTCATAAAATTCTTTACTTATCAGCTTTCTTACAGCAGGGTGCACTATGGTTACATTTTTGAAGCTCAGCTCATAACACAGTTTTTCTTACATTTGTCAAACAATCCTGTGGCTCATATTAATATTTACAATGGCATAGAATTATTTACAACATTATATCTAGCTAGGCTGGCAGTCTTCACATCCCCCCCCCAGAGAACTCAAGCTAGTTTTTCAAGTGTCCCTTGAGAAACGTTGCTTGAGAGGGTTGAGTCTATCTAGGTATACCTTACCCCATTCCATGTCTTGACAGCCCATCTGCATTGGTGTTGCTAAGCCCACTGCAGTGCTGCACTGACATATCATATGCTTGCAGCCCTAGGCTCCATCTTAGCAACTTGGCATTTTGCTGACTGGCTCGATGTAACCATGTTAGGGGATTGTGATCTGTAACTACAGTGAATTTCAGAAGGCTGAAGTTTTTGCAATTCGCACACAATGGCTACACATTCCTTTTCTACAGGTGCATAGCATTCCTCCCTGGGTTGGAGCCTATGACTGAGATGAACCACTATGTGCTCTTCTCCCTCTGAAGAAATCTGGCTAAGTACAGCCCCACCCCATGGTTCGAAGCATCCACCTGCATAACAAATTCTTTGCTGTAATCTGGACTGACTAACACAGGGGGTCCTGCCAAAGCTTCTTTAAGCTTCTGGAACACCTGCTCACATGCTGTGGTTCACATCACCTTATCTGGCCTGTTTTTCCTTGTCAGGTCTGTGAGGGGAGCAGCTATGGCACTATAACTGGGGACAAACTTTCTGTAGTACTCTGTTGTACATAAAAATGCCCTCACCTGCTTTTTGGTAACAGGTACAGGTCATGGCTGAATGGCTTCCACTTTGGCAGATTCTGGCCTGATCTTAACCCTCCCCACTCCATGTCCCAGTTATGAGACCTCTGCCATACCCACCTGACAATTGCTAGGCTTAATAGTCAACCCTGCCCTCGGTAGTCTGCCCAGCACCTCCCTGACATGCTGAAGGTGTTCTTGCCAGGAATGGCTTTAGATGGCAATATCATCTAGATAAGCAAGGGAAAAAATCCTGCTCCTGCTAGGATATGATCTACCAGCCTCTGGAAAGTCGCTGGGACATTTTTCCTCCCAAAGGGCATCTTTGTGAACTCATACAAGCCAAAAAAGAATCACAAAGGCTGACCTCCCTTTACCACTGGGAGTCAAGGGCACCTGCCAGTAACCCTTGGTAAGATCAATGGAGGTAAGATACTTAGCCCCACCCAGCTTCTCTAGGGCTTCATCTGTCCTAGGCATGGGATAAGCATCTGACTCTGTGTAACTATTTAATTTCTTGTAGTCCATACAGAACCTGGTGCTGCCATCTGTCTTTGGCACCAGCTCCACTGGGGAGGCCCAGGGACTGATGGACTCCTAAATTACCCCTAGTTCCAACATTTCCTGTATCTCCTCCCTCAAAGTCTGTTCAGCTCTCTCAGGAACCCTATAAGGGGCTTACCTAATAGGCCTTTGGGGTCCTGTATCCACCTGGTGCTGCACCAGGTGGGTGCACTCTGGTTTTCCAGTGAACATGTCCCCAAACTCCTGTAACACTGCTCAAATTTCTTGAATCTGGGTAGGAGACAGCTGCTCCGACATTGCCACCCATTCCACTGAGGTGTCAGTCCGACCCTCACTGAGGAGATCAGTTACCAGATCTCCCGCAGACTCCTCCTGCAATCCACTGCACGTACTCAGCACAAGGGCCTCCCTATCATGGTAAGGTTTCATCATGTTAACATGGTACAATATGTGCTCCTGCCTCCTGTGTAGCAGCTCCACCATGTAGTTAACATCACTGACCTTCCTTACCACCTTGTAGGGTCCCTCCCAGGCTGCTTGCAGTTTGTTGTATCCGACAGGAATGAGAGCCATTACCTGATGCCCTACAGCATACTCTCTAGCTCAAGCATTCTTGTCATACCAGACCTT
Source organism: Protopterus annectens (assembly GCF_019279795.1). NCBI lineage: Eukaryota > Metazoa > Chordata > Ceratodontiformes > Protopteridae > Protopterus > Protopterus annectens. The sequence continues at coordinate 1,626,727,629 of NC_056732.1, forward strand.
TTTCTACTGTTGGGCTTCCACCAGGTCCTGAGGTTTAGGACATATGCCACAACAGACTCATGGTGAGATTCACACTCACCCTCCCACTCATCACAAACTAAGTCTAGAGGCCCCCTCACCCTATGCCCATACAACAGCTCAAAGGATGAAAAACCGGTGGATTCCTGGTGAACCTCTCTGTAAGCAAACAACAAATGGGGCAAATATTTGTCCCACTCCCTCTTAAACTGGTCTGAAAATGCCCTAGCATGGACTTGAGTGTAGAGATTAACCTCTCAACAAGACAATTAGTCTGGGGATGATAGGGGTGGTTTTTAGGTGCTTCACCCCACAGTGATTCCACAGACAAGCCAGCAAGTCTGACATGAAATTGGCACCTCTGTCAGTCAGCATTTCATTTTGGAAACCTACCCTGCTGAAAATCTCTAACAAAGCATTTGCCACATTTTCTTCCTCAATGGAGGACAAAGCCACTGCCTCAGGGTATCTTGTAGCAAAATCTACTACCTCTAGGATATACTTTTTCCCTGTGGAGCTTGGAGTATTCAGAGTCCCCACAATATCCATAGCTACCCTCTGAAATGTCTCCTCAATCACAGGCAAAGGCATCAAAGGAGCTTTCACCTTGTCTCCTGCCTTTCCTACCTTTTGGCACTGCTCACAGGTCCTGCAGTACCCTGTTACATCTCTGGAAATCCTAGGCCAATAAAAGTTCTGCATAATACATCTCTTTGTATGTTTTATGTCCATATGACCTGCAAAGGGAATATCATTGGTTGTGGCTAGAAGTGCCAGACAGTAGTCTCTAGGCACTACCAACTGCTGTATTCTCTCACCCTCTAGCCCTCCCTCAGGGGTCCACTCTCTGTACAGTAACCCTTTGTCCCACTATACAGATTCCCCCCTTCCTTTGAGAATAAGGTGCCTCACTAGCTACCTGCCTCAGGCCTTGTAATGTAGGGTCTGAGACCTGAACCTGCCTCAACTCTCTTTTTGTAAACCTTCTCAGCTCTCTTTCCACATGAAGTTTGGCATCCTCTGACAGCAGTGCCTCACTTTCAGACAAGGTACTACTACTCACCTCTACCTTTGCAGTCACTCTGTCCAAGGGAACATCAGTACCAACAAGCAGCTGTGGCTCACCTTCAGTCTCACTGCTACAGGGTAGCTCCTTCCCTGAAGTAACCACCTCACCAGTCCTGGCTGCAAGTATGCAGTCTGTCTGGGTCTCCCCAGGCTACCAGACTCACATGCTTGTCTCCAAGCCTGACTGCATGTAACTGCATTAACACATGGTACTGCATTATCAAAATCCTTCCCTATCAGGACATCTGTAGGATGGTAGTTTGGTATCCTTGTTGTATCAAGACAACCTACTATTCGCATTTTGTCATTCCCACTTACTAGCTCCCTCACCTTTTTTTCCCCACCTTGCCTCCATGGACATCTATATGCCACATGGTCCCACTGGTTGCATTCAAAACATTTAATCCTAGGTCCTGGATTTGTACCTGGACTAGTGGCTTCTCCTGCTACTGGCAGATTCTGTTGGGGCAGTCTGGGCTGCCCACCATGGGTTACCTTAGACCCATGAGCAGCACTGGGTGTCCCTTTCCTATGCAGTGATGACCTACTTGCTAGGTATAGGTCTCCCTTCTTCCCCAACTCATCTGCAGTAGAGCCCCATTACAAAGACATGCATCTGGAGCCTTTCTCCCTGGGTGCCCACTGAATATTGGCTTTGTTCCAAGTGGACTTTCCCGGTTAATAAATGTTAAATAAATAAATAAAAAAATAAAAAAAAAAATTGTCTATCAGCTAACCAGATGCTCATGTCTTCAGGCAAAGTGCTAAGGGCTTGTTCCCTCCGCAAAAGGTCTGTCAGACCTTCAAAAGTGGTGACCTGACATCCACTCACCCATCTATTAAAATAAGTGCCTAGTTCAGCAACATATTCACATACACTTTCATCTGCCTTGCGTCTATGCTCACAAACCTTTTTCCTATAAGCTTCATGTGTTAGCTTAAAAAATTCTAGCAAACAGTTGTTTACAGCATTATAGTTTAAAAAGTCAATGTCAGATAGTTTGGACAGAGCATTTACAGCTTTACCATGGAGTAAGGGGGTCAGTAACTGTACCCAGAGCCTTTGGTCAACATCATACTGTTTACATACCCTCTCAAACATATGAATGAAACTATTAAAATTATCCCCCTCTGTAAACTGTGAAAAAAATGTACTGACCTTTGTTGCTTCTGGGGTTCAGTTACTCCCTTCCCCATTACCTCCATGACTCTGGCGAAGAGTCAGCATCTCCTTTTCATGTTGCTTCTGCCTCTCCTTCTCCTCAGCTTCCAGACATAGCAGTTTCTCATTCTTAGCCTGCAGACATCCCAGTTTCTCGTTTTCCTCATTCTCTAAATGCCTCAGTCTCTTTGCTGCTTCTATTTCCAAATGCTTGGCCTCCAGCTCAAGTCTCTTTAGCTCCAGATGGATTTTTAAGTCTTCTCTAGAAAGGTTGAGCTGTCCATTCTCTGAGTGTTGTACATCTCCAATGCCAGTCTGATCATCCTCCTGGTTGCTAGTCTCAGATGTAGCCATAACTAAAGGTGTAATCATGTCTGCTTTAGGCAGGTTTCCATGCACCAGTCCTTTAGCCTGGCACATCTCAGCCAACTGGCTCCTTGTCAGCTTATCATACTCCTCTTCTGACATGCTTGCCTGCTCTCCCTGACTAATTAACTAACAAAAGAAATAAAATAATTGTGATCTGAACTCTGAATGTTCACTGTGTGGCTGATTTACAGTAGAAAACCCCCTTCAGTGATCACTGTATACACACTACAAGAATTTACTATCCACACCACTACAAACCAATTAATATGTGATGTGGTTAACTCACCACTATCAAACAATTAATATTTGATGTGGATATCCCACCACTGCCAAACAATTAATATGTGATGCCCATGCACTGGCCCAGTAATCAAGGAGCCTCAACCCTCACCACTAGCACCATTGAGGGGCATCCAGAACGGGAGGATAACAAGTACACACAGTAAAGTAAAATTTCCCTTAAGTGCACACAGAGATCACAGTCAGTCTGGGGCTGGTTTCTCCCTTTTTCTCCATATCCCCAATAAGACTCCCCACTGGCACAGCTATAGGGTTCAGATCTCAGCTGAGTAATCAAGCCAAAACCTCCAGTACCCTCTCTGTCCAACCAATGCTTCATGTCCCTCCCCAAGTAGCTGACACACACACACACACATTTTGAGATTTGGTTTATCTACAAACACACAGACACTCCTGGGGAAGGCTGGCACAGATTCTCCAGCTATGCCCCATTCTGCCCAGACTATATGGTAGTACCACATGCCACCAACTACTCTTATCAGCTACTCTAAAAGCCCTTACCAAAGGGTGTCCAATTCTACTGTGCAATGTCACTGTTACCCAAATAGTAAGTGTGACAAACAGCAAGGCTATTGGAGTGGTTTGTACCGTATCACCAAATACATGCAAGTACTCTAAGAGCTTAAATTATCTCTACATAAAACAGCCACAGTTAAAAGGTTTAAAAATATTTAATAATAAATAATAAAAACACAAGACAATAATTACTACAACACAGTGACAACAAAGACTTCAGAAATCACAGGAAATACTTTAAAACAACATTGTAGGACAGTCTGACATAAATATAGAAAACAGCTAGACTAATCTGTCTAACTCTAACCAAAATCACTGTACCTAAACAACTTACTTACAGAGGAAGGCAAAGTGCTGGTGACCAGATGTGTTCAGGTTCAGACACAAATACAAAATGCCATTTCTTTCTCTTGAGATAGTTCTTAAATTGATAATATGCATTACTGCTAAGCCATTTCAGATTACACAATTCTTGTCACTTCTGCTTAAGTTTCCCAGGCTCACAGAACTTACAATTTCACATTTCTTTGTGATTCTGCAACTGCCAGAAAGGCACAGCAATAAAAGACACTTTACACGTGAAACCTAAAAGTTATCTCTGTCTTAAGACAATAGAAACAATTTCCAGCTGCAGACATCCTGTCTCCTAGCATGAAATCACACACAGTCATAAAATTCTTTACTTATCAGCTTTCTTCCAGCAGGGTGCACTGTGGTTATATTTTTGAAGCTCAGCACATAATACAGTTTTTCTTACTTTTGTCAAACAAGCCTGTGGATCATATTAATATTTATAATGACATAGAATTATTTACAAAATTCTATCTAGCTAGGCTGGCAGCCCTCACAATGTCCTTTCATTCCTCTCTTCTGGAGTCAAAAGTAGTAGTGAGAAAGAGGCAAAGTCTGTGATTGTGGCAGTCATGCTGCAGTGAGCTAGGAGATATACAATGTCCATCAGATGTCCTGCAACTATGCCACAATGGGGGTAGGAGGATACATTGTCTCACTCTCTCACAGTGCTCAGCTGAAGTATAAGTATTGCTTACTGGGCTCATGCTCCTATGATGTTACATGCATGGAGCACAATTCTTAGCCTTCACCCACATGGTGGTCCTGCAGTTAGAGAATAAAATAATTTCTCTCAGATGGGTGAGACAACATTTGTTATTCCCTACCATCAATCTTCAGCTAGATCTTCCAAAACCTGGACCATCAATCAACCTTGGGATTACTGAAGATTAGTCAGGACTTTCTCCCTTTGCATCATGGGAATGATTAGGCAGGCCATAGCTTTGGGCATATGAACACATTATTGCCACTTCCAAGCAATTATATTAAAATAAATCCAACTAGAATGGCACCTCATATGCATGCATTGTATCATATACTTTAAATATTTATGATGGAGGCAAGTATGTTTTTTTTTTTGCTAGAGTATACGTTGAATCAAGGAAACATACTCCAAGATTTTAGGATTATGAATGACATTTTTTGCTAAGCCACTATTTTAGTCATGTCTTAGACAACTGTATGCATGTTTGTGTACATGCAAACACGTTTCTATGTGAGGAGTTCTAGCATTAATCTTTACAGCACAATTTGGATAGCCATTTGAGCTCATGTACTCCAGTTGTTGTACAATCCTGTTAAGTATACCTGTGAAATGAGCACAGGCGTATAATATACTATTTGTGTCCCCACTCTTTAGTCATATTGCTCCTGCATTATCTAGTTGACCTGACATTAAACATTGTAGGTATTTGTTTCAGTTAGTCTTTTTTGTTGACTGGGCTGGTCCTATATTCTGTACTTCCTGCATCATGTCACAAAAACTGTACTGTACTATTTTTTTTTGCCTCCTGGTGTACACTAGTAAACTTTTGCATCTGAGCTCCTGTGTGTTGTATCTTTTGTTTTATTCTAGGCCTAGAACAACTTTTTAGGGTAGAAGGAAGGTGGTAGACTATGTGAAATATAACTAGCAGACTGGGGGAAAGTTTGAGCAGGTTGGACCTTAGTTTAATGTTCCATCTGAAGGCCATCACTTTAAGAATATAGCATGTTAGATCTTGCACTGAGGATTAAGGTTCTGAGCTCTTTGATATTTGTTTTTTGTACCCATGGTAGAGGGTTTGATTCTTTCCTCCTAAATTTGCCAAATGTATGACTTTTAGTAAGCCACTTAACTAGACAGTCCTCCTTGGTCACCCCTGAAAAGGGACACTTATATCCAATCAGACCTCCCAGTTAATAAAAGTCTAAAATAAAATAAAAATCCTTTTCATGCTCCACTACAGTACCAGTACTGGATCATAAAGCCATGCAACAAGTGTGGGAACAGGGCTTACAACCATCTGAATTTTCTTATTTGAAAGGCAGGCATGCCAATTGCTGAGCCACAGAAATTGCTATGATATGCTTTGCACTTAATTTTAAATCTAGAGATGAATTTTAGTTTTTTCATTTGGTAACTGGTAATCCTCTTGGATACAACTGTCCCTTTTCAGGGGTGACCTGGGCACACTGTCTGGTTAAGTGACTTCCTTGGAATTACACATAGGGCAAATGGAGAGGGGAGGAATCAAACCTTTTACCTTGACTACAGTAAGCAGATCATTAAAAGTCCAGAGCCTTAATCCTCTTCAGCAGTTGCCAGACACTAACTGCCACACAATCACTAATCATTTATGTTATGCAGGTTTATGCTTTGCACATTTCATTCATGATTTCTAGATTGTAGCACTTAGAATGTTTGTCTAATTCATATAAACTGTGCAGACATGGAGTAAATTATACATCATATTAATTGTCTGACACTAAGGTTACCACCTTCCCTCTGTCCCTGTATGCACAATTGTCCCTATCTGGGCAGTTGCACCTTGTGTAGGAAATAGGACAAATGACAAATGTCCTGAGATTTTAGGACAAAGTATATTTTCTAACTTCCCCTAATGACTGTGTAAAGACAATTATTTTGTATCTGAAACACCTTGATATGATAATAAACATCAGAAAGAACTCAAATATTATAAAAGTAAGATTTTATTTTGGCAATAAAGTCCAGCCCTTTGTACTGGTTACAGGCATGGGTTGTCCTGCAAAATAACACATTACCATAAAAATATTCCACTTTGGGCACCTGAAAAGCTGGGCAATATTATCTAAGAATTTGGAACGTTGGTCAAATGTTGTCAGACTCTGCCACAGCAAGCCCCCCACTCAAGCCACAAGAAAGTCCATCAGCCTCCCTTAGATAGCAAAGCTTTTCTTTGGCCTATCTATAAAAAGCAGATACACTGCTGTACAAACAGTGCAAAGCCCCTTTATTATTGACCTGAAATCAAATACACATAATTTCTAAATATTAGCCTTCTGCTTTTAGCTCAATTTTATAGAAAAACATACAGTGTAGTTGCATTTTTAAGTAAATAAATATTTCAGATTTGTTTGGACCTAGAGACATTGGACTCCCCATCTGTGGAAGCTATCCTCTCCATGCTAAACATGTTCTAAAATAAATGTTTACAGCTTTAGGTAAATTCCCTGAGACTTTTCAACATTGCACAGCTGTTCTCTTTGGAACAGCTGTATACATGTCTGAGTATAAACTACTATCCTAAATTATTTGAGTATTTGAATACAAAGTCAAGTCATTTGGAACAGCTGTGTACATGCTTACAGCAAATCAAGCACTTGTTCAAGTGTGTTTATAATACTTGAGCAGTTCAAAGTTTTGTTTATAGAACTGAGTTAAACATTTGAAAACATTCATTGAATACTCCAAGTACTTTGCTTAGTAAAGTTATGATCAGCTGGACTGTTTGAAAATAATCAGAACCTTTAAAGTATATCATTAAGCTGTCAAAATATTTGGGAACTGGTACAAGTCTTTGCAGTATTTATATTCAGAAGGACTTGAACCATTTCTCTATTTGTTTCATTGCCTGTATAGCTTACTATTCAATGATGAGGGGTAGAGATTTTGGAATTTAAGGAACTACAAAAATATATGCAAATCTAAAATGTACAGTAGAAAATGAGGTAAAACGCACCATAAAAGTGAAGATTTGTAAAATAATGTTAGATACACAGCTTTACTTTGACTTATGAAGTCCTATTACAAACTATTTAAAACAAAACGTCTGTAAGGCAATGATCATAAGGGGATATAAATAAAAGCATTATTAAGCCGTGCACAATTCTTGAACATTATAAAATTATGCATTGGTTTGCATACCAGAAGGCAGTGCTTGCTATTATAGTTTAGTATATTCTGTTGAACAAAATAAAATGGCGTGGAGAAGCTAAAATGCTGCATACTTTGCCAGTCATAGAGATAAGGGCTGTGAAGAGCACAACCCTGCTTGTCCAGCCAAGCTGCAAAAATGTCAGCACTTTTACAAAAGGACTGTTGGATTCCCACTCTAGTTACTGATCAAGAGCTTGTTGACTAGTGATGGTAGATAAGACAATGCTGGACACCATCTCTTACATGTGCTGTGCGCATCCAATACCAGCTATTCTGCAGGGATAGCCCATTCAGTTGGTCACCAATGTTGGTTCTGCAGTCTGTATCTTGGATACAGAGATAATCCAACAGTTCAGAGGTGATACTCTAAGCATGTCTTTGCCTTCTGCATTAAGGATATCAGTTTTCACTTTCATAGTATAACATATTCAACAATGCATCACATTGTCTTACTCCTGGGGAGACTGAAGACCCCTATCTGATGTTCTCCAAAGGTATGCTTAGGAGAAGTACAACTGAGTGCAGGATCAAACATATGCATTCCTGTAGTACAGCACGTCTGTTACCTTGAAGAGAAGGTTCTGTTATCTGGGGGTCTGATCCAGTACCTACAAGAAATGGCAGAGTGGATGTTCCTGGTATGTGTTAAACTGCATGACACATAGCTCATAGGTTCATAGGCATGTACTAGGCCAGCTGCCCTTGTGGAGCATTTTAAGCCTAGCCAGTTTCCCAAAAGTAAGGATCAAACCCTGTACATTGTTTCTGTGAGGTAAACACCTTAACCATTATATTAACCCCTGCAGCACAAGTAGGCAAACAGACAGTGAATGCCACAGGCAAAAGTTGATCTGATGAAGAACAGGACGAGCTTGCGAAGTAAGTGTTACTACTTCAATAAGTCACACTATTGGCACAGCCATGCTGTGGTATTTACCATTGTCTGGTGGACTTGCATGAAGTATAGCATGTACATATGTCTGTACAATATGTATCACAGCCTCAAATATTCAAAACCTGTTTTTGCAGGCAGTAAAATGTAACATAAGCCTTCACTGCTGCTATGGCCATGGTAAACAGAGAAAGATTTTTTTAAAAAGATGAATGGCAAATAACTAACCAGAAAACAATCATAAAAAATAATGATTGTTTATAGAGTGTCTCATAGTATTATTCCTACATAAGATGGCAGTCTGTAGTGCTGATTTCATTATTGGCAACTAGACATTTTAGAGCCATTAAATATGAAGAAGTTTGGCGTGTAAAGTGACTTTTATCTGACAAATAAGGCAGTAAGTTTGTTACTTATTAAAAGTTTTTCTCATCCTCTAAATTATGTACAATGTCAACATTTTCGGTAAGTTTTGTCAAATTCTAATATATATGTGCAGCATACCATTTTAGTCTTTAATATCTAAGTACAATGCAATTAAAAATAAATATGCAGCATAAATAAAACATATCAGAGTGCTAAATACAGCTAAATACAAAATCAAAAACATTTAAAATTAAGTCAACAGAATAGGTAATATTAAATAAAAAACAATTTAAAAAGATAAAAAGAAATTTATATACATGCACTGAAACTCAGCTAAGTAATTATATTTCAGGGACCTTTGAAATGATATAATCAATCTTACTCAGCCAAGTCAGAGATGATATCTAATTCCAAAGTATCAATGGCAGGCAAGTGAAATCAATGCCTACTCCATTTTGCAGACTGTGTCATAGAAATGATAATATTAAAATCTGTATTATATATCATAAAGTAATTATTAGTTCAGATATTTCTAGTTGTACATAAAAAATCTAACAGGAACAATATATATATGTCACTGCCTTCTTATATAGGTATAGTATAAGACACTCTAAACAATTAAATGCATCAGTACACTAAACACCATAAGGTAATACTAGCTGCAGATGTTAACTTAGACTGAAATGTTCAACACAGATCCCAGCATTACAGACTTGCAACCTTAAACAATCAAACCCAAATTTTACAAGATGGAAGAAGCTGAAACTATACGGCAAACAGTCCAGCTATGATATCATAGTAACTAGTTTCCCAAACAAAGCTAAGGCCACTGAAATTATGCCTCACTCAGTCAGCAACCATTGTCCTATAATAGCCACTTCAACTTTAAAATCAGTTGGACATGCAAAGAAATGAGAACATCAGATCAGAAGTCCAAGTAGCTCCAATTACAAAGAAGATCAAACAGAACAGAATACGGTAGTTTAGGCACATGTACAGGAAAATATAAGACAAGCTGGTGAAGAAGATATGAGACAGACAGGGAGAAGGTAAGTGGAACTGAGGGTTTACAGCAAAGAAATGAATAGATTGTGTAACAGAAGCTCTGCAACAGTCAGGCATGACTGAGGTGGGAGAGTGGCACTGAACTGAGTGAGAGGGAGACAGTTGATGCGAACCTCTGACCCCATTTGGAAAACAGGGAAAAAGGGTATTGTGATGATGCTGCTGCTGCTGATAATATTTCTCTACATGGATTGAAACTCTCCTGCACAATTATTTTTCAGGAACCTTTGAAGTGAAGGATTAGTTTTACACTCCCAAATCAGCGATGTTAACTGATTCCATAGGAAGAGGGACAGGTAGGCAAAGAGTGCCAACTAAATGTCTCAAGCGGCAACATGGAAATAACCAGAGGCTTGTCACCTGACAATCCCAGACTATGTAGGGCATAACAGGTAAAAATTAAAATATAAAACTGATGTCTTCACAATTGCAAAACAGTGCAGATCTTGCAGCAAGGGGTAATATCACATGCAAGATGCATTGCTCAAAACCTTAGCAGAATATTTCTGCACTTACAGAATGTGAGGAAGGTTCCCCTCACTATGGCTAAGTGCACTGCACTAGTCCAAACAGGAGAAGTTAGAGCATGTATTAATATACCCAAATTTGCAGGTGAAATTAAATGCTTAATCCAGGAGACATTTGCTAATATGGAAAGGTGTAAGCAATAGTTTCCTACAAGGTGGGTATTATCAGGAAATAACAGACCACCTAGTGGTGTTATGAAAGCCAGCACTGCATGCAGAGGACCTCCTCATCCCCAGAAAGGTATTATAGATATTAAAAAATAGTCTATGTGCTTTGCTTCTTTTGTAGTTTGCATCATAACACTGATGATATTGTGGCAATTGCCCGCTGATTGTTTACTATTTCTTCTGACCAGTTTGCCTGTATAAGTGTCCAACTACTCTTGGACAGATGAAGTATCTTTCCCTAAAATTTTACTAGACTACAAGTCATTTTTATTAATAAATGTCTTCACTCTTTAGTCATGCAGCACTGGTGTCCTGCTCCTGCAGCATCTGTAATGATGCCTGTATATTGCTGTTTAACAGTACATTCAAATAAATAATGCTTTCTGAATAGTTACTTCAGTTAATGGAGGCATTTAGCTATACTTACAGTTAGTTTATGCTGTTTTTCCTTAGCGTTTCTTGGTTTTCTAATACCCAAACACACACACACACACACACACACACACACACACACACACACACACACACACACACACACACACACACATGCGCGCAAGCACGCACACGCACCAGAGGCAGGAAGGTGCTGAAGGCAGAGGTGGGGAAGAGGTCCAGAGAGACATTTATTGACCTGCAAAGGGTATTTTAGCCTTTTTTTTACACTGTGATGAAATAAGCATATACATGATACACTTCGTATATAATGTTAACTGGGGTTTCATTAAGAATATTCCCACAGATATTCCATATGAAAATTATAAATTAAGATACTTCTTTCAACCCATTCCAAATGTCATTTAGATGCACACTCTCACCTGAATGCATGATCTTTGAGTATATCATTCACACTCATGGTCTGTCTGCTAGGAACCTGGATAATTACAGGCAAGGGGGGAGGGAGAGATTAACAGGCAACATTAGTTAAATACATTGGCTTCTGTATGGTACTTGGGCACTGCAACTCTCAAACTGCATACAGGTGAACAACAATTGCAATTGTCATATAGCATGGACTCTATTTCAGTCTGTTTTTGGCCACAGTCCTGACAGCCCACTGTAGACTTTTCCAGAGTCCTAAGCCTATTTGCTTTGGACATGGAATTCTTACCTGCTCTACAGTATAACAAATTTGGGATCTGTTTGTTCAAGGAAAAGTGGTTGTCTTCCAGCTTGCAGAATTTGGATTTGGGTAATCCTTGTAGCATTTTCTATGCCTGACAATGTTATGGAAACTCTGCCTGACAATGTTATGGAAACTCTGCCTTGCTGAATGTTAGCATTAGCATAGCCAGTTCTGGACAGGATGGTAGCTGTCTCTTCAAATTTGAGTTGATGCCAAGGATATAGAAGGGGTAGGGGCTAAATGTTTGTTACCATGAATACTGGATTTTGGTGGCATTTTCCTCTTTTTTAATTGCTTGATAATTGTTGATCATCAGCTGTGGACCTAAATTTGGTTAAAAAGGGTAGGAAGGTGTTATAAGAGATCTGGGGACACAGGTTGACAGCAACCTCTCCTTCGACCACCACATTACCACTGTGGTCAGAAAGTCCTTCTATGTGGCACAACTCATTACCAAGAGTTTTGCATCCAGGAAGAAAGAGGTCCTCATCTCTCTTGACTCTTCCCTCATTAGGCTAATCATTGAGTATAATGCCCCATTTGGCATGTACCTCACTAGACACATGCAACAGCTGGAAAGGCCACCAAAGTTCTTCACATGGAAGATCCTAGGCCTTAAACACATGTCCTAAATGGACAGACTCAAAAAACTCCAGCTATTCTCTGTCTCATATCGTCTACTAAGAGATGATCTCTGCTTGACTTACAAAGCCATGTCTGACCCAGCTCTGTTAGAAATGCTACATCTAAAGAAATCCCAGTCCCTCCGCACCACATGCTCCAGAGATCTCAACATCATTACCACAATCAACAGAACATGCTGGAGGGACAGGTTCATAAGCCAGAGACTGCCCATGCTCTGGAATAGATTTCCCATACATGTCAAGCAGAGCACCTCACTGGCCATCTTCAAAAGGAATCTTGATGAGTGGATGGGAAATAGAAAATTCACCCCGGGGATCACTCCAGTGGCTCTGCTTAATAGAGGCACTGGGAACTAAAGTTGGGTTGCATGATGCCAGGGCGCTTCTATGGGCTAGGCTTGTAAAGGCTCCAGGGCTATTAGCCTAGTACACACCTATGAACATATGAGTTGTATAACTAGTCATTTTATCATAGGATGTTCACAGACAAAGACAAATGCAAGCATACACACATGGGTCTATATTAGATGATCGAACTTTCAAAAGTTTGACTGTCATATGGTTGACACCATATGACTGAACTTTTAAAAGTTCGAAAATTTAATAAAAAAAATAAACTACACAAATAACCTACCTGAACATTTTAAGCAGGGGGGGCAAGCCCCGGCACGTGGGGGGCTGCACACCCCTCATTTTTTTAAATATACCAACTCTGAGATCGCATTACAGTGCAGAAAAGGGAAATTTTCCCATTCCGTACTGTATGGAGATCTCCGTTAAAATGTTCGAGCTTTCAAAAATTCGATCATACAGTGTCGACCATGTGACATTCGAACTTTTGAAAGTTCAATCATCTAATATAGACTCTACACACACACACACACACACACACACACACACACACACACACACACACACACACACACACACACACATGCACAGGCACAGGCACATATTTAAACTGAACAGTATTAAGTTTTCCACCAGGAGATGGTTACAGGAAAACTTCATACAACTGGTATGCCTAATTGGTACAAACTAGTACAGTTTAATCACATGATCAAGAAAGAGGCAGCTCATCATATCCCCCTCTCCAAAATACATGATGAATGTATTCAAAAACAATTGTTAAACCATCTCCTGCAGGAAGAACTCCTACTCTGCACACAACATGGCTTCCGTCCTTCCCACAGTATTAACACTGCACTTTTAATCTATATAGATACTGTCAATAAAGCTAGAGATAAGTGCAAGCTAGTCTCTTCCTTATTTCTAGACTTCTCTAAAACCTTCGATACAGGTTGTCACAGCAAACTTCTGCTTTATATCCTATGATTAGGTCTCTCTCAGCCCACTCTTCTATGGTTCAAAAGCTACCTGTCCAACCGGTATCACTCAGTAAAATGGCACTCCACCCTCTCTCCATACCTCAAAGTGGCCACAAGTGTACCATAAGGGTCTATCCCTTGGTTCCCTCCTCTCTTATATTCTTACCAACATCCACCTCACATCCACACAGCAGCTCTTCCTAATACAGTACGCAGATGTCTCCCACTCTCATTTGCACATCTGTACAACATGGCACACCTTAAAAAAATTCTCAGGAAGCTTTAACAGCAAGTGAAATATGGATTTGAAACTCACAACTCATGCTTAACCATAAAAAGCAAACATACTATTGCTTTCCTCAAATCCCTTTCACATGAAAAAAAAAATTTAAAGTCCTTTCTCTTGATAATACAACAATTGAAGTCACTTCTCATAGCAAATTATTAGGGATGATAGTAGATAGTAATCTTAAATTAGACCTGTATATACAAAATTGCATAAGAAAAACTCTTCAAAATCCAAGGTTGTTTTATGTAGCCAAAAATGTCTGACTGACACAACTCAAGCTTGCCACTACTTATCTCTTTCCACACTTCTTTATGGTGCTCCCGTCCTTACTAAACTTTAGGCATCACAAACATCAACACTTGAACAATACTAAAACAAAGTTGATAAATTTGCAGTAAATACCCCCTTTCAGAACCTGCCACTGTATAACACTAAAAAAGCTAAATTGGTTAGAACTGCCCCATCAGTTAACATACACAGTTTCTTACCACCTATAAAAATTATGCATAATTCATCTGTTTGTGCAGCACCAAGTAACATTCTACACAACTATGTTCCTAATCAGTCATTACAATCTGATGACCAAAAACTTCTGTCTGTCCACAAACCTATCAGATCTGCTGGGCAATGTCTGTACTAGTACCATATTGTTAAGGCCTGGTACTACTTATCTCTAGCAGGACAATACCCTCCCTCCCTCGCATCTTCAAAACCATTCTGAAAGACTTCCTAGCCAAAACCTGGCTCTGTTCTTGCTCAACAATGGGACAAACTATATCCCTAAACATGAACAAATACCTGTTTATACCTTACATCTCCTTTCTCTCCCTATTTTACTCACCTCCTAACTTCTATCAATTCCTCTTCCCTTCTCTTTAAATATATTATAGGCCTGCTTTTCTTTCACTTTGTATTGCAGTTCCTGTTTGTATTACAACTTATCTTTATTTTCTCTATAAACTGGCAACATTTCTCTATTAAATCATTGTCACATAACGTGCATCTATTCTTAACAGATGTTTTCATATTAAGACTAATTATTTGACTCTAGATGATTGTCACTGTTGAAGTGACACCCCAACTCATGTGTAAAAATGGGAGAAAAAGGTTGTGAAATGTTTTGTAATACTTTGGAGCTTTTCTTGGTGGGCCACCACTGAAAATGGGCTCCTACCCGGTCAGATTTTCTCGATAATCAAATGTCAGTAAATAAATAAGCATAACACTGCAGTGAACAATATTATAGAAAAAGTCTACACACAACTCTGGAAATTGAGCAAAATTAATGTTAATTCTCCTGAGTCCTTCAGTGTATGCCTTCACATGGAGACAAGTGACATTACAATATCACTACCACCATATTTAAACACCTGATCATTATTCAGTCTGTTAAATTTCAGTTAAACAATTAATGTACTACTAATCTATTTAGCATTACTCTAATTCACTTAAAGAGTAAATAGTACACCACCGGTTTGCATCTATATGCATATTCTATGCAACAGGAAGTATGAAATTCTATAATGCTTGCATTATTGACTTCTCTGAAGTCCTTGGTGATTAACCAGAAAATCAAGAACAATGAAAAAATATAGGCAAAACTGAAAACATGTTCTACCAAAATCAGATACAGTTGAAAGGTATTGTCGTCTGCATACCTCTGAAGTTTGCTAAAGAATTCTAAACATAGCAAAAAATAATGGAGAACAAAATCAGAAAAAAATGTATTATTACTCTAATTCACTTAAGAAGTCTAACAGAGCAATAAGTTTTGCATCAATATATGTTTGAACATTAAGTAGCATGAAACTCTAATGTCTAGCATTACTGACTGGTCTTAAGTCCTCAGTGATTAGCCAGAAAATAAAAAATATATAAGAACATGACAAAATATGAACAAAAATCAGAGACCTTTTGCAATTTCAGGGACAGGTAGAGGTATGAATTCTAAGCTTGAGACAAAAACACAAGGTAGTATGTATTCTGATATGGAAGTTGAAGTACACACACACACACACACACACACACACACACACACACACACACACACACGCACATGCAAGCACACACGTGCACACACACGCGCACACACACACACACACACACACACACACACACACACACACACACACACACACACACGCATTGATGCACTGGTGCACACTTGCATATTCACACTTAAAACCCACACACACATTCACTCCTGCACACACTTATACCTATGATCGTGAGCATTTGGACTCAAGTGAACTCATGCACATCTATACATATATATATATATATATATATATATATATATATATATATATATATGTATATATATATATATATATATATATATATATATATATATATATATATATATATATATATATACACACACACATGCACACAGACACTGAAGTTCGATTCTGTCCTCTTTTGACTGTATAACAAGGACTATTGTGATCGCTCACTTATATTTTTTTTCAAATAATGCACCTCAGTCTGATCCAATGGCACAGTTCAAGATTTGATTTAAAGTGGGAGGGTGTTCACTCCCCCTTGCCCTATGGTTCTGGTGCCCTTGACACACATACACACACACACAATCTGACTGGCTACTGCTCCATCTGCCACGTACACATTTGTCAACAGTTGGGCTTTCAAGTATCACATTTAGAAATGCATTACCTCTATAAAGTACATATGCAACTCCTAGTGTAACCCAAAATCCTAGCACATTTTTTAAACAATGTTCAGACAATTCTTACCTTAACATATGCATCACTTTTACCAATGGCAGTGACTTACATAGCTAACAATAAAAAAACTAAACAGTGCAACAAGCTCTACAGAGAAACATAGCAATAAACCATTAAAATGTTAGAGCTTCATAATCACAATACCTTCATGGTAGACTAAATTAAAAATCTGCTGATATATAGGCAGACAGCCTACCCATATATAACATATTTTATAAGAATGTACTAAAGGTTTTAAAGCAACTAAAATAATACTGCAGTGCCTACAGTGCCATTATTAGACTCAAATATCAGTAAAACAACATCCTGGTTCAGTGCTACTATAGCATGAAACGTGACATTAACAACACTTAGAAGGGTGCTTAACATTATAATAGCGCTGAAACATGGTGTCATTTAACTTATATTTGAGCATAAAATATAACCGGTTAATTTCAACACCATTTTTGTCTTGCTATCTACGTTATACTCAGTAAAATGTATTTGGGAACCACCTGCTTTCCTTGCACAAAGAATATGTAAATATTTGAAGCAGTTCTCAACTACGTTACCAGCTTTTAAAGCTAAAATAACACTTCCTGCTTTTTTTCTCCCTGTGGCTACTAGTACTTTGAGCAGAAAAATATCAATGCACTGCAAAGAATTACACACACACACACACACACACACACATATATATATATATATATATATATATATATGTGTGTGTGTGTGTGTGTGTGTGTGTGTGTGTGTGTGTGTGTGTGTGTGTGTATTACAGATATATATATATAGAAAAATATGGATTACTAGGGCGGCCACAGTGGTGCAGCAGTTAGCGTTGCCTCCTCACAGCAAGAGGCTCTCCGGTTCGATCCTTGGCTGGGGTGCCTTCTGTGAAGAGTCTGCATGTCCTCCCTGTGGTCATGTGGGTTTCCTTCAGGTGCTCCAGTTTTTTCCCACATCCCAAAGACATGCAGTAGGTGGGTTGGACACTCTAAATTGGCCCTAGGTGTGTGTGTGTGTGTGTGTGTGTGTGTGTGTGTGCACCTTCTGTGGAAGGCTGGGTGCCAGGCTGGCAACTCGACACTGTAAAACTCCACTGCCAATCATGAGCGGACATGTGATCTGCTGTGGCGACCCCTAACCGGGAAAAGCCGGAAGAAGAAGAATAGTCAGTATTATTTAACCCACTCAAGTGCAATATTAGACAAATAAATTAGGCATTATTCAGTCTGTAGCATGTTTTGTATTACTTTAAATAGGGTAGTTAATTTAACTCAGGTGAGGGTACTGTTTTCATATATGAGTATTGGTAAATGTCCATGCTCTTTCTTGGGTGTACTGGAAGTAGTATTGCATATGTTACTTATGTTTATTCCTCTACTTGTATATGTTGCTTCACTTTCCTTTGTAATCTCAAGAATTGAGCTGATGCATGAAATTTCATTTAAGCTACACGTGTGTAGTTCTAAATGACAATAAAGTTTACTTTGACTTTGACTTTGAAATGCTAAGAATTGGAAGACATATTCTCTGCAAACATTTAACGTTTATTTTCAGTCTCAAACTTAACACAGAAACTATCTATAATAGCTTCAAACATGCTCTAACAATAACCCTATCAAAAATTCCCAGCTCAACTATTGACACTGTCTACCTTATTGCAGATAGTTGTTCTCTGGTAAAAATTCTAGAAAAAATGATTTGTAAACAAACTGTTGAACACATTTTATGATATACAGGCAGACAGTGAGCATGGCTTTACACCAACTATAGCAATATAACAGCTTTTTATTACTCTTACAGATGAACTATCAACTAATATAAATTACAGAAATTTCAGATGTAATAAAAGGCCTACAATAAATAGATCTCAGTGTAGTGCTATGAAAACTAAACAATTGTGGTCTGACATGTGTTGCTTCACAATGGTAGTATTGTTACCTTGCCAAGCATGCATTCAGAATTATAGGAAATAATTGCTCCTCAGATACTGAAACCATAACAAAAAGGTATTAGACTAGGTACAACTTATCATGGGAAATCCCCAACCTCAGCTGCTTTCCTTATGCTTAAAACATAGCGATAACTAGAGCCCACAGGCCAGAAGTAACCCTCTGAAAAATTCTTCAGCAGGGCATTAAGTCAATTTAGAAAGTGCTGTTTGTCACTCATCCCTGTCTGACATAGATGACAAGCAGGCGAGGTATATTGTTTAGATGCTTTAATACATGGAAACACATCAGGATGGATAGCAGCATCATAAAATATAAACTAACTGATTAACTGATTAACAGACATATCTTATATACATGCATGCTTACATCTTAACAGCTTACTACAAAATGCCAATCAGGCTCGCACGTGCTCAGTATTTATACACTTGTGCAAGCCCTTGGATAGCTTCTTAAAGGTACATACAAACACATTGCTCTACATCCTCCCTCTTAAAGAGATTGCCCTTAGCAAAAAATAAAACTGGAGTTAGACATGCATTACTATAGACATTAGAAACAAACACAATGTTCATGTCCAGGTTGCTGTGTATATGTTACATGGTTTGGAGATGCTACTGGATCTAGTAACAAAACAGTCTGGACTGAATTTGGCAACAGGAACAGTCTTCAGTGAAAAACTCATATCAGGAGCTTCTGGATTCACCACAGGAATGGGAATATTCTTTGGAACTTCCTCTGGAACTGGAACACTGAACAATTCACTCTGAGATAAAGAGTCTTTCTCACAGGCTATGTGCTGTGGTATAGGCTCGAACATTGGCATCAAACGTTTCCAATTCCACCTAAACTCTGCTCCTTGTGATTCCACAATGTAGGATCTTGGCTCTGGGCAAATATTCTTCACAACTCCAATATGATCATAACCTTTGGACGTTTGCATCCTTACCGCTTCTCCTTCTTGTAATGGATTGAGACATTTGCTGGTCTTATTGTAGTACGACTTCTGGGTTAAACGCTTCTTCAACAATTGTTTTTCACCAACCTGTTGTTCTTAACACATGGAACCAGCAAGTGACTACTGATTGGTAATGTGGTTCTGGTTTGTCTTGACAGAAGTCTCTGAGCAGGTGAACCAAGATGTTTATCATAAAGAATATTTCTAAGATTCAAGAGATTCATGAAAATGGGGCGTGGCCAAGATGTCCACTGTGTAGCAGCATTTTTTATCAGCTCTGTCTTTCAGACCTTTTTTGACAGGATTTTAAGAATACATCTATCCTAATTTTGGATTTTTTTGTTTTCAACCAATTTTGTAGACTATATATTAGGATAATATATAAACTTTTTTTATAAATATTAAATTTTCCTGTCAGATACTATTAAGGAATCTTCATCACCAGTACAACATGAGCTTCAATAAATCTTCATATCAAGAAACAAAATTTAAAAAAGAACTTAAATCATTTATAACTAACCTACAAGAACTTTCAACAAAATTAGATAAAATGGATATGAAATTGGACAACTTTAAAGATAAATGTACTCAACAAATGGATCTTATACATGATGACCTTACTAAACAGAAAAAGCAGATATCTGGAATAGAAACAGCATTGAATGATATAGACAACAGAACTCAAGAAAATGAACATAACATTTAATTTCTATTAAAACAAAACACTATCCTTCAATCAAAAGTGGATGATCTTGAAAACAGGTCACGAAGAAACAACATAAGAATATTTGGCTTACCAGACAACATAAAAGGATCTAATATGGTGAAATTCCTCTCTTCATGGATACCTGAAATTTTGGAACTCCCAGAAGCTTTTTCATATGGTAGCAAAAGAGCACATAGATCCTTGGTAACATCTAAAAATAACAAAAGCAGTTTCACTAAATCTGTCATTGTAAAATTCCTCTCATCTCATGACAAGGAAATGGTATTAAAGACAGCATGGTCAAAATCACCAATTAAAATAAAATACAAAGTCATTCACTTTGATAATGATAATTCCCCAGCTGTGATTTCAAAAAGGAAAATCTTTCTGCCTTTAATTAAAGAGCTTAAGAAAAATCAAATAAAAACCCACTTGCTATTCCCTGCAAGGCTAAACATCTTCCATCAAAATGATTACAAAAATATTTGAAGACCTGGATTCTGCCATCTCCTTCATTAAAAACAATAAAATACTAGAACATTTTGAAGACATGTAATGGGCAAATACTAGCCTTAAAAGAAATGCAGACAGTAATACTTGGAAAACTTTTGATCCTAAATAGAAGCTGAAAAAATGATTAACAACAACAAATCATTCAACAAGCAATAGACAAAGTATTCCACTCTACAAAAACCTTTTAAAGGGATTTTTACAAAGTTAAAAACCTTTTACTGAATCTTCAATTATCCAGTTATTATGACTCTATAAGTCGGGGAAAGGAAATCGGATTTCCAAGTGAGCTTATTAATATCTTGCTTTATTGGTTTTTATTTTCTTACTGTTAGTGATATATTTGTCATGGTTGCAGTACATTATAGTAATATATTCTTACTTTTAAATATGGATTAAAGCTTATTGTTAGTTATGCTTCCTGTCTGACAATCTGTTGTTCGTGTAATGTAATATAACACTTGATTTAATTTAACAAGTGATATAGTACCCTACTAATTACTTGTTAAACAGAAAGATTATGGCAGCAGTGTACTTTGATTGTCTCTTTGATTGGTTGTATAACAGCTCACCTGGAAATACAAAGTGTTCATTTGTGGCTGCCTTGGATTAATGGGAATTAATAGCTGTAAATGTCCAGATGCTGAATAGTTTGAAAGTATTTATTTATGTATCCATTCGCAGTTCTCATCTAATTGATTACGGATGTTATGTTAGAATTCATGGCATGCCTTATGCTGGGAACTTGATAAGGTTACTAGCCTTGCAGAATAAAATGTTTCATGGTTATTCACTTTTGTGCTTGGGTTGTGAATCTGTATGTTTCTAACAAAGCTGATTGTGGTTTGAGAGAAGAGTTGATGCATAACCTTTGTTTTTTGGAACCTCTATCTCAGTCATGTAGTTGTTTTTTCTTGATGGACTTCCTTGTGCACTTATGTAAATAAGCCATGAGATTTGCATTCGATTGGATGCAGTTGAAATGGGTGAGCTTTGATGTGTATTTACTAAGGACTAAAAGGTTTGAAGATTTAAAATACAAGATATCTATTTTTATTGAAATGTTCTACCTGCTTGAATTGGGCTGTTGGTTGTTCGTGTTGGTGATATTTTATTGGGGCTATTTGAATTGTAAGAGCTGGTGGTTATATGTAAACCTTTTATGTATGCTTTAAACCGGCTTCACTTTCCGTTTATTTGAAACCTTTGCAAGTGAAGCTTTAAGACACTGGCGGACTCTCATGCTAAAGAAGTTGACTGTAAAAGCAAAGGTTATTTGAATCTCACCTAAAGATTCCCTCTAGAATTTGCTATAGTGTTTTACATTGAAAACCAGCTCGAGAACTTGTTTGTCATATGTCTCCATTTCCGTGCATGTGAAGTAACCATGACACTTTAAGTGACATTTCAACTTGGTCTTCAGTATCTACGTCACTTTAGAATGTTGAAATGCTACTTATAATTGGTGGTTCAATATGGTAAAGAAATATAGTTTATAATTCCTGTGTAATGTAGAAATGAGTTAATTATAAAACAGATAAAGCAATTTTGGTATGTATAACAGCCTTATATTATAAAAAATGTTACTTTAAGGTTTCTTGTGGAACTCTTTCATAGGTTGTTGATTGTATAAATTATTTTTTTATCTTTGTGAATTTCATTCTTGTTGTAATTAGGTTTATGGAAAAAGTAAAGGCTGGTTAAGTCATCTCAGCTTCAGACTATAAACAAGTACATCTCTTTTGCTATTTAATTTGCTTTCAACTAAAAAAATCAGTCAAACTTCTATAGTTTCTCTTATGTATTTTCTATCTCTACTGATTGATAGACATTAGCTTTTTGGCTAATTTGTGACAATAGTAAAATGCTGAAGTTAGTTTAATATCCTTCTTATTAATATTTGAAATTATGAGTGAATCCCTACAATGAATTATGAATGTGCTTATGTGTTGAAGATGGAGACATTTATTTAGCAACTTTGCATCCAGATTTCTGAAGCAACAGGTCAGTGTCGCAATGAATGATGGTGCTACAGTTGGAATTTCAAGGATGCTTGAGACTATAAGATTAAAGATACATAACTTGGCATATGGTATGTAATTAGTTCTATTTTAAGGATTATTTCAAACTGAATGCTTTACATTCTACTTCAGTTAATTGTTATTATTGAATATTTAATGTTTAGAATATTTTTGACAATTATACATATTATTAATAATATCGTTTCTATTATACTTGCTAAAAATTTCCAATAATAACCCATCTTAGAATTAATGGTACTTTTCCGTTATTGGGGCAACACTGTTAATGTGGTGGAAGGTGGCTGAAAGCTTTACATAGCTGCTTGTATAGGTAGCAAAGCTGTTTGAAAACTAATTAATCATCTTGACTGTTCAGGTGTGGGGTGGTGCTCAGATGTTTGCTTCATATTTTGGTCTGATCCTTATCATTTTGTGATTTCCTTGTTTGATGCTGCTTGGATTCCTCATACAGATGTGGTCTATGCAGCAGTTTTTGGGAATCATGAATCAGCTGTTATATTTGAAGTGTAATTTTACTGCAGCACCTGATGCTTTTAAAGAGTTGTTTTGACAATTTTAATACTAATGTTATGAAATACCTCAAATGCTTTTGAGTTTATCATTACACTGTTACTGGTTGACATATATGTAATAAATTAATAAGAAATTGAAAGTTATTCAGCATGTTAACTTATACAGTAAAAGAAATACAGATGGTGCCCCTCTTTTTATCAGGATACTGCTGGCCTTGTAAATATTTTAGAAATACACTCCAGATAACCTGCTCAGCTAGTTTCATGCTCCATTTACACATAAAACCCAACCTGTTAAATCAAAGGGTTTTGATAAAGGAAAACAAATAGGGCCATTTATATTGCTGTAGATAACAGGTTTTGTGGTAACATGACTTTTCATAAGGTTCTGAAGTATGACAGTCAAATGTTTATCATCATTCTGATGATCTCAATCTGTAATAAGTTGCCAATGGTTTCACAGAAAAGCACAATTTCATGGGAAGGGGGCCAAGGGTGTAAGATGGAGCTTGGGGCATTTTGTGATGATTAGTACAGTAGAGAGGTATTGCAACAACAGTATGTTCATCATTGTTTGTGTTCAGAGTGTCAGCTACTCACTAACACAACCATAACACTGTTGTTTTCAACCACCTATAGTCAAACTATGCAATCCTACGAGATGAAGTACCCCTCACTAGATCTGGAATAAATGACCAAAATGTGGAAAACATACTTTGTTTGTGTCTTTTGGCTTTTCCCGGTTAGGGGTCACCACAGCGGAACTCCGGTCCGCTAATGATTGGCAGTAGAGTTTTACATGCTGGCTTGCCGGGCCTAACGCACAACCTTCAATGCCCATTCACGCATGTCGCCACACAGAAGACGCTCTGAGAATCGAGCGGTAACTGTGGAGGCGGCTAACGCACGCACATCGTAGAAAACATACTAATGACTTCAATTAAAAAAATGGCAATTGAGTCAATGAACTTATACTTCATGCATTTAATTCCATCTGTTGCCCCGATAACGGATTCACCCAATAACATACACTTTGGAAAGAACTGGAATGTAGTGTAGTGTTATATACTTCGGTAAATTGGTATATTCATAAAGAAATAGAAATAGAATAAGTATGATGTAAAGAATGATTAAAGTTACATATATTTCTAGTCCAATAGAATTCTTATTTTATATTTAATTGTTTAAAATGTAATTATTTTGTGATTAATGAACTATTTGTTATATTCTAAAAGACTTTCTTTCATTGGTAATTTGAGTATTCCAAATATAATAGAGGTGTTAGTAGTTGTTCCATCTTCCTTCTTATGAAATAGAGAAAGGAAGATATATATTTCTTATTTGAAGATTAACATCATTTTTATTTAGCCAGAAGCTGATTTGATGTTGCTACAAGTTTGAAGGTTAATTTAGGTGATAGTATATCATCTGAATTGGGGGTGTTTTATTTCAGAAGGGTCTGGGTTGTAAATATTGTTTTATTGCTTAGTTATAACAAAAGTTTTTTTTAATTGTCCTGTTAATGTTCACCATTAATTTGAAAAGAAAGTACATCCAAAACTATCTGAATAGCATTTTGTTCCATCTAACTGGGGAATATCATACAGTATTCATTTTAGATATTACAATTATATACCTCAATGGTCAATTCCTTACACATATAACTTACTTATAAGATGACAGTAATAACAAGTATTTCAATCAACATCAATGGCTTGAATAATCCAGGTAAGAGAGGTAATTTATATAAATCACAACTAATATTTCTACAAGAAACCCACTTAATTTCTAAAGACATACCTAAACTTAATAATAAATCTTACTCTGCATTGGTAAGCTCAGAACACTCAAAAAAAAAACAGAGGAGTGGCTATCATATGGAATAATACATTACTCATGCCTAAAATAATTGATGTTTACAAGGATAATAAAGGGATGTTTTGTGTATAATTATACAATTAAATAAAAAATATATATATACTTTAGTCAATATATACTGGATTCCAGGTATAGTAACTAATGTAGTTAGACAACACCTAGACCAGATTGTTCATTTTGCAAAAGGGAACATAATTCTAGCAGGAGACTTTAATTGTATTCTAGATTCTAATGATGCTGCTAATAAAGGTAAAAGGAAAACTTCAGCTTTGGCTAAAAAGTTAAAAGACTTTATTGACTTATTCCTACTAAAAGACATTGATAATTTTGCTGACCCGAATTTGTTGTTTTACACTTTTTATTCCCATAGGCATAACTCTCATTTTAGAATAGATAGAATTTTAATCTCTAAAGATTTAACAGATTCCCTAATCAAAACAAAAGTAATAACTTGTCCTCTTTCTGACCATAATTCTATAACTTTTGAATTACTCATTAATAATACTTATTGTATTCAATTCAAAAGAATACCTGCTTACATTTAAAAAAACTAGAAGAATTTAAACAGTTTATATTATTAGAAACACAAAACTTTATAGAGCTTAATAGCACTAATAACATATCTGAAATATATATTTGGGATGCTTTAAAAGCATATTTATATGGAAGAATTATAAGTTGGTATCAAAATAAAAAGAAACTATGGGATAAAGAACTTTGTGATATACAACTTGAGTTAGATAATTTAAAGCTTAATCATAAAAAAGATAAATACATGACTGATAAAAATAAATAAATTCTTTAAATAACAAATATCTGGAAATATTAAATCATAAAACTAAAATTATTTTAGAAATGTTTAAGCTAATAAACTTCTCAATAAACACTAAATCTTTAAAACTGTTAGCAAATAAAACTAAAAGATTAAATAAAATTAATCATCTTAATGAAATATATTCACCCTCCCCCAAAAAAATGGTCTCAAATTTACAAAACATTCACTCTGAATTTAGGGAATTTTTTAATAATATTAACTTAAATTCCAGTACAATTGATCCAAAGGAAGATATTAAAGCCTTTATTAATACATATACTAACAAAAAATTATCTATAGATCAAAAAATAATATATTCAAACCTATATCTCTTAATGGCATTCAGACACAAATTAACAAATAAAAAAAAAATAAAGGCCCAGGTAATGATGGCTTTATACCAGAAATATATAAAATATTACCCAATAAAGCATTACAATTACTTCATGACATTTTTAATTCTTCTCAAAATTTTAATAAAATCCCTCCCTCATGGAAATATACTTTTATTTCTCCCATATTGAAACCTAATAAAGACCCAACCAAATGTTCCTCATATAGACCCATTTTCTTACTTAATATAGATTACAAAATGTTCATGACCATATTTGCAGACAGATTAAAATGTTTTTTTACCAAATTTGATGGATGAAGATCAAACAGGATTTATAGTAAATAGGAATTCTTATGATAACATAAAAATAACATTAATTTTGATTGAACGGTTACGCATTTAAACAATAATCTGACACTGGTTAGTTTAGATATTAACTGTGCATTTGATTCAATTAATTGGGACTACTTATTCATTCTTTTAGAAGAACAGAATTTCTCCCATAAATTTATAAATTTCATATCACAGTTATATATAGGTAGTCAAGCATACATTAAAATTGGTACTAGTATTTCTCAAAACATACCAATAATTAAGGGTACTAAACAAGGATGCCCTTTATCCCCTTTATTATTCTCATTAATTATGGAACCATGGGCAAATTTAATTTGATGGGATAATGATATAGTAGGTTATAAATTAAATTCCAAATTATCCACTAAAATACAAATGTTTGCCGATGACGTTCTCCTTATCCTTGCAGATGAAAGTTCATCTATTCAAGCTCTCTTCAAAAATATGAACCTCTTCCAAAAAAAATCAGGTCTATCTTTTAACAATAATAAGACACAAATTCTCTTAATTGGACCAAAGCAATTTAATCTACATAATGATTATAAAAATATATAGCACAATCTGATCAATTTCTTTATTTAGGTACTTTAACTGTCAAAAATATTAAAGATATCATACATACTAATTATAATAAAAGTCTTACAACAACGGAAATTTTGATAAAACGTTGGAACAAAATACCTTTTTCCATAGATGAAAAACTCACTATTATTAAAATGATTCTACTCCCTAAAATACTTTTCATTATTCAATCCATTTCTTTACCTCCACCAAATTCGATAATAAAAAATGTAACATAATGTTTCATGCATTCTTATGGTTTCCAAATAAACCTAGAATTGCATTAACTTACCATATGAAAAATTGGAAAAATGGAGGCATAACTATGCCAAATTTAGAATTTTATTCAATCTCATCCATGATTAAGGTGATATATCTTCTAATTGATGTTAAATATCAAGCTAAATGGAAACAATTAATTGAAACATTAATGTTGGATACATTACAAATAATATTCCTCAAAAAATGTCATTTATAAATAACCCCTCTATCTGGATTTTGAAAGACCAGTTCTCTGTTTTCCCTTCTCACAAATTTAAAAGTAATTATTTAACACTTCTACTAAAATATTTTAGAAATGTTATACTTAAATATAATGTATATAAAGATTGGTTAATCCTACTTTCCCCATACCTCATACACAAGTAATTCTTTTTACTACAGATTCTATAAAAATGATATTTTTTCAACAGAAAACTTAATTTTTTGGTATCAAATGATGACAAACAACGACTTGAAATTATTAATACACTTAATGCTGAATTTGAATTTGAATTCCTTTATTGGTTAGAACTACAAGAAAGAAGGAAATTTATTCTAAATAATATTGAATTAATGCCCTCTACAACAAAGAAAGTAATTCCTAATTTAATACAATATATGATTTTATCAATTCAGAATATCTCTCCAATTACTAATAAATTATCACATATATATAAGGCTATAAAATCTGACTTAGATGTTTTCCCTGATAGTTATTGGAACTTCTTTTACACCATTATTAACCAACTTCCTACAGATAAAGATAAAACTAATATAGTAAAATCATCAAGTTTAACTACATATTCACTCAAATGGAAAATATTTGCCTGTAATTATATGAATAGATCTTTTATTACTACACTTATAATGAGTAAGATTGACAAAAAAAAGATGTAATTTGCTGGAGATGTAATATACAATTAAATCCTGATTTTGCCTCATATGTTCTTTGATTGTACTGAATTTAAAAAAGGCTGGGAAGATATAAAGACTGTTATGCAGGCAGTATTCACAGATAATTTCACTTTATCTAAATCTTTGATATTATTTAATACTCCAGTTCCAGCCTGTATAAAGGTATCTAACTACGCATTGATTTGGTCTATACTAGGTATAGCTAGAAAGATAATTACAAGGAATTGGAAATCAAAATCTTCTCCATCATTACAAGAATTTAAAAGTCTTCGTAATGAAGTTTGTTGTTTGGAAAAACTGACCATTGGATTTAGATGTTCTAAGAATACTTCTGCATATAACAGTTGGAACAAAATTTATGACTTGTTACAAAAATAGTTTAATATTACAGTAAATATATATATAAAATTATTTTAGTTGTCATTTTAAGATTTATGGTGAACAACTTTGTATATAGCTATAATTTGTTTATTTTCTATATGATCATTTTCTTTTAACATAATTTAAAATGGTTCATTCTTTAAAAATGTTAATTTTATATTCAACAGTATTTCTAACAAAAAAATTTAAAAAAAAAAGAGATTCATGAAAACATCACTATTGTCTCATTTCAACTTCTCTAGTAACTGTTTTGTACCTTGAACTGCACATTCTGCCACACCATTTGACTGTGGATACTCAGGGTTACTTGTGACATGAGTAAAGTCCCATTCTTTGGCAAATCTTTTGAATTGTTGGCTTGTGAACTGTGTGCCACTGTCTGAAATAACTTGTGCCGACTACCATGGACTGCAAAATGACGCTTCATCTTAGTAATGATAATACTGGATGCTAGGTTGGGAAGAAGGTAAATCTCAAACCAATTGAAGTAGGAGTCTATTAACACCAAAGAATGTTGACAATTTCACTCTAAGATACGAGTAGCTACTGTCGGCCAAGGTAGTTCAGACATCTGGTTTAGCTGAAGTGGTTCCTTCTGTTGATGTGGCTTAGTACTATTGCACACAAAACAAGATGAAAGTGCTCTCTCAATGTCTTCGAAAGTAGAAGGCCAAAATACTAGTCCCCTCACCCTTATTTTGGTAGAGTCGGTTCCTGAGTGACCACAATGCAAGACATTAATATACTCTTGTTGCAAGGACTTTGGAGCAATTACTTTTGGACCTTTCATAGTGATATCATTGTCAGACAAAATCTCATCTCTGTATGGAAAATAAGGTTGCACTTCTTCAGGTAAACTAGATTGCTTTGATGGCCATCCTTGATTGATAAAGTGGTTGAGCCTTTGTAAAACTGAATCTGTGGCTGTGTGATCTCTCAACTCATCAAGACGTAAAAGAAAATGTTCTCACTTCCATGACTTCAAAATCAAGGTTCTCATTCTCATGCTTTTCAGTGGTGTTTCTGGCGATCTGGATAATATATCAGCAAGATAAAGAAGTTTGCCTTCCTTGTAGACAAGAATGAAATTATAAAAACAAACTATATGCCAGCCTCTAGGTGGAACAAAGTAAAACGTCACATAAATCACAAATAAATGCGGTACCACCAGGAGATCATACAAAAGGCCTTTAATCTTCACAAAAATCCACAAAAAATGCTGAAATTCCACAGTATTGCTCAGGTTAAGTGCTTTCAAGAAAACTTGTAATCTAACATGTTTTAAACCCTATCTAATTAAATAGTGGCCAATCAGCAAGTGTACTTTATCAAAAACAATACAATATGCAAACTATCTGTTAAAGTAACACTCTTGCTTTCATGCAATACTCTCACATTAGTTAAAAATGTATTTAAATAAGTTAAAACACCAAAAAAGCCACATTATGTTAAAATATATGTGTACATTATGCATATTTTAATACATATAGTAAAAGAAAAGACAGTGCATACTTTTCCATTTGCACTTGTCATATACACTTTTTCTCTGTAAAATAACTTTGTAATTATCTGCTGCATTCAACCCAGGTGTGTTATAAGCATTAAGTAGGACTTGCCACCAAAATTATCTGTAGTTCAACTCAACCTCTCTGTCTCCATTGTCACTCACTGGAATGTGATCTATAACTGCAAAATAAAACTTGGTGTGCCCTTCCTGCAGAGACATATTCCTAACCAAGACATTATCCATGTTTTTATTTTTAATGGCATACTAATGCTCATACATCCTATTTTTCAACTGCCTCTTAGTCTTGCCAGTGCAAAAAGCTGTGCAGGAGGCACACCTAACTAAATAAATCACAAAGGTAGAATTGCATGTAAAATGACCTGGTATCGGCCACATTTTTTCACTGGTACTAACCTCAGAATAAAGCCCTTCTTGTATGTATCTGCAAAAATTACAATTCTGATACTTAACAGTGCCTCTGTTCCCCCCTCCCCTCTCTCAAGCAGAATTTTCTTTCTGTAACAATTCTTTGAAATTCTTCACCCTCTTGTTAATAAAATTCAGATTAGCCCCTAAAATAAACATCAAATCTCCATGTGCACCTAAAATTCTCCAATTATTGCTGATAATGTTTTTAATTGCCCCACTATCAGTGGTAAAAACCAGTAGCATACAAATGGACAACTCTTTCTGTTTAGAAACATATTTTCCCTTTCTACTGCTTGACATAATAAACTTTCAACAACTCTAGGGGGATAACCCCTGCATCTAAACCTGTCGTGCAATTCACCAACAAGGCTGTCCAAAAAAGTAAAATCTGTAGTAAGCCTTTTCAACTTAACTGTCCCTTCACTATATTGTGCTTCATGTAGGTTGAGCACATACTTGAATAGTGTAACAAACTGTTACTAGCAATATTCTTATAGCTAATAACTGACCCCAACTTACATGTCTGACCAATTTAAATACTTCCAGATCCAAAAAAAGTAATCTTAGTGGTGTCATTAACATGGGTAAAACTCAAAAGATCAGTGCTGCCATTTAAATGCTTGATGAAATCCTCTAATTGTTCCTTGTCCTTCCCTTCCAAAAAAAAAACATCATCAAAAAAAATATAACAATTTAACAGGGAGTAGCCTGGTAGTTGAATCAAAAATAATTCATAACAAGGTTGGCATAATTAGCTCCCATGGCTACTCTCTAGTCTGCAAAATATACTCAATGCATTCAAGCATAAACTTGCATTCACCTCATGTGGAATACATGTATATAAAGATTTGACATCCACTGTAACTAATAAATCATTGGGACCTACCACTCTATCATTGATTTTAACTAAAAAATCAAAGGAAATACCTGCTTGCACTAACTTGAGCAAAGCTCTGTCTATAAATTTGTACAATAGTTCCAGTTTCAAAGCTGGAGCTGACACTATAGGTCTATATGGTGGTTTTCGCTCATCCTTATGGATCTTAGGTATTCCAAATAAATTGCCTATTCTCATTTTTTCTACTTGAAAAAAAGAAAATATAGTATTTGAAATAACACCCCCCAACAGGTTTTCATTTAACCACTAGTCTATATGTCTGCATACAATACAGATAATCTCTCTGGTTAACCACAACCATTGCTCCCCTTTGTCCTCTTTCATGACTCTGATGGATTTGTCAGATTGAATGGATGCAATACATTTTTTCTTCTGCTCAGACAAGTTGTAATATTTGTAACAACAACCTTTTTAAACTTCTTCAAAGGTCTTGATAACTGGGTGTAAAGGGGGTTAAAAACACTGGGGACCACAAAATCACTGTTGTATTTGTTTGCTGTTTCCTTAACAGCAAAAATAAGTTTGAGATTTAAATTACGAGTGTAACCTTTCAAATCTATAATGGTTTGTATTATATTAGACCTACATGATGGCACAAAAGAAAAACTTCTAGTTAATACTTCAGTCTCTGTGGTTGTAAAAAATCTGTCAGCCAAATTATATATCTCATTGGCAAGACTAAGAGGCAGTTGAAAAATCGGGTCTATGTTATATATTCGAACACTTAAAAATTCGAATCACTGAAGATCGAACTTTAGACATTGAACTTTTAAAATGTTATAAAAAAAAAAAAATATTATTAAAAAAGCAGGGGTTTAAAGTCTGGCAGCCCCACTTTCACTACTTACTAAATATGCCAAACCTGAGATGCTTCAGTGTGCTACAGTGCAGAAATGGAAGTGTTCCAGATTCTGGAGTTGATAGCGGAGGTGTGGGGGGGATGCAGGTGGGGGAGCCTGGGTGACTTACCTCCTTCCTGTTTTTTTTTTTTTTTTTTTTTTTTAATTTTTTAATATATTCGAACATTTGAAAGTTTGATCACTAAAGTTCGATCTTAAGTGATTCGAACTTTTAAGCATTCGAATATATAATATAGACCCTTAAAATAGGCTGTATGAGCATTATTATGCCATAAAAAATAAAAACATGGATAATGCCTTGGTTAGGCACATGTCTTTGCCGGAAGGGGACACCAAGTTTTATTTTGCAATTATAGATCACATTCCAGTGAGTTACAATGGAGATAGGGAGGCTGAGTTGAACTACAGAGAATTTTGGTGGTAAGTCCTGTTTAATGAATTAATTACAAAGTTATTTTACAGAGAAAAAGTGTATGTGACAAGTGCAAATGAAAAAATATGCACTGTCTTTTCTTTTACTATATGTATTAAAAATATGCATAATATACACATATATTTTAACATAGTGTGGCTTTTTTGGTGTTTTAACTTATGTAAATACATTTTTTAAGTAATGTGAGAGTATTGTATGAAAGTAAGAGTGTTACTTTAACAGATAGTTTGCATATTGTATTGTTTTTGATAAAGTACACTTGTTGATTGGCCACTATTTAATTAGCTAGGGTTTAAAACATGTTAGATTACGAGTTTTCTTTAGTTCTGAAGTAGGCTTTGTTGAAGGTTGAAAGCACTTAACCTAAGCAATACTGTGAAATTTTAGCATTTTTGTGGATTTTTGTGAAGATTAAAGTCCTTTTGCACAGAGCTCCTGGTGGCACCTCATTTTTTGGTGAAGAATGAAATTGTACTTCTGCAATCTCAACATCATGCATTGCAATCTGGCTGGAGCTGTATGCATAGGCTTTCTCAAAAATGTGACTAGGGGCTGGTGGTCTGTTTTGATCTGGATAGGTCTACCATAAACATAATCTTGGAACTTTGAACATGCAGACAAAATTGCCAAAAGCTCTTTCTCGATCTGTGCATACTGCATTTCAGTTTGGATAAGAGATCTCGATGCATAGGAAACAGGTTGATCCTTTTGTAGAATGACTGCACCTAAACCAAATCTTGAAGCATCACATAAAAGAATGACTGGCTTGTGAACATTATAGTGTCTGAGAGTTGCTGGACTGGCAATTCTCTGTTCCAGGACATCAAATGCTCTTATAGATAGTTAACCATTCCAAGAAAACGCTGCAGGGCTTGAGCATTGTTTGGAGCTGGCATCTTGAGAATGGCTGTTTGCTTTTCACTTGACATGCTCTTTCCAGAGCTTTTCTGAGGTTTTGGTTAGTTTGGCTTCACCATTACCTCCAACTAGTATGTCATCTACTATAATAGCACAAGGATGCCCAGAAAAGATTTGCTCCATTGCACGTTGAAAGACTTCACTTCATTCTCAAACATCTGTACCTGCCAAATGGAGTACTGAAAGTAGTTACCAAAGATGATTTCTTGTCAAGCTGAATTTAATACACACTTGATATCATTTGTATTGGATTTTTCAAGCCTGGAAGCTTCGGTATATACTGGGTGAAATTAGAGTAGTAGTCTTGTAAGCTAACATGATGGACTTCTTTGTTAAATGAAAGTCCCATTTTTTTCAACCGTCTCTGAGTTCTAATAATAACCAGAAGTGCCTCTTGACCAAAACAATGTAAAGTTGTCTCCAAACAGAAACAGAGTAACATGAAAGCACTACTGAGCCTTCTGAATTGATTTTTCCATATAAGCAACAAGCTTCACACACACTTTACAACTGCCAAATCACCATGACACACTATACCAAATGTTAATGCTGACATAACAATGTACTTGGAACCTATGTTAACTATGAGCTGTATGGGTTTGCCATTTATCCAAGCAGTACAAAATACTTCATTCTTTTCCCTTTTTTTCCTTAAACCTACTGCAGTCATGAAGCAAGACATTGACATCAACGTGCAGAAAAGAGGCTGCAGCTCTCTAACTGATCAACTAATTTCTTGAAATGTTCCCTTTTAATAAAAGAATGTGGGTCTTTTGATTTACAGAACCTTTGGAAATGGTTCTATTTATTGCATTTGAGGCATTGCTGACCAAAAACTAAACATTTCTCCCTTTTGGATTAATGATTTCTACCACACCTTACAGTTTACAATGAAAGTGTGTGCTAACACACCCCTCACCCTTATGCCTGCTGCTTGCTGACTCACTGTTATCTTCACTGAGACACAAACTCTGAATTGGATGGAAAGCCTTCTGGGTTTTTTTATCAGTGAGTGTTGCAGGCTACAGTTGCTGCCATGTTCTTGGACCTGTTTTATGCTGTATACTATATTTTGTTACTGTGAAGAGCTATTCTGCAAGCATATGTGTGTGCTTTGGATGTGCTCTACTGACAAATTTCATTTACATTATCGTTAAGCACACAGAGTCCTCCTTACCAGCACAACAGCCAGTACATCCCACCTTCCCAGTAAAGATAGCAGGTGCATACATAACATACACATTCTTCAATTTCTGGCTGACCCAGACCCAAAATTATTAGAATAAATGCCTTTTGTATGCCTTTTTATCAGAAAATGCAGCCTGTATGAAAATGTCATACTCTTGCTGAACACTTCCAGTTTTCTGCAACATTAGGCCTTAGTCCTTTAATGGCTGTATATTGCAAAACAACTTTACTGTAATACTGCACACACATGCAAACACTTCATACACTTCTAAAAACTTGGATATCTTTAACAATATAAAAATACATGCTTAGCAAAAAAATTCAGTCATTTCCCCTTATTCTATTTGTTTTATGCAATACAAACTTTATTTCAAATATTTTCAGTAATAATTTGAATATTTGTATCAATATCGGACATATCAGTTTATTCGAATATCATTGAGTGTTCTGCATGCCTCGTTTCATATTTTGCAAATAAGAAATGGTTTGAGCAAATTTTAACATTTGCATTTTGTTTCTGACCTATTCTGCTAATTATACATGCAATAGGGATGATTCACTGCTGGATATTCCTCCAATACCAACCAGGTGCCTCTCAAACTTAAATTGAAGAATCTGGCTTCCATTTTGGCCCCATGTCATTTCTAGACATGCCTCTTCTGACACCATGTTGCTTGTCCCTCTCTAACATAGATGACAAGCAGGTGAGGTATTTTGTTTAGATGCTTTAATGCATAGGAACACATCAGGATGGATAGCAGCATCATAAAATATAAACAAACTGATTAACAGACAGACCTTACATACATACATGCTTACATCTCAACAGCTTACTACAAAATGGCAGTCACACTCGCATGTACTCAATATTTATACACTTGTACACTACTAAAAGACAAACACTTTAAAAATGAAAATAACACCAAGGCAAGGAGCAAGGTACCTTCAAATTTAATAAATAGTTAGTGCTTTCGTCTTGACAAATATCAAAACTTCCTCAGACAAAGTACAACAGATCAAAAGCCATTTTTAAAAAGAAACCACAAGGTCTGACATCATAAATTCAATTAACATTTAAAGACATATCAGTAAACCAACACATGCTGTGGGATTAGATTGGTTCCAGGAATATTTAGTAAGAAAGGGAGTCGCACAGGATAGTATTAACTTATATGTGGAAATGATGGAACTTGTACTCAAGAACAATTATATCATTTTCAAAGAGCAATTATTTTTACAGGTTAGTGGGATGGCTATGGGGGCAGCCTGCGGACCCTTGTATGCAAATATCATCATGTGAATGGGAACGTAGATTTGTTTTTAATCATCCTTTATTTCAATGTTGTGTTCTTTATTTAAGATATCTTGATGATTTGTTTATTATTTGGAGAGGTGACATGGATGGGATTAGTGAATTTTTGACGTTTATGAACTCATCTACTACTTTTTTGGAATTTACATATGTTGTTAACTCTGAATCTATCAACTATTTAGATGTACATTTGATTAAAGACATAGTTAATAATAGGTTGGTCTCCACTATATATAGGAAACCAACCTATTTCAATTCTTTTCTTCACTTTTCCAGTTGTCACCCTTTGACCCACAAGAAAGCAGTAGTCAAAGGGCAGTTCATGAGAGCTGCCCGAATGGTCTCTACCTTTGAGGACTTCCTGAATGAATGTGCATTACTTGAGGAAATGTTCACAAGGAGAGAGTATCCTGGTGATTTTGTGGGTGGCATTAAACTGAAAGTGGTGAATAAACATTCCCATGGGTTTTACAATCCTATTTTGGGTGTTCAAATGGTGAGTAACAACAATGTACCATTATCTAGAAATTTGGGGGATTCTAATTCTGGGAATCATAATTATAGATTATCTTTTATTACTATATTTTCGGTGGATTCCCATGCCATAAGAGACATTTTTTACAAAAGTTGGGCAGCCCTAAACAAAGACAATCTTATTAGACCAAAAATCAGCGAAAAACCTTCAATTGTTTATAGGAAGGGTAAAAACTTAAAAAGTCTGATGGCGAGATCACTGAAATCTAAACCCTAGGGACATAGAACATGGTCTATGTCTTGGTGTGTTATTGTTCTCTCATCTATACTGGGGAGGTGTTTTGCTTGAATTGCTACGTATTATGTATTCAGGGGAAGTATAATTGTAATAGCTCTGGTGTTATGTATGGAGCCTTGTGCCAGGACTGCTCAGTTTTCTATGTCGGGAAGACCAAGCTGAAATTAAGATCCTGCATTTACGAACATTGTTATGACATCAAAAAGAAAAAGCTGACAAATGCTCTATACCATCATATTCAGGAATTTCCTACACATAGTTTTAAATTTATAGTACTTGAACAGGTTTTAAATAGTAGGGGTGGTCCTTGGCAACTTTGGTTGAAAGAAAAAGAGCTGTATTGGATTCTCCGTCTTTGGTTGGTTGGCCAGGATTAAATGAGCTTGCATCCAATGGGTGTATTTTAAAATTAAAAGCCTTATTAAGATAATAGGTGGGGGCATAACCTGGTTGCTCTATTAATTTTAATTTCATCATTTTAATTTCATCAGTTTATATGTTTTCAACATGTTTTTAACATGCTTTATTATGGTTATACATGCAGAT
The DNA here is from genome assembly GCF_019279795.1 of Protopterus annectens. Classification (NCBI taxonomy): domain Eukaryota; kingdom Metazoa; phylum Chordata; order Ceratodontiformes; family Protopteridae; genus Protopterus; species Protopterus annectens. Next base: position 1,626,765,486 of record NC_056732.1, read on the forward strand.
ACATTTTCATATTTTTTTTTTGTTTTTTGTGTTGCTTTACTGAAATGTCTTTAAATGTTAATTGAAATCATGATGTTAGACCTTGTGTTTTTTTTTTTTTAAAATGGCTTTTGATCTGTTGTACTTTGTCTGAGGAAGTTTTGATATTTGTCAAGACGAAAGCGCTAACTATTTATTAAATTTGAAGGTACCTTGCTCCTTGCCTTGGTGTTATTTATACACTTGTGCAAGCCCTTGGATAGCTTTTTAAAGGTACACACACACACACACACACACACACACACACACACACACACACACACACACACACACACACACACACATTGATCTACACTGTTCAACAATAAACTTGCATTGAAGACTACTAAACTCTCAGTAGAGCTGTTTAATACCCAGCAAAACAATGTTAAAAACCTAATCATGACCACCAGATACAGGAAACATCAGGAACCACATAAAAAGATGACCAGCTACCTTCAAACAATTCAAACACTTTATTAAAATAACAAACAGAGATAAAAGTTGTATTCTCTAGCACCTCGGCTCTTCAGCCTTTACAGAGTATAACTTCATTCTCCAATAAACTCTTTAAATACACATACCCACTCCTTAATCAGCTAATTACACCCCCTGCTCCCTACTTCCCCTCACTAATCCTTATAACTGAACGTCTCCACCTGATCTGCTAACACATTTGTGGTTCTTTGATAATACACATACTAACAAAAACTATTAAATATGTTTCTGTAATAATATACATACTAAGTAAACTTTTAAAAATATGTTATCTAATACCCTACATAAAGTCCTAAGGTTGTTCATCTTATTCTTTTTAGAAACATTTTCCTGAAAAGTTTTTTGTAGATGCTTTAATATGAAACTCTCTTACACTACGTAATGTCCTAAAAGCATACTTCTTACTCTCATTGAATACATTTCTGAAAATATTTTATCATATTGTATGAACTATGCATTATCTTATTATTAATTGTGTTAAAAATGTATAACTGTCTAATGTATGGAGCTTTTCTCCTCGGGCCTCCACTGGAAAAGGGCTCTTCAGCTCAGTCAGACATACCCGGTGAACAAATGTAAAATAAATAAAAAAATAAAATAAATAAAATTAAATAATTAAAACAATTATATCTTAATTATCAAAAACATTTCCAATTGCATTCCATATTAAGACCCCTAAGGGATAAAAAAAGTGCTAAATTTCAAGATAAAAACTGACTCCTTTCTCCAAAGCTTCCTTTTTATATTACACATATTAAACCATTCATTATTAATCTGTTCTAAAATTGTAGCTTGTAATCCCTATGGACTCCCATTATGAAAGTTTTGAAAGTACAAAGCTACAGGGATTTCCATTCTGCCCTTCCTAATATCCCTACAGAAAAAAAAACTCCTTTTGCTTTCCCCAATATAAACTGTATTACATGGACATTTAAAAGCATATATCACCCCCTCACTTGTACACCCATAACTACCATGAATTTGAAACTTTTTTCCATTAATTCTTGACAAACTATTAACTATAAAACCACAACAAGAGCATTTCCCACAAGGAAATGTCCCTTTTAACATAGGTTCATAGGTTCATAGGTTCATACTAGGCTATCTGCCCAAGGGCATTTATAAGCCTAGCCCATAGTTATTTGGCTTTCGCCACCCCTTTAGTTTGAATAAAACTATGCCTATTATTTTGCTGTGCCTCTGTCAAGCAATGACACTGAAGTAATCCCTGGGGTATATCTGCGATCCCCCATCCATTGGTCAATATTCCTCTTGAACAAGGCCAGCGAGGTGCTCTGCCTCACATGTACCGGGATTTTGTTCCACAGCATAGGGAGTCTCTGGGTGATGAATCTGTCCCTCCAGCATGTTCTATTAATAACCGTGTCAAGGTTTAAGTCTCCTTGTGGTTCTGAGGAATCTAGATTTTTGAGGTGAAGCATATTCATCAAATCAGGGTTTGACATGGCCTTATATGTCAGGCACAGGTCACCTCTGAGCAAGCGGTATGAGACTGAATAGAGCTGGAGTTCTTTCAGTCGGGCAGCATAAGACATATTTTGAGACCCTTTATCCTTTTGGTGAGGAACTTTTGGGGCCTTTCCAGCTGCTGCAGGTGTCTGGTCAGATACATTCCGAATGGGGCATTGTACTCAATCATAGGTCTAATGAGTGATGAGTACAGGGGGGCGATGACCTCCCTTGATCTAGATGTGAATCCCTTCATGATCAGGTGGGCAATGTAGAAGGTTTTCCTAACTACTTTAGCAACATGAGTGTCAAACGAAAGGCTACTGTCAACCTGGGTCCCCAGATCCCTGATGACTTCTTCTGTGCTCAGTGGATTGCCACCTATATGGTAGCTAGGGGTAACCTTGTTTTTCCCGAAGGGTATGACTATGCATTTCTTGGCATTTAACTTTAGGCCATGGCTCTGGCACCAGTTATCCATTTCTGTGAGGCCATTTCTGTGAGGCCCAAATGACAGCACAGCACAATTAATTAGACTACTCTTCTCCCTTTTAACTTTAGAAAAACTCTTGTACAAAACATCCCCAGCATCCTGGAATAGCATATTAAATAAAATTAAAGAAACAGAAAACATAAAGATTAAAAAAATTAAAGAAACATTAATAAATGAAAACATGACCTTATCATTTCTCTAATGTTAAAAACCTAATCATTATGGACCCTGAAGGCACACATCCCCCCACAAAATAATAATAATAATATTTTGGTCTACTTCTAGATGATCAGCTTTACTTTCCTCCACATCCCTAGGCTCAAATATACAAATTGTTAAGGCAATTAAAGGTAGCTTACATGTGCTCATACCTTCTGATCACTGAACCAAGAAATAAATGTACTAATTTCAAGAAATGAATTTGGCTTGATGATCTTTCTGTCATTTCACTTTTTCTGCCTGTTATAGCAAATCCATTCAAATCACACAAAAAAAAAAACAGAATGCTATGATGGATTGAGCTATGCTATATAACACAAAGCAGCTACAAGTGACTGCCAGGGCAAACTTTCTTTTAAAGTCAAGAATGTTTAAACTTACTCATGAAACATACTGCCCTCCACTAAAATAAATAAAGAAATAAATAAAAACAGGCTAATAATTAATCACACTGTTTATTCCTTAACAAGTGACAGGACAGCACAATTAATTAGACTACTCTTCTCCCTTTTAACTTTAGAAAAACTTTTGTACAAAACACCCCCAGCATCCTGGAATAGCATATTAAATCAAATTAAAGAAACAGAAAACATAAAGATAAAAAACATTAAAGAAACATTAATAAATGAAAACAATGGACCAAATTCCAAAAGACTTGCTCTCAGTGTAAGGCTAAGAGCAGGCATTCTGGAATATGGCCCCCAGAGTAAGCCTGTTTATACATAGGCCTTACACCAAAGTAAGTCATTTATACTGACAGCAAGTCTTCTTGGAATCAGGGCAGACTTACACTGAGAGTGACTCTTTTGGAATCTGGCCCAGTGTAACTGCTTTAAATGAATAGGATAATGTCTAATCCTCTGCTAAGAAGCAATACTTCTATCCCCCCACCATGATAATAATATATATTTATGCTTTGTTAATATTAAGAAACACTTTATATAAAAAGAAACTTCATTGCTACATATACAATGCAGGCAATATATTCCATTGCTATAATAAAATGTTTTTACAGTATGATCACATTCTGCAGTATCGTTGGTACACCATAATTGTGAATTTGGTTATTATGATATATGTACATTTTCAGTTTAATAATACTTATGATATTTTGTCTCTGCTACTGATTTATGCAATGTCTTTGTATTTTAATAGAAGTTTCATTATTATACCTACATTGCATGTTTTTATTATACTGCTTTAATAACATACTTTTTATATAACTTGTGTGACATATTGCAGTATTGTTGGTACATCATAATTCAGTCCTTTTGTTAATGGTAATATTCATTTGAATTATATTTACATTACATTGTCTTTTTTTATTTGTTTGCAACATCAACAGAACAGTTTGGAGGGACAAGTGTATCTGACAAAGGATACCACTGCTGTGGAGCAGACTTCCCATCCACATAAGACAAAGTTCATCCCTGTCCATATTCAAGCACAACTTATATCTATGGATTGGAAATAGTAAATGTACCTCAGGAATGCCCCCTGTACTTCTAATACATAGAGTCAACTCCTAAATGATTTATTCCATGCATGGGTTCCCTAAAACTATTTAAGGAATTATCCCAGTTATTCTCATTAGGGGAAGTATACAATTATTGACCATGTGATGGGCAAGGCCAATCTATAATCAAATTGGATAAGTTATTTAATGTCCAAAAAAGGAAATTAGCTAGACTTAAAATGGCCCATAAGGGCAGCTAGCTTAGTACTTACCTAGGAGCCTATACAATATGCCTTTGTATTATTGTTCTCCACTGAATGTCCATCTCCACTATAGAAGTTGTTCCTTTTGCTAAACTTCTTGGGGTCACTATTGACAAACATCTAAATTTCGATACCCATATTCAGCTAAACATTAAGAAAACACATCAGAAACTTGGAAAGCTGTACAGGAGCTCCCACTTTCTCTCCCTTTCCACAAGACAGAGCCTCGCCACTACCTACTTACTACCATCTCTGATGTATGGTGCCCCCTTGCTAACCAACCTATCTTCATCCATCTCCTCTAAATTGGAATTCTGTTACAATAAAATCTCAAAGTTTGCCACCAAGTCCAAGTACTCTACCCACCACTGCATACTTCTCCACCTGCTGCAATGGCTAGAACTACCCAACTACCTGGACTACCTCCAATTAACTAAAGCCCACAAGCTCATTTTAAACCTACTAAGTGCCCTGCACTAACATCTTACCACTATACACCCCTCACAGAACTCTAAGATCTGCCCACCAAAATCTCATTTCTGTACACAAGCCAACCCCCCCCCCCCCCCCCACACACACACACACACACATACACACACCAGGTCAGCTTCTCCTATCCTTTTCCTTAGCCAAAAAATGGAACTCTCTTCCTCCCTCTCTAAGAATTTCTGAAAAATTTTATCACTTCAAAACCCAGCTCCATTCCTACCTCTCCAATAACAGAAAAGGCATTTGCACTCTACCTACCTAATCCTGCCTAATACATGAATACATACATACACATAAGGTACCTTCCACCTTACCCAGTAGGAGTTCAATCTTATTTACTGTTTTCTTACAAATGTTTCTTTCATAGCATTCTCAGACGATTTAAAACCTCAGTACAATGGTGACTCTGTGCTATCGATCTCTAATTGTATATACATGTAAATATGCATTGTATACCATACTATGTTGATATTCTACTGTGCTTATGTTTTACTGTATAATTTTTACTAATTACTTAAATGTTACTATGTCTACTATGTTTAGTGGAGCTTTTCTCCCCAGGCCTCCACTGTAAACTGGCTCCTTGAGCCCAGTGGACCTCCCCGGTCATCAAACTGAAAATAAATAAAGCAGTAATGTTTTTTATCACTTTGGTTTGAACCTTGACTGAAAAGGGTCCCTGAATGAGCTCACTTACCTGGTTAACGAGCCAAATAAATACACAGGATACAGAGACTGTAGCACTTATATGCATATTACTAATGCAGTGATGCTCAGGGTTATTACTACTGAAAAATAAAATAATACATATGTCAAGAGACAATGTAGGATAATACAGTCAATTCAGTGAATACCTCTAAATTAATTATACAATTTAATTATTGACTTATTTATCATTTGTTGGCTGTATTAGTCTCACTAGGCTAGTATCCTTTTTTCAGAGGAGATCCAAGAGGTGTTTATGCTACTAACATATATAGTACAACTAGCAGTGATATAGAAGTCCTATAGATCCAAATGCATTTTATCTGAGTGGTCATTTGCTTACCGTGTGATGCTGAGGAAGTAATTTGACCAGATAATACACACTGGTTCAGTTTGAAAAAGATCCATATCAATCAGTGCTCTGTCTTGTTTAACAAATAAAATAAATAAAGCCATTTTAATGGAGCAACATGTCATTAGTTTTATATAAAATAGTATGCTGTTTGATTGGAGGATTCATAAATAGCATGGTTTGGGTTGTATTCATATTGAGGAAAATACTGGAGTCAGAGAGCTATTTTTCTACATTACTGAGGTAAAAAAGAAAGAAGTCATAAGTTCACTACTGATAAGGACACATTGTAGAGACAAAAATAGCATTTAAGAAAAAAGAATGAAAGCAGCATGAATACAAAAACAATATAAATGTTTTAAGGACACAGAATGATGTTATTAATCTCCACTAAACAGCAATACATTTGTTTCCTTATACCATTCCTTATTTTGATGATAATTGTATACATGCTTTGTTTATATTGTAAACAGTTTACATAAATAGAAATTTCACTGCTACATCTACTATGTATATTATACATTTTGTTGCTAAAATAATATTTTATACAGTATGTAGCTCATTCAGCAGTTTTGTTGGTATGTCATAATTCTGTACTTGGTTAAACTGGTATGTGTTAATTTTCACTTCAATTATATTTATGCTCAGAAGTGTAGCAAGGGTGGAAGCCCCCCTGTGTAAGGTGCTAAGGGATATAATCGTGAAGTACAGCTCCTTCATTATTCTTTCTCTTCCAGCATTTCCAACTCAGAGACCACCCCCAGGTGCCAGGTGAGCCGGTTACAGCTCTACATTGTACCACATATGCTTCACCCCCTCTAATGAATAGTATTATCTGAGACTGTCAGGTCTAGTTCAGGACAAATAGCCCTTACTACCCTTCTAACCACCTATTTGCAACACCCTACTGTTATTGTTCTATCAGGTTATATCATCCACTCCCTCTCACCAGTATACCAGTATACCCAAAGCTGGATGCCTAAAAGTTGCCATGACAAATGTCAACAACCTCAGCAACATATACATTCAGGTAGACACATTGAAAGTACAAGAAAATGCCGACATCCATGCCATAGAATAGTCTTGGCTAGAAGATGCCTTTTCAGCATCCTAACACAAAGGTGTCCTCTCTTCCAGGCTAATGAATGCATGAAATGTTGGGATGATATGCTCCTTTAGATTAAAACTAAGTGTAATATTATAGTCATGCTTACCAACAGGAGCTGTCTCAAGAAACAGGCACGGTATCTGTAACACCAGCTACGAGTACAGATACCATCCCAACACAAGCAAAGAGGGAACACAAAAGCATCAGCTAGTAAGAAGAGGAGCCTCATGATCCATCAGCATCACAAAGGGCACAGAGCACTACAGGCAAACTGGCAGTATTCAGTATGCAGTAATTTGCTATGCCATCATTAATGTGCTCCATATAAAAGAATAAAGCACATACAAAGGGAAATGTCATACAGAGACCTTTACAGCTAAACTGACTATGCATCTGATATTACTGCACATCAACATAAACAGCAATGTAACACGACATTGCCATCATCATTTGCACATGCGGCAAAGACCATTCAAGACATAGCCAAAGGGTAGACACACAAACACACACAGAATTGAGAAGTAAATGGTAGATCATCATTTCTAGTAAATTGATGGGGTACTTGGAGTGATTATTTATGCTGCTTACTGCCACATTCTGGAAGTCTTCCAGCTCATGATGCAGCATGCAGGTGGATGCAGCAGTCTAGTGTACTTTGGTGTGCCATGATGTATGGTGGGAAGAGAGGTGCAGCTCAGCTGGGGAATGATACTGAGAAGAGGCCTCTCCATGTTCCAGTGTTACAAGGCTGACAGGTTCAAGAGCTGCATGTCCCCTTTCACCCACTCCCAGCAGCTGCCATGGATTGTGTGCCCAGCTCCTTATACACCAGTTTGAAGATTACAGCAACCACAGCATACCTGTGCTTCAAGCACAGTTAGTGTTTGGTGTGGCAAATGCTAGATCATCACATGAATAGTCTGCAACAGCTTAGTTCACTGTATCTCATCATGGAACCATTCAAAACTACCATGCATAATGCTTATCATCTGTGCAAGATTTTGCATTGTCATCGTAAAAGTTGACTGGCACTCAGTGATCCTTCTGATCAGACCACCACTGCATTATGTAACCTGACATAGTCCTGTGTGGAGGTCATGTAGTACAGATTTTCCTATGAAGCAGGCTCACACATGCACCCAGACAACCCTCCATCAAGTAATACATGTGATTATAACGCAATTACTTCAGGAACTGCGGTGGTTGTAATCCACCCATGTCTTTATCTTCGTTCTTCCCATTTGAAGTACCTGACGCATTGGAAGGAAGGTATTGTGACATTTTCTGGTAGATGAGGCCATGGCCCCATCCCAGTATAAATATAACCATTGTGCCCTCCATGTCTAAGGGTATGTCAGGTACTTGTATGTCACTATCAGGCATCTCACCAGCTTTCTTGGCATACACTGCAGAGAGTAGAGTGTCAGTGCCACTGGCCACACCGCAACTAGCACAGGTGGCAGCCAATGTACTAGTTGTCATTCTACTATTATCATATGCTTCTGCAATACTTGAAACACACAAACAACACTAACATACAGTACAGTGTAAACTAACATATACAGTTCATCTGTGCAACATAGATATACCCGTACCCCAGCCAGACAACATAAAACTCTGCAAATACCTTCCTCTGACAGCAGGAGCAGTAGAAGCACAGTAGAAGTTCCTGCAGTATAATGTACATTTATTATAGCAAACCATACAGCTTTTTAACTGCAATAAGCCAGGATGCCTATTTTCCCTGAAGGCAAGTGACATCTGCCATGTATGATCACTGTGGGGCAGACTGGTAAGTGATAGTGATGATTTCATATGGTTAAGGGTCATGAAAGATGGTTGTGGTAGCCACTCTGGTGGGTACAGGTTAGGGAGGTAATCAAGGATCACATCCTCCAGTCGCAGGGTGGAGCTGCAATGTTGTCAACATTAACTATATGTACCACGTGGCCCTGCTGCTTAAGGGCTGGATGTAATCTGAATCAAGGTGGAGTACCAATTTGAGGCCATGATATGATGGCCCACAAACTGGAGGGGAGTCAAAACACACCACTGGTGGACTCTTATGCCCACTGTGATAATACACCACTTAACACTGAGAGAGTAGCTACACCTCTCACTTCTTAAATACATGGACTCAATGACACACAGTAAAAGCAGCAGTGGGACCCTGTACTATTTGTAGCACTTCCAGCAAAACACTCTTCAATACTAACCGATGTACTTTCTTTTAGCCTACAAAATAGAGGTAGGCAGCACTGGAAAACTCCCATGATCCCCAAGTATTCAAGGGTCAAGTGTTGATCTACATCCAGGAATAAATCTATACTGCTCCTCCTGATTTAGGCACTTGGCTATTAGATGACGTCTCCTTTTCAGCACCCTGGCATACACCTTCCCAGACTGGCTGAGATTGTAGTCTCAAAACAATTTATTTATGTATGTATGTACGTATGCATGTTTTAATAACTGGATTATCCACCAGAATTATGGCCCATTTTCAGTGGAGGCCTGAGGAAAAAAACATGCAGTGGAATAACAGAACATGTGCATTAGCTATAATACAGGACCAAAACAGTACAACAGTATAAACATAAATGTTCCCTTAACCTCAGGGCATCATTTTCCCCTACATTTACTATAGTGATTTACTGCTCAGTATGAAAGGGCAGGAATGAAAATTAATACAACAAATCAGAGGTATCCAGAAAACAGTGAACATAGTTCTCAACTCCTTTGCTCATGAATCAGGGACAAAAAAAGCATAATGGGAGAAAAAGACCCAAAATCAGGGGATTTTTTTAAAGAATTAATGGAACCAGAAAAGGAAGGCACAGTCTTCAAACAAAAAAAGGTTATTCTCTTTTCACACACTCTAGTGCCACAACTGTTAAGCCTTCAAGGAGTTAAACAACTTCCTTTTGTGGTTCCATTACATTTCATTTGGACTTGCAGTGGCTCTTTGAAATCTTTAAGAATTACTCTAATTCAGTTAGAAAATGAATATACCAGCATGCTTTTATCAACTTGCATTTTTTGAAGAATAAAATGTACTTAAACTGTAATATCTGGCATTATTAACTGCATTAATAATTTATCAAAAAAATCACAAATGTTATGAGACAGAACAAAAATATCACAAATATAAGGGGAAATGAGACACTCTGCAAAAGGGGGATGACTGAGGAGCTATGGGACTGACCTTTGCAGGTGTGTGGGGAGCAGCTATCCTGGGTGAATGAATTTTCTTATCGTGAGGTGTTGCTCATGAGGGAGGGTAGTAGGGATCAGGAGACTGTGACGAAAGGAGGCACGGCCAGCAAAGCTAGCTGGAATTTTGTAAATAGTTGTGTGTCATCTGTAAATATCAAACTGATTTATGCAAGATGCTTGTGTTACAAATGTATTACAACTGTATTTCATGTGTATATCAAACTGATTTGTACAGATGTTTGTGTAGAAAAGGTATTTGTAAAGTGCTTGTGTTTGAAATGTACCCACAGTGTGCCTTACTGGAGAGAACAGACATGTGCATGCACTGTTGTAACTGTTTAAATGTATATGTTTTAACAGAGGAAACTGGAGGGTTAACCTCAGTCCAGCAAACATTAGAAAAATATATGAAATTAAATCACTTATAAAGATGCTATCTCACAGATCTCAATTCAGCCAGAGACACAAAGTATGTACTTGGAAGCTGTCTATATTGTCTTTGGGGTGAACTAATTACTACTCTGGAAGTGTGGAAGCATGCAATTCTTTTATGACTTCCAGCACCTGCCAAAATTCTGAGCAAAAGACCTTGTGTGTGTATTTTACAGGTAGATGCTAAATACTGCCAGTTGCCAACAAGGGGAGTTTGCATGAGAACTAGAAGTCAGATGACTAGAAATTATGTAATTCTGCAAGCTATGCCAGAAGTAATATTTTAGATATTATTTTGAGAAGTCTCTTAATGAGACAGATCATTCTGTATTCTACCTTGGGCCTGACAACAAGAAGAACCATTCACCACATCATCTGCCTTGCTCTATTAAGTAAGTTATTATGTAATAGTAACTCTCTTAGACACATTCAGGAATATAGTGAAGCTTAGTTTAGATACTGTTTTTCTTTATTTGTCTGAGCCTGTCCTTCAATGTTATTTTTTGTTCTTGGTCAAACTACCAGTTGTATTAATATTAATTTCACTCAGTATATTGGGTACCCTTGTAAGGGCCTTAAGGTAGCTGTCAGGAGTGTCTGGTGGCAGTCATAACTACCTGATATATGGGCAGAAGGGGGCATAGCTAGTAAGCCTGTGCCAGACTTTCCCAGGTGTGTGTGTGTGTGTGTGTGTGTGTGTGTGTGTGTGTGTGTGTGTGTGTGTGTGTAAATCAAATCTCAAAGTGTGTGTGTGTGTGTCAGCTACTTTGGCAGGGACACGAAGCACTGGTTTGACAGAGAAGGTGCTGGAGGCCTTGGCTTGGACACTCAGATGAGATCTCATCTCTGTAGTTGTGCCAGTGGAGAGCCTTATTGGGGATCTGGAGAAAGAGGGAGAAACCAGCCCCAAACTGACTGTGATCTCTGTGTGTTCTTAAGCGAAATTTCACTTGATGCAGAGAGTCACATCAGAAAATACTGTGTGTGTGTAGCTATTATCCTCACAGTTTACATCCGCCACAGGTGCCAATGGTAAGGATTGAGGCACCTTGAATACTGGCCTAGAGGTAGAAGGTCGCCACATATTGGTTGGCAGGGGTGGGATCACCAAATCAAATATTATTACTGGCCCAGAGGTGGAGCGTCATCACGTATTGGTTGGCAGTGGTGGGATGACCACATCACATATTGGTTGGCAGTGGTGAGATATCCGCATCATGTTACAAATTGGTTGTCAGTGGTGGGATATCCAAGTCACAGCGACTCATCAGCTGATGAGTGTTGCTGAACTAGTACCGCAGGTACTGCTCCTGAATGCTTTGGTCAGGAAAGAGCTGATTCATATAATGAGACTTTCAGTTTACCAGTTATTCTATGCTCCTATCCTAATCTTATAGGTTAATATTTAAGAACTAGGCTAGCTGCCCTAGTAGGCCATTTGAAACCTGGTCAACTTCCCTTCCATTGGGCAATACATGTGATTAAAACCGAATCACCTCAGGAACTGTTGGTGGCTGTAACTGAGCCATACCTTTATCTTCATTCTTCCCATATGAAACACCTGACACATTGCAGGTACTATATTTTGACCCCTTCTAGTAGCTGAGGCCATGGTCTAGATATATATATATATATATATATATATATATATATATATATATATATATATATATATTGGCATGGTGCTTCATTTTTAAATGTTTTAAAATATTTATAATTCCTTGAGACTTCAGCTGCAGAAGCACTGTAAACATAAGAAAGGTATATCAACTGTGACAATGCTTTAGATGAAGGACAAAACAAATCCGAAAAGTATGGGGCATAAAAAATAACTAAAAGTAATAACATCTGAATGCAATAACAAAGTAAATAAATTATTCACATTCTTGATATCATTGTTGTAATCGTATTGTGCAAATTTATTTTAATATATCAGTTTTAATGAACATTCCTGAAATGTTTCAATAAAAACAAATTACCAGCAAAATGTACTCCATATAGTTTGAACAATATTAAACTGTAAAATAAGTAAATAAATAAATAATATATTGTAAGTTGACTGTACCAATAAGTAAAGTAATCTGAACACCAAAAGACATATGATAGTATTGCTAAATTTAATGAAAAATAAAGCACACAAGGTAGAGCTTTACTGTATTTTCTTTTCTTTGGGGATGAATGGCACATTTCCTCCCACTCAGTGATTTTGTAAAATCCTAATTCAATTTAGAGTTTATGAAACGGAGGAGAAGAACAAGCTGGTTCCCCCTTAGCTTCTAAAATGCTGTCTTATGAAAGAAATTGTAAAAGGCAGAGTTTAAAATATTACTCAGATACATGTTACAGTAAATGGATACACTCAACTGAAAAATCTGTACTACCCTTATAATGCATTCTATTCAGAGCAATTAAAAAGCAAAGTGTATATGCATAATCTTCATATAAACTATAGAAAGCATTTGTTTAATTAAACGTGTTGCATGTTGTGAGAATTTTCAAAACGTTTTTACAAAGTATAGCCTGTTTTTGAATGTTACCTGGAAATTGGACTACTAGATGCAGCAGTCACTACAAATTAAACTGTTTCATGTGATTCTCCAGTAATTTATGCTGTACTCCCAGTTTTGTATGACTATTTGTTGTAATAAAAGTCTTAACCAGCTCAGACAGCATAAACAGCATTATATAATGTTTATTTAAATGTGGTATTAAAGCTCTATAAACATCATCTTCACAATGGAAAAGTCAATTAATTATGTTGTTCAATGTTATACAGTCATATCCTTTGCATAATGCAAAAAGTTATGTGGGACAAACAATGGTCTGGGGTTACTGTGCAGATTTTGCATAAGCCCATTTCTGAATATAAGTGGTGACCTGATATGTTAAGAGATCACAATTTCTGCTTTGCTGACTATCTTTAGAGTTAAAGCAGCTCTTTTAAAATTCACCTTAAAGTAGATGAACTAATCATGAGAGATGTACATGTTTATCTGAGGGAGATATTGTTCCCTTCCCCTCAAAGCATTAGAGTAGCTAGCGATGCAGATGTTTCACCAGTTTCACTATGGTTTGATGCAGAATGACTTGTTAGTGTGAAAAATTCTGCAACCATTTAATTCTGTTTTTATATTGTATCGTATGACCTGCAGTGTAATCTTTGAGGGTGTGTAAGTCACAGAACAGTAATAAGGTGAGTTTCTCTTTTTCTCATTTTCTCTGGTTGGTATAATGGTTAAGGTCTTTATCTGCCATGCACAAGGTACAAAGTTAGAGTATGACCTCTGGCCAATCTCTTCCTGGAATTTGCATGCTCTTCCTGTATCTCTGTGTGGTTCCTCCCACTTCTCACCTCCCAAAAACATACTTGGTGTTTCCACCTCAAACTCAGAAAAACATATTCTAGATGGTGCTTACCAGGGGAACAGTTTATAGACTGAAAGCTTTGAGTATTAACTGTGATGCACAGTATCTTCTAAACACTAGAACACTAAATACAGACAGCACATTATATTAGGGCTAGCCACTCTGTAAAAATTGACTCCAAGGGTGATTTGGTCATGATGACTAATGTCACCAAAAAATGTGCATTGGTATTTGTTGGTCTTAAGTGGGTTGTAGAGCCAACTTACTGAGACCTTTCCTAGAGAACAATGTTAATAGTAGAAGGGGTCTAAGTGCTTTTATTGGACAGCATGTGTCCATCATAAAGCCTGAATTCCTGGGTGAATAAGCTACTGGCCTGTCAGTCTCAGTTTCCACAGCTTGGATTACCTGGGATAGCTCTGTTGAACAAAAGCTGGATATAAAACTAATCAACCTATTGAACATGAGCTAATGATTACAACACTGATTATAGGTTCCCTGACAGAACAAAACTTGGAAGTGGATGACATGATTATAATGAGGAGGCCAGACATCTTCTGCATCCAGAAGACAAGATGGAAGGGCAGTGCACCAAAGGCACTTGGCTTGCGATACAGCATCTACGACTCAGGGGAGTACAGACTAGAAATGGTATGGTAACTGTGGTGAGGACAGGCTTCAGAAGACAGTGAAGGTTGTCATCAGAATTAGTGACAGACTCATGGCAATCAGACTCCAATGTAAGGATAGGTCAGTAGTCATAATCAATGACCCCAAAGCAGGGTTGTGACAGCAAAGAAAACAGTGCATTTAGGCAACAGTTGCAGGACCTATTAGATACTACTAGAGAAAGCAGGACAAAATGAGTTGGTGTTGATAATGGACAACCTGAACATACATATTGGAACAGACAGACCAGGAATAAAGAAGAAGAGGCCATTCTACACTTCTGTCTGACAAATGGCTTCATGCTGACCAACACATGGTTCATCAAGACAGATAGTCACAATATCAAATATAAGAGTGGCCAAAATGCAAGTCATGTAGACTTCCTCCTGGTATGCAAAGGGCAATGAGGTAGAATCAGTGATTACAAAGTCATCCCAATTGAAATAGTTAGCCCACAGAATAAACAACTGGTTGCCATAGTCAGTTGCAAGCAATGGTCAGATAAGGCTCTATGGTAACAGGGACTAGGCTGAAGACCTCCAATTTGATGGTGGAGAAAGCACAAGAGATCAAAGAAATACTCAGGGCTCTAGCACCTCAGAAAGAAGAGGAAAGGGGTGGCGTTGAATAATGGCAGCATCTCAGAACAGCATTTATGAGCACAAAAGAAAACAAATGCAGCTGAGCCAGGTATGGAAAACAGGTATATAAAGAAAGCTGGTGGTCGTGTGAAGCCCAGAAAGTTATCAAAAGAAAGAAGGACTGCAGGAAAAAAATTGGGGATAGGAAAGACTGACCAGGCAAAGAAGGAAGACTGGCTAATAAACAAGATAAGAGAGCAGTTACTATAGCAAAGAACAGACATCAGAGGCACTGTACCAACTTGTGGAACATGAATCAGCAGTTGCCACAAATAAATTCTAGAAGGTTGCAAGGCAAAGGCAGAAAGATTAAGGGATGCCAACAACAACCTCTTCGCCACTCCATAGGACATCAAAGGCAGATAAAAGCAGTACTTCTGGCAGCTTTTGAATGAATCTGTTCTGTCCCAGAAATAAAAAAAAAAAAAGAACAAGAGCCAGTCCTAGAAGTAAAAACAGCTCTAAGGACAATGAAGTAAGGAGAAAGCAACTGACTCAGATGAGCTCACAACAGAGTTGTTCAAGAATTTGGATACGTTACATGAGAAATTGTGCCAGAGGGGTAGTCGTAGTAGTATAGAGAGAGAGAGAGAGGAGTGCACCTCATGTAAATGCAGAATAAGTATTGCAGGGCCTCTGTGCAAGAAAAAAGGGACATTCCCAAATATGGGCAGTGTAGCGGTATCAAACACCTGTCATCCTGGATAAAAGGTCAGAGTGCATGATTGATAAATGACTATATCCCCATGCATGTGAAACAGAGTTCTTGCTTATTCCTATCTAAGTGCAACTTGGACCAATGGATGGGTAAAAGGAAATTAACCCAAGGTCTGGCTCCTTTGCCTCTTCTGAACAGAGGTAGTCAGTAATTCATCCTCTATATAAATCAAATTTGTGGGTCACTTTTGGGTTGCATGGCTAGGCATATAAGGGCCCTAGTGGTCATTAGCCTACTATACACCTATGAATATGCAGAGCAGTAGAAAGTAAAATGGGAGATGAGCAGTACTAATTCATATCAGGGAGCAGCACAAGTGACCTGATGTTTGCAGTGAGACAGATAGATAAGAAGAAGCTAAGAGATAAGAAAGGAGTTCAACTGAGCATCCCTAGACTTGGTGAAAGCATATGACAAGGTTCCAAGAAAGTTATTTTGAGCAGTCCTGCAATAGTTTGAAGTCCCAGGAATGTTGATAGTATTAGTGCAGGATCGGTACAAGGAAGGAATATTAGTTGGCTAACGAAGAGGCAAAGACAGGAGTTGCCACAACAAGGTATCAGAAGCACTCTACCAGCTTCGAGAAATTTACTCAGTGGATGGCACAAAGAAACTCTATCAGGTTGCAAGACAAAGACAGAAAGATATAGAAGATAGTCAGACAGCATTCATAAGGGACACCACCAACAACCTGCTCACCGGTCCTCAGGACATCAAAGGCAGGTAAAATTAGTACTTTCAGCAGCTCCTGAATGAAAAAAATCTCACCAAAGCTATACTGCTCCTGAGTGAAGAAAATCTCACAGAAGCTATACTTCCCCAAACACAGCCCATGTGAGAGAAGTGGAGAAGCCCACCTTATAAGAAGTGAGGACAGCACTAAGTAAAATTACCTCAGGGAAAGCAACAAGCACAAATAAGGTCACAGCAGATATGATCAAGATTTTGGGTGGCATAGGGAAGAAATGACTCCTGAGGGTTGTCATAGAAGTTTGGAGAGAAAGGCATATCCCAGATGACTGGAGAATGAGCACACTAGTGTCAGTGCTCAAGAACAAAGGGAACATTCACAACTGTGGGCAATATAGATGTATCAAACTTCTATCACACACATGAGTAGGAAAGCAGAAGAAAATCTGGTAAAGAAGATTTAGGGCAGACAAGAAGGCAAAAGAAAATGAGGGTGTTCTACATCAAGATATATGGATTATGCGAGAGAAGACCTGCAACATTCAGGCATGACTGCTAAAGATGGCAGGAGAGTGGCACTGAATCGAGACAGATGAGAGCATCTGACATGACACCCCAAAACAGCACCATGTAGAAAAATGGGAAAAGTAGGATGATAATGATTCTCAATTTCTCCAAGTTTGTGTGACCTCAGAGGTTTTATATAAAGACCCAAAATCAAGGACAATTTTAAATACTACTTTATTTCACTTAAAAACTTAATAGAAAAACAGGTTGTTGAATCAACATGCATTTTATGAACAGTAAGAAGTATGAAACTCCAATGTCTGTCATTATCAATTGACCATAATCCTCAGTAATTTACTAAAAAAATTAAAAAAAAGTTCTGAAGGTTACTGCAAAAGCATGATACAAAATCTGAGATGTCCTGCAAAATCAGGGATAGTTGAGAAGTATGAGTTCCTCCATCATGGAGATAGGCATACTAGATGTTCAGTAACTGTATGGGTCCAGTGGTGATAGCAGGCCAATCCTGGCCCAGTTGGGAGTCATGATAATGGCAGTAGATACAGGTAATGTGACAGCCACATCCCTTCCCACTTTTATGACACAGCTCCTGCGTCTGTACTACCCCCCCTTCAGTCCAGGAATGTTGCAGTATAATACGAAGTGGCTAACACATCAGCACCGAGAAAGCTATTTTCTTCATCAGCAGAGTCATTCCTGATGGCCACCATCTCCAGTGTGTGTGAATAAACTAGCAGGACTCAGTGCCTGTTGATTTGAGGATGCCCAGTTTATCTCAGGTGAAAGCACTCACTAAACTATTTGAATTACTGCCTATACAAATATTCTTTCACTAAAATTCTGAATGAAGACAAGTAGAGATGAATGCTGGGAACACTTTCCAGTAAAAAGGACTTCAAAAAAAGTAGCTTACCCTGAAGGTAGGAAGCATCTCTTTTGCTAGACTGTGTTAAGTTGCCACTGAAAATAGACCTTCCTTTGCAACTGTAGGACTATCTGGGTTGTTATTATTTATAAAGATATGCAGAGTATATCTTTATAAAGGTGCACTACTGATAAGGGCTGCATGGACACGAACAGTGAACGAGTGCAGTGGGCGTGTTCTAGCATTGCTTGCACAGTTAACATGCCCCCCCCTGCACTCAGAAAGTGCCGTATGGCACTTTCAAAAAGTAATGCAGCATAATATTAGAGAATTTCTCTAATATTATGCCAGTATTTCAGTGTCCGCGGACACTGAAATGAAATAAATGAGTATTTCAGTGTTTGCGGATACTGAAATACATAGGGGAGCAGGAAAGCAATGCAGGGGGTGTGTGACAGGTTATATGACACACTGCCTGCATTGTAAAAGTGCTGTACAACACCTCTCAAAGTGTTAAAGCAGGAAATGTGTTTATTCTGGCATGTTGTTGTAGACATATAGAATGTATACAGGTTCTTCACAGCAAATATGGTTGTGACAGCATACATTAACTGAGGTTGCTCTGTGAATCAGCTGTTAAGAAAAACTGTAGCTGGTGGAGCTGTAAAACAAGATATAACTGAAATGAGAAATATATACTGCACTAAGTTCTGAACCCTGAATAGTAATGTGTAAAGTTTCAAAGTGTGTTCCATCCAGCATTGCCTTGTGTTAACCTTTGCTTTCCAGATTGTAGTAATTCAAAGGATTAATGCACAGTACAATAACTATCTGTCATGCATGCATCACAGGAATACAAGTTCAGACTGTGTAACCAAGAGACTATTAGACAGAAACCAGTGAAACAAGCAACAAGAGTTCCCCAGTAGAGCAGTGTGATGAGAAATAGCTTAGTTGTTAATTTTGCACACCCAGACATGGTTTGAATCCAGGGAGTAGTACTAAGATGTGTGCATATCTACAGACAAGGAATCAGGAATAAATGTACAAACAGTCAGGTAGTGTAACAGATATTTTCTCCACAGGTTTTACAGGTAAGGAAATGTTGGTAGTAGCTGTATGAAGAGTAGAATAATAAACTGTGTAGAACTGTTCAACTGTCCTACCACATGCCAGCAAATGACAGCAGGATAGGTACATACAACATGTACTCTTCCCGATACAAGTCTCTCAAGTGTCACTCTGTCACAGCTAGTGGTCACTGCTGCCAATAACCCTGGACACAGCTAGGAAACCAGTTGAAGTGTGCCAATAGCACACTCACATGACAGCAGTTCAGGATGCCCCTCCTGTGCCAGATATGTAACCCTGACATGTACAAGTCCCGTCTAGTCGTGTACCAAGACTTGTCACAATTTTCCCCATACCATTCCAGGCTGACAGTTTAATAGGTATGTTTGTGTTACAGAAGCTATGGGCCATAGGCAGATGTAAAGTGAGGGCAGGCCCATAGAGTATTGAGCAGTACTGTTGTGGAAAATAGAAGCATAAACAGTTGTTAATGGACTTTTTGTCTCTTCCCCCACTGCTCATCTGTACCAGTACTATAAGTCATATACTATGGGTATGTTTTTCACCAAACCTAATGTTGAGATTTGTGTTCTATTATTGTTCATATATTTGATTAGTTGCATGTTAACATACCGTGTTCAAATACCATTGTTGGTGGCCTGTTGCCGTCAATGTTACTAGCATACTGTTACGATACATACTGTTGTTCCATTTATGCATGTGTTTGCTTTGGTATGCAACTGTTTCAAATCTGTTTTAAGGGGTTAATTGGAATACCCATGCATTCTGTTATAACTAATTTCGAAATGTGTTGTTCATGACTAACCAACATATTTTTTAAAACCTCAACACCATAGCACATTTGGGAAGGCATATCCTGGTGAATCCACCTGTCCTGCCTCATCTGGCCATGGCACCGGGTCCTAGCATGTCTGGGACCCAACCCGGGACTTCCTCATTCACTGATCCTGCAACACCTTCGGGTGAAACTTCCTCAGGGAACGGGCCTGTCCCCCCCGGGAGTGGGCGTGGACAGGAGCCTGTCACCCCCAGTCAATTCCAGGGTTTGGTGCACAGCACCATCTGAGCAAAGTTTGGTGGGCAGCTGCATTAGATTAAGGGCTGCTTGAGTGCACCTTGAGGGGAAGGCCGCCTCTCCTGTACAGCCCCCAACACAGCCACATTCAGGGTTGTGAAGGAGCAGTGGTGACTGCCCATGGGTGGGGACCTCAGTCCCACTGCATTCATTTGGGGGTTCATGGGCTACTGATTCCCAACCACCCTCCCCATCAAAGGTGTTTACCCCCCTCATGTGTCATATACCACCCATCTGTTGTCTTGTGTGTCTTGTCTGTCTGCAAATGCTACCTATCCTGCCAAACCTACCTCCACAAATATACCTACAATCCTTCCCCAACATCCCACTCTCACCTAAAAAATGGCATCTGTCCCACAAAAAAAAATTGCCCCATACATAGCTCTACATTTCACCCCCATGTACATTGAAACTAATCAATCAAGCCACAGATTACTCTGCAAATGTCTGTTGCCAGAACCCTTCCGTGTGGGGTGTGAGGCTGTAAATTCCAAATTCTACACATTTAAATCACAGCTGTTGCTGACGAAGAAATGTAGAGCTATGGTCCTTCCCTACATCCATCCAGCACATCCCTTGCTGCTTTTCATAATGTTTTACCCCCTGCTTGCCCCCCTTTCACCACTTTCCTATCACCCTTTTTTCTTTTCTTTAAAAAAAATTAGTGCTGATGTAAGCGGTGCTAAGCGAAACTAAGAGGACTTAACCATCTGTTAGCAGCACTTATCTCCGCACCAAACTGCGCAAACCCACTTACAACTGTTGAAAACTGCTTTAATCACTCTGTCTCCATCAACCCTTGTTCTGCCCAGCAACAAAATTATCAGCGCTGCCAAGTCTCAACCCCGGGATACTGTGCACTACAAGTATAGCAACATGTCACTACACCATCTGAGCTATTGCAATCTGTATTGCTTTTACAAACATATCAGTCATTCTGGTCATTTAACATTAATGAAAAAAGTAATAACTTCTAAGTCTGGAACCCAGGACCCTGTGCACAATAATGACAGCAATATACCTCTACACCATCTGAGCTGTAGGAATTTGTAATGATTTTACAAACATATCATGCACAACAGTCATTCAAAATAAGGGGGGATTATATATCCATAGTACTGTTATATACACATATATGTATACATAAATACCAATATATATATATATATATATATATATATATATATATATATATATATATATATATATATATATATATATATATATGAGCTACAGAATCCTGAAAGACCAAAATCCTGAGACCAAAATCCTGAATGTTCAAAATCCTGAAAACACACAGGATACCAACACTTACTATATTCCAGCACAAGTACATACAGAAACAAATAAAACACAAACCATATTACTCTTCTCCAAGTATAAACAGGGGGGTAAGCCCCCCTGCTTCCCCTGCTACTTACATATATCAGCTCTGAGACTGTACTTAGTGAAATGAAGTGCAATCTCGGAGTTGTTATATTTAATTAGCAGGGGGTGTGGGGGGGGCTTGAAAGGTAATATGTTTCTGAAAACTCTACAACAAAAGGAGGAAGCTACTACAAGATAGAGCAAAATCCTTAAAATCACTATAAGTAAAAACTAAGAGCTCTCATAAAATCATCCAAAGCAAATTTTGGAGAGAAAATAGCTAAAGACTCAAAAGACAATCATAAGGCCTGAAACCTGGGAGGAAACTCCCAGATATGCTCAGAACTAGTTCAAAATGATGTGAAGATTACTGATCCTACAGACATTGCCAACATACTGGCTGACAGGTTCAGTGCAAACTTCTCCCTCCCCCAAAAGGAAACATCTCCAACACCCAAGTGAGAACTGCTCTCTCAAAGCAAAAACACAGCATCCATGGGACCTGATGACAGCTAGGACAGCTGTTTAATCATAGTCTTACCTCTGGATACTGCAACTGTGGTCCCACTTGTGCCTCCACCGACCCTGGAAATTACTGCCCATTAGCTTGACAAGCCTTATCTGCAAAGCCATGGAGAGGATCATAATGGACCTCATAAATAAAGACATAGGAATTTGCAGACTTTGGATCCATCCCAGTTTGGCTTTGTCAAAGGCAGATCATGCCTTCTAAACTTGGTTGACTTTTACAGTCACCAAAGCCATTGATGAGGGAAGGCAGTCCATACAGCCTACCTCGATCGGCCTTTGATACAATACCCACTTATCATTGAAAAACTCATCAGCTTAAATGTTAACCCATACATCACAAGATGGGTTGCAAGCTGAGTGACAGAACCCACAGGGTCAGAGTTGCTGTTCATGTCAGACTCAAAGCCTGTCACAAGTGGTACCACAGGGCTCAGTCCTGGGCCACTCTTGTTTGGCATCTACGTACAAGCAAACACAGGAGGGTTATGGCTGACAAAGTTTGCAGATGACTGCAAACGCCATAGACATCTGACACAGATATCCTTCAGAAGGGTCTCACAGAAACGGATAACTGGTGCCAGAGCCATGGCCTAAAGTTAAATGCCAAAAATGCATAGTCATACCCTTTGGGAAAAACAAGGTTACCCCTAGCTACCAAATAGGTGGCAATCCACTGAGTACAGAAGAAGTTATCAGGGACCTGGGGACCCAGGTTGATAGCAGTCTGTCATTCGACACCCATGTAGCTAAAGTAGTTAGGAAGACCTTCTACATTGCCCACCTTATCATGAAGGGATTCTCATCTAGATCAAGGAGGTCATAGTCTCCTATACTCATCACTCATCAGACCAATGATTGAGTACAATGCCCCATTGAATGTATCTGACCCGACACTTGCAGCAGCTGGAGAGGCCACAAAAGTTCCTCACCAAAAGGATAAAGGGTCTCAAACATCTGTCCTATGCTGCCCGACTGAAAGAACTCCAGCTCTATTCGCTCAGAGGTGACCTTTGCTAACATACAAGGCCATGTCAAACCCAGATTTGATGAATATGCTTCACCTCAAAAATCTAGATCCGTCAGAGCCACAAGGCGGGAGACTTAAACCTCGACACGGCTATTAATAGGGCGTGCTGGAGGGATAGATTCATCACCCAAAGACTCCTATGCTGTGGAATAAAATCCGTATATGTGAGGCAGAGCACCTCGCTGGCCTTGTTCAAGAGAAATCTTGACCAATGGATGGGAGATAGATATACAGGGATCACCTCAGTGTCACTGCTCAACAGAGGCACAGCAAAATAATGGGTATAGTTCCCCATACCAAAGGGGTGGTAAGCCACAAAACTATGGGCTAGGCTTGTAAATGCCCTCGGGCAGATAGCCTAGTATGAACCTATGAACCTATGAACCTATGAATGTACTTGTGCTGGAATATAGTAAGTGTTGGTATCCTGTGTGTTTTCAGGATTTTGGTCTTCAGGATTTTGGGCTTTCAGGATTCTGTAGCGCATATATATATATATATATATATATATATATATATATATATATATATATATATATATATATTTATACATAACCAACCTCTTACTGCAACACATCTGCAAAAAGCCAGACAAATGGGGGAGATAAAGGGCAAACAATAGTGACATCTTTCAAATATGGCTGTTATACATGTAGAAGTCTGCTAGAGTGGCATGGTGTGCTTTAACATACAATTCCAGATAGATTCCAGGTCTGAAACACAAATGAATGTCATTATTTACTGATGTCAATACTCACATCATCCCAGTGATTTCTCAGAAACCAACAACTGTTGTGGCCAACAGACAAAACATATGAGCCACACATCAGGACAGTGTCTGGACATCTGGGCAGTGTAAACGTATGACCATAGTCATGTAACAGATTGGAAAAACCCATGACGGCTGCCAACCATGTCATCTAGCACCTTCTGAACCACAGTAAGTCCAGCATGACACTAACCCAAATCAGCTCTGGGCAACTATACATGTATATCCAAATATATCATGCACTACAGGGATGGAACTATAGGGAAAAGCAGATAGTGGTGCATAAATGTCCACCCACAACCATTTGCACCACAGTCACAGCAACATATCAGTACCCCAAATGAACTCTGGAGTAGAATGACTGTTTGAATGAACATATCCTGATTTCCAGTCATACACTACATTGACATAGCATTGTCGCCTCACAGTAAGACGTTGTTCTGTTTGATTCGAAGCTAGAGCATCTTCTGTGTGGAGACATGCGTGAATGGGCATACCTTCATTGAAGGTTCTGTGTCAGGGCCAGCAACTCGGCATGTAAAAATCTACTGCCAATCATTAGCGGACCGGAGTTCCGCTGTGGCGACCCCTAACTGGGAAAAGCCAAAAGACACAACAACAACAACACTACATTGACATATACCGGCCCAACTCACAGTGTACTGAGAATCCTGAGGTGTTACAGAACATTTCTCAGTCTGCCCCTACAAACATATGCACCTGATAGACCACCAGCAGCTGTAGAAGCATGCACAGTCAGATAGAAAAAAGATCTGTGACACTCACATCTGCTACTCTCCCTACTTACCCAAACAAACATCTACACACAACACTGCTACACAATCATGGCAGTAACTTCACAATGGCCAGACATACATAACTCTCATATGTACAGATTTCCACAGAATGTCCAGTGTGTCAGACCATATTCATAGCCACTGCCGCATAACACTTCCAGGAGTCTGCTAAGTCAATGCGATGATACCTTGAGTGCAGTCACTAAATAACGATATCACATACCTCTGACCCTCTTACTGCAAGACATCTGGACAAAGCATGACATACTTGGGGGACAGGGAGCTGGAAAGAGGTACATATCTCACATAATGGTGTTACAAACTGAAACAGTTGCCAGTGTCACAGGCTTTGTTGTAACATAACATCCCTGAAGAATATGATGTCTGAAACATCAATGGATGTCAACAGTCACTGACTACAATCCTCACATTATCCTACTGGTTCCACAAAAACAGACATTGTCTGAGGAACAGACCAAACAGAACAGGCAAACCTCTGGGCAATCTGTGGACATCAGGACAGTGGAGAGGTATGTCAGAGACATATTACTGTCAGACGTCAAGTCATGCAGAAAAATGCATGTCCAGACGAACCCTGTTAAACTAGCAAACCTCTATGTGTATAACAGCACTACTGATTTACAATCTGTACCCAATTCTGGAGTTTTGTTCCTCATGATGTTGGGCTGTCTCCACATGTCCTCTCCTGAGAGGTATTGCCACCTAGTGTCTGTGAATCTGTAGCCCCCACTCCTCCATAATGTCTTCCATACAGGTAAGGAAAGGGGGCAAGGCACACATGAAGGCCGTAATTATAGCACTGTGTTGCTAGGCCACAACTGGGCAGTACCTACAAAGGGCAAGCTGCTGCCTATGCAACACAGGTCACAACCCATCCCCACAAAGACAGACTGTGACTACACAATCCTAAACATTTGCATTGTTGTGAGGAAACTCCTGTGCACTATAACAGGTATGTCAATAATGTAAGCTTGTAATGGAATGCAGAAGGGGGGTGCAATGATGTCAAATGGGACATTAAACACTAAGCTGCAACAAGACCTGCTGGACTCACATGCTGCTGTCCAGCCCCTATGGCCATTTCTGCTTGTCCTGCCTGCATTGACATGGAGCACATCTCTGGCCCCTGAGTCACCCCAGCAAAGGTCAGTTCATGTATGACTATTAATAGAGTCTCTGTTGTCCAATACTGAGTGTGTCAGTGGTAGACCAGCTACCTGGGATGTTGCAATTATTCATATGTCACCTGTGAATGCTACTCTGATACATATGCTTGTCTTACAAATGTAAGAGCTGTACATAGGGTATGTACATACTACATGACAGGTGCAGATGTGTGTGCTGAACTGTATGTGATATACTGAGCCCATACCTGACAACTGTCCAGAGTTTTCCAGACTGACCATATGTCTGCCTCATATATGTTATAAATGCCTCAGACAGTTGTGTATTGTCTTGCACATCACTAGCAACCCATTAAATATGGACATCATAACAAATTAGCATACATGCGATTGTCAGATGTCATATCCTGCAGAGTATACCTGTGAATGTAAGACCATCTTTGCTGGCAACTAAATGTGTTTCAGCTAGATTTATAAAGTGTCACTATTTACTGGCATTTGCCCACCACTGATGTGTGCATTTGTGCAGATGTCTTGCTTTAACAGGAGATAGGTGTCCCACCATAAAACCCATGGAAATCTAAGCATACCTTGTGCTGTAGGATGCTGACATTTGTGCAGTCACTGAGACCTGCTTTCTAGCTGTAGAGAGCACACCAACCTTGCCAGGTCACTCATCCTATCATACGTTTAGACCCCAAATGGAGCCCCACAAAGCCACAGGAGGTGGAGTGTTGAACATTAGCATACACATACACACCTCCCGGCTGGCCAAACAGTATGATGCATGGGTGACATCCCAAGTGCAGTTAGTTGACAAAACACCTACTCAAATCATGGATTGCTACAGGCCTCCAACCATGACAATGGACACCCACCAGATCTATTGGGACCTGCTGGAATATGTCAGGAATCAATCATCTGCGCTGTTCCTGGGTGACTTCAAATACCCAAACATAGTGTGCATGACTTATGCCACCTGAACATGAATGCACATAGATTCCTTAACTTTGTCAATGGCAATGCAGTGGATCAACCGGTCAACACTCCTACGGCAGGTGGAAATCTCATGTACCTGGTCCTAACCAACATAAGTAGCCACTGTAACACTCCTGCAGTGCTATCCCCCTTGGTAATATCTGACCACATAGCCATCACTGTTCAGGTCACCATCTCCCCTGCCCCCCCTTTACAGTGTCAAACAGAATGAACTGTACACATATTACTATAAATCCCCTCAGATTAGGTAGAAGTAGCTGTACAGCCAATGTCCCATTTGTTGGAACTAGCAGCAGTGTCCATACCCACACCACAATACTATGTGGGCACCTACATAGCTGTATGGACTCAGCAGTGCCTAACAGGACATCATCTCCCATAAGGTAGGGCAGACACCTGTGGTGTACAGCAGCAATGCACAAATACCATAATAGGTGGAAACAATTGCTGGATGTGCCAAGAAGGAACAGGTGCCTCATTGTAAGCAATGTCACCTTGGTCTGCAGAAGCAAATAAGGGCACAGGTGATGTACCCTAAGACTGTCTTTGAGTGCAAATTGGACACATCCACCAAGGTAAATCATTAGGCCTTCCACACATGTCTGCAATTCCAGAGGCAACACACAAATCTGCTCTGTAGTGGTGGTCAATAACACCACATGCACATATGGCATAGATATAGGCAACCGGCTGCAGACAGGTGAAGTGTAAACACCACCCCCTGTCCCCCAAGTTGTACACATGTGCGTGTACAGCACCTGCCCCCCTCCCCTCATCACCAGGAAGAAGATCCATAATGTCCTCTCAAAGGCAGCACACAGAGGTCTTCATAGGCATTATACCATCCCTGGCTGCATCCCACATGAACACAGGCATGGGCTCTCATATCCATTCTGCACTGTAGTCAACCACAGCCTGAGTTCCAGTGCCATCCCATCTGCACAGATGACAGCCACTGTCATCCCTATACACAAAGGTGGAGCAATCCACCAACACAGCCAATATAATGCACATCAGTCTAACTAGCCTGCTCTGCAAGGACATGAAAGGCAATATCAAGGACATTACGAACAGGGACATTGACAACATCAAAATGCCTAGCCCCACACACCATGGTATTGTCAAAGAGAGAACCGGCCTGTTAAACCTGACTGACTTCTCTGCAGTGGTCAACAAACACAGGGATGAGGGGAAGATGGCAAATAATGCCTACATTCACCTAGCACAATCGTCTCACTCTAATCCTCAGGTGGGCAGGATACATACACCTATACAGCTAAGCACCAACCTGTAGGTTACCAGATGGACAGTTAACTGGCCCAATGATAGTACCCACTCAGTCAAAGTAGTAGAACCCACCTCTAATAGTAGAGTCATCCACAAGGATGTACCCCAAGGATTAGTCTGGGGGTCTCTAGTGTTTCAGATATATGTATCTGAGATACAGGACAAAAGCAGTGGTTGTGGCTGACCAGGTGTACTGATGCTTGCAAGCTGCCCACTGTCTTACATTCCCCTACTGACTGGTACAAGAAGAAAAAGGAGAAATTTTTCCTATTTAATTCTCCTATTTTTCTCAGTTGTTCAAAAATCTACACACGATTTTTGGACGACATTTTCATCCTTTTTGAAGGAGGTGAAGAGGAAGCTCTGGAACTCATTTCATATATGAATTCCACAACTGAATTTTTAAGATTCACACACCATTTCTCTTCCTCTGTCATCGACTACTTGGATGTACAACTGGTAAAGGACAAATTCAACAACAATTTTTGTTCTTCCATTTTTAGGAAAACCACCTACTGCAATTCCTTCTTGCATTTTTCAAGTTGTCACCCTTGGAAACAGAAGAGGTCGATCGTGAAGGGACAACTAGTGAGGGCAGCCCTTATGTGCAGCACCGATGAAGCCTTCAAAAGAATGTGCCTTACTTAAAGACTTCTTCTTAAACAGAGGATACCCGGTAGACTTCGTCATTGATTTGACTGTGGAAGTCTCCTCTAAACGCTTGGAGGGTTTTCTTACACCTCTTCTCTCCTCTAGATCTCCCCCCTCGCCAAGTGGAAGACCATTAGACACATTGGATCCATTGCCTTTGGACCCATCTTGTGGGCAGGATACTATTGTTGTGGACACCAATAAGGACCCTGACTTCTCGGCCAGTTTTATTACTGCCTTCAACACAAATTCAAGGCATATTTGTTCCATTATGAGGAAGAACTGGTTTTTTATCATGAATTCGGGGCTACACGATAGGCTAGGTTTATCTCCTATCTTCATTATAGGAGGGGTAATAACCTTAAAGATATTTTACAGAGAAATACGAAATGTGATCACTTGACGAGAATAAAGGGCACATCTACTTGTGGGTGTTGCAAATGGTGCAGACACCTGCGAGTAGGTAACTCTTTCATCATTGGGGAGAGGAAATATTTCATCAATCACAAAATTAATTGTAAAACGAAGGCCATAGTATACATAGCTTTTTGCCAATGCTGAGCAGCTTTCTATGTTGGTAAAACGGATAGACGCTTCTGTGACCGTATATACCAACACATCTACGCTATCAACAATAAGAAAAGCGACAACGCATTGTCAAAACATATTCTTAACAACAGCGGCCACAGCTTTCTGTTTATGGGCATTGACCATATCAGCATGGATATCACAGGTGGCCCACAATCTCTCATTGTTGAGACTCGTGAGCTCGAATGGCAACTCCAACTGGACGCCTTTTCATTTCCTGGGCTAAACGAAAACTGTAATATTGCTGCTATTCTTAAATATAAGAGCTACCTTAGATAATACTTTTTTACTCTTAGTATGCACCAACCTATCGCATTGGTCAACTCCAAGGACAGTGAATAATGTTGCATATATTGCTTTGCTAGGGTTAAGCCCATTGAATGTTCTATTCCATCTATAGTTTAAAGTAATAGCAACTTTAACATATTGATTTCCTTTGATATGTAGCTTTTCATATTGCTTGCTCCTGTTGGTGACCCGATGCAGTAGTACATTTAGTTGCTCTTGTTTATTGATATTTACTATATACAACTTTTTAGCTTCACATTTCATTTAGAATGTTTTATTCTTTTATATAAGTTTTACAGGGCATACTATGTATTTGTTTTCACCCTCTCCTTGTTATTGTTGCCCTTTTAAGTTTCATCGTTGCCCCTTTAAGCAACATTGTGGCGCTTGTGGTGATGTTGTCAACAAGCGCCAGTTACTTTGTTTTAAATGCATTTGGTTTTAATCCTTTCAACTGATGATGAAGCTTCTGGCTTTCTGGAAGCGAAAACGCTGTTTTGGTCTTGAAATAAATTGCATTTCTTTTCTTTTACATCGTTCTGGCTGCAGTGGTGTTCCGTTTTTGTTTTCAGTGAGTTTATTTGTTTCTTATTTAACTCGTTTGTATTATGTCTGCAACACCATCGAGTCCAGTAACGCCGAACTTATTTGGTACCTGTAGTACCAGTACAGAGAACTCTAACGATCAAACGAACATGAAAGGGCTGTTGGTAGCTCTTTCTCAACGCTTAGATTGCATTAATCTAAGACTTGACAACATTAAAAGGTGAAGCGGAGACCATGTAACTAGTCGGGTCTTTACACAAACTAACCTGCAAAATAATTCACTTGGTTCCAACGCATCATTCATTCCAGCTGGTCAACAACCTGCCCAGTCGATTTCGCAAGGGTTGATAATTTCGGAGGGCAGCCTGCTTGCTAACAATGCTGCTTTGCCTTCCATGCCTGCAGGAAATGGCAGCAACTCTACGAATCCAGCGCCTAGACAGCTACCTGCTATGCCTAGCAGTCAACAGATTTCGAGTCACGGACCACTCATGGATGTGCCCTCATTGTCCGAATGGGCCAACAACTTAGCACCTCTTTCTTTTGGTGATTTTTCTGGAGCAGGGCCATCGGTGACAGACTCATCTGACTCAGGTAACATTTCTGATAACATAGCAGAGAAGCTGAGATTTCTAGATGGTAAACTACTGAAACTGAAAAAATTGCAATTAGAAGTTGCATATTTTAAACAATGTTTGGCTGAAGCTGTTATTCCTAAAGGATTAAGGAGTTCTTTTTCTCCTACTGGCCTTTTTCGGATGCTGGTTTTGTTTCGAATTGGAGTCTCTGTTCAATAGACAAGGCGCAGAACTCCTAGAATTAATGATTAAAACTATTCCAAACAAATTACAATTTTATTGGAAGAAACATCCAACTTGGACAGCGCGATTAAAGTTCATATTAACTTTGTTAGGTATAAATATGGCTATGGCATTTTTACCAGCATTGATGCCCTACTGTCCAAACTTAAAGTTAACAAGGGCAAAAGTTAACAAGAGACAGGTTGGCTTACCAGGCACTGTGCATACCGAATCTGGTAAAAAGGTTACTAGACAAAATATCTATGCAGAAAGGGATGACCCAGCACATAACAGATGTGATAACGAATTGCTGGAAGAGCCCTCTGTGATGAGGACATCACAGACACTAATAGTCCGCTAGTCCTGTGCAAGGGCCTAGAAGAAGTAATAGGCTTAAAACCAAAATAAAGCACACAACTACAATAATCAACAGAGGCCTTTTTTAGGAAGAAGGGCAACCGAACCAGAGGTACAAGAGGTGGAATTAATTGATGAAATTCCACCCCACATAGGCTGCATTTCTGGTGACGACAACCTGCCTCATGTCATTTCTAATCTTAAAGGCGACTTCCACATTTACAATTTCTCTAATACCTTGATTGACCAAGAACTGGTTGAACTTTTGGCAAAAGGGTTAAATTTTGTACCCGACCACCAATTTAAATTAGCTAAAACACTGGTGGATCTTAAATTTTATGTGCAAATTAAACTTAAAAGTTTTTTCAATAGTGAATCTTCTGCACTGGACAACAAATTGAAATTAACTAGTTCATTCAACCCTCCTTTACATCCTGGTCTTCACATCTTTGAAAGCCTGTGAACTTGACCTGAGACACTTATTTTTCCACAATCGCAACTCAAGTTCAACAAGGAATATATCCCAGGATCAAGTCGCAAGCTTGAACAATCTCTGATAAAGCTGTCCGAGTCATTAAACCAGATAAGGGAGGTGGTCTAGTTATCTTCGACAAGGAAGATTACACCAGGAGAATGCTGAGGGTACTCGATTCCCCTGCCTATGCCACTTCATCCTTGAACGAGCTGTCCACTGCATATAAAAAGAATTAGAGGGTATTTCAGGATCTTTTCCTGGAAGGCAGAATTGACATTGATACTTACAATTTTGTTGACATCACCATGCCTAAAGTACCAGTCATGTTTGGGATCCCCAAAATTCACAAGAGCCTTTCAGATCCACCTATGCGGGCACTAGTTGATGGAAGAAGTTCTATCACGCACCCCTGTGCCCGTATCATTGATAACATCATTGGTAGATATTTGAAATCTATCCCGCAGATTTGTAAAGACTCTTGGGCGTTCCTCAACTCGATTAATGATGTGCAATTCAACGCTGATCTTAATTTCCTGACGATAGACGTGGTGGATTTGTACACCTCCATCCCTCATGTAGAAGCGGTTGAATGGATTGAACTCATGCTACGGGAACTTGGGGCTCCCAGTAATGACATTCATATTGTCACTGTCTTGCTTGACATTGTCTTATCCTCTAATTTCTTCATTTTCAACAATCAATACTTCTTGCAAAAGAAAGGAATTGCAATGGGTTCCCCGTGTGGCAGTTGTGTTGCGAATCTATTTGTAGCCTACTGGGAGAAATTTTTCCTATTTAATTCTCCTATTTTTCTCAGTTGTTCAAAAATCTACACACGATGTTTGACGACATTTTCATCCTTTTGAAGGAGGTGAAGAGGAAGCTCTGGAACTCATTTCATATATGAATTCCACAACTGAATTTTTAAGATTCACACACCATTTCTCTTCCTCTGTCATCGACTACTTGGATGTACAACTGGTAAAGGACAATTTCAACAACAACTTTTGTTCTTCCATTTTTAGGAAAACCACCTACTGCAATTCCTTCTTGCATTTTTCAAGTTGTCACCCTTGGAAACAGAAGAGGTCGATCGTGAAGGGACAACTAGTGAGGGCAGCCCGTATGTGCAGCCACCGATGAAGCCTTCAAAAAAGAATGTGCCTTACTTAAAGACTTCTTCTTAAACAGAGGATACCCGGTAGACTTGGTCATTGATTTGACTGTGGAAGTCTCCTCTAAACACTTGGAGGGTTTTCTTACACCTCTTCTCTCCTCTAGATCTCCCCCCTCGCCAAGTGGAAGACCATTAGACACATTGGATCCATTGCCTTTGGACCCATCTTGTGGGCAGGATACTATTGTTGTGGACACCAATAAGGACCCTGACTTCTCGGCCAGTTTTATTACTGTCTTCAACACAAATTCAAGGCATATTTGTTCCATTATGAGGAAGAACTGTTTTTTTATCATGAATTCGGGGCTACACGATAGGCTAGGTTTATCTCCTATCTTCATTATAGGAGGGTAATAACTAAAGATATTTTACAGAGAAATACGAAATGTGATCACTTGACGAGAATAAAGGGCACATCTACTTGTGGGTGTTGCAAATGGTGCAGATACCTGAGTAGGTAACTCTTTCATCATTGGGGAGAGGAAATATTTCATCAATCACAAAATTAATTGTAAAACGAAGGCCATAGTATACATAGCTTTTTGCCAATGCTGCAGCTTTCTATGTTGGTAAAACGGATAGCTTCTGTGACCGTATATACCAACACATCTACGCTATCAACAATAAGAAAAGCGACAACGCATTGTCAAAACATATTCTTAACAACAGCGGCCACAGCTTTCTGTTTATGGGCATTGACCATATCAGCATGGATATCAGAGGTGGCCCACAATCTCTCATTGTTGAGACTCGTGAGCTCGAATGGCAACTCCAACTGGACACCTTTTCATTTCCTGGGCTAAACGAAAACTGTAATATTGCTGCTATTCTTAAATATAAGAGCTACCTTAGATAATACTTTTTTTCTCTTAGTGGCGTACCAACCTATCCCATTGGTCAACTCCAAGGACAGTGAATAATGTTGCATATATTGCTTTGCTAGGGTTAAGCCCATTGAATGTTCTATTCCATCTATAGTTTAAAGTAATAGCAACTTTAACATATTGATTTCCTTTGATATGTAGCTTTTTTCATATTGCTTGCTCCTGTTGGTGACCCGATGCAGTAGTACATTTAGTTGCTCTTGTTTATTGATATTTACTATATACAACGTTGTAGCTTCACATTTCATTTAGAATGTTTTATTCTTTTATATAAGTTTTACAGGGCATACTATGTATTTGTTTTCACCCGCTCTCCTTGTTATTGTTGCCCTTTTAAGTTTCATCGTTGCCCCTTTAAGCAACATTGTGGCGCTTGTGGTGATGTTGTCAACAAGCGCCAGTTACTTTGTTTTAAATGCATTTGGTTTTAATCCTTTCAACTGCTGATGAAGCTTCTGGCTTTCTGGAAGCGAAAACGCTGTTTTGGTCTTGAAATAAATTGCGTTTCTTTTCTTTTACATCATTCTGGCTGCAGTGGTGTTCCGTTTTTGTTTTCAGTGAGTTCATTTGTTTCTTATTTCACTCAGTCAAAGTAGTAGAACCCACCTCTAATAGTACAGTCATCCACAACGATGTACCCCAAGGATTAGTCTGGGGGTCTCTAGTGTTTCAGATATATGTATCTGAGATACAGGACAAAAGCAGTGGTTGTGGCTGACCAGGTGTACTGATGCTTGCAAGCTGCCCACTGTCTTACATTCCCCTACTGACTGGTACAAGAAGCATTACTGCAAATGGAATGCCATTAGAGGCTTCATTCCCCCTGCTGTGGCAGATGTCATCCACACTAAGTATGACAGTAATAATGTACTGAGCATGCAATCAGGTGTGAGGCAACTTGTGCACTGAGGTTGGTAGCAATCTGGCAGTTTCCCAGTGTGTGGGCACCATTGAATGGCAAGCCATCTACATGGCCAACCTCACAAATATGGGTATGTCATAGGTAGGCCATAGGTAGATGTAAAGTGAAGGAAGACCTCTACAGTATTAGGCAGTATTGTTGTAAAACTAGAAGCCTATGCAGTTGTTAATGTACTTTTCTTCTCTCCACCCCTCATCTTCATCACTAATTATTAGTCATATAGTATGGGTGTGTTTTTACCAAACCTAATGATGGAACATGTGTTCCATTATTGTTCATATAATTAATTGGTTGCATGTTAACATACCTTGTTCAAATACCATTGTTGGCGGCATGTTGCCATCCTTGTTACTGGTATACTGTTACAATGCTTACTGTCATTCCAGTTATGCATGTGTTCTGTTTGCTATGCAACTGTTTCACATCTGTTGTGTTGGGTTAATTTGAACACCCATGCATGCCTTTAAAACTAATCTTGAAATGTTTTGTTCATGACTAAGCAATATATGTTGGAAAACCTCAACACCATAGCATGTTTGGGAAGGCCGATCCCAGCAGATCCACCTGTCCCACCCCATCTGGCCATGGCACTGGGTCCCAGCACATCTGGGACCCACCCTGGAACTTCATCTTCTGCAGGCCCTGCACCACCTTGGGGTGGGTGCTGAGATGAACCCATCATCTGCTGTCAGTTCTGGGGTATGGTGTGCAGTGTCATCTGCTCTGAGTTGGGTGGACAGCAGCACCAGATGGTGGACTGCCTGGCACACATCGAGGAGCAGGCTGCCCCTCCTGTCCAGCCCCCAGCACAGCCATGATTGGAGCTGAGAAGGTGCAGTTGTGACTGCCTGCAGGTGGGGATGTTAGTCCCACCGTATCCATATGGGAGCTCATGGGCTCCTAATTCCCAAACACCCTCCTCCTTCCAAAGTGTTTACCCCCCACATGTGTCATACACCGCCCCTGTCTGCTGTCTTGTCTGGCTCCCTACCCAACCTACCTCCCCATATGTACCTACAATCCTTCTCCAACACTCCACTCTCACCTTAACAAAGAAAAAAAGGGCCTTTGTCCCCAAAAAATTATCGACCCATACATAGCTGTCCATTTCCCAAAGGTGTCCACTGGACACATGTAATCCAGTCCAATTGGCTTGACAACACATTTCTGTTTTCCTCCTCACCCCTCTCTCTGGGGTTTGAGTGTCCAAATTCACCTCCAAATTCCATACAAATGCACAGCTGTTGCTGTATTACAAATGGACAGGTATGGACCTTCCC
Source organism: Protopterus annectens (assembly GCF_019279795.1). Lineage (NCBI taxonomy): Eukaryota > Metazoa > Chordata > Ceratodontiformes > Protopteridae > Protopterus > Protopterus annectens. The sequence goes on from NC_056732.1 coordinate 1,626,801,737, forward strand.
TACACATGTACTGCACATCTTTAGCTACCTTTCATATTGTTTTCCCTCTGCGTACCCCTTTCTCACCACTTTCCTATAACCGTTTTTTCTTTTCTTTTAAAGGTATTAGCGTAGGTGTAAGTGGGAGTAAGCGGGAGCAAATGAGTTTGCGCAATGCTAAGTGAAACCAAAATGGATTAAGCATCTATAAGTTTAACCTTATGTTGGCACTGCTTAGTGTCACACAAACCCACTTAAAGCCACTTAAAACTGCTTTAACTACTCTGTCTCCATCAGCCACTGTTCTAGCTAGCAAGAAAATAATCAGTGCTGCCAAGTCTCAAACCCAGGACCCAATACACTATAGTCAGATCAACATACCACTACACCATCTGAGCTACATGAATTACTGAAGATTTTTCAAACATATCATTCTATAGACTCATTCAACAGTAGGGAAAAAGCTCTGTGGAATCACTCAAGTTTTGTATATAAACATATACAGATATGTATGTATGCAAATACATATATATATATATATGAAACATATATTAAAGATATATATATATATATATTTATATATATATATATATATATATATATATATATATATATATATACACATATATATATATATATATATATATATATGAAACATATATTAAAGATATATATATATATACACATATAACATGTAGTGCAGTCATACTTCAGAACCATACCTCTCAACCTCTTGCTGCAAGACATTTGGGCAAAGTCTGTCAAAATGGGGGGACAATAGGCCAAACATAGGGACGTACTTTAAATATTCCCATTAGAAACATAAACAGTTGCAAGAGTAACAGGATCTGTTTCAGCATACATTTCCAGAAGGATATGAGGTCTGACACTGAAATGTATGTATTAGATCATCACAGTGATTTATCAGAGAAATACGAATAATTTGTAGAACAGACCAAAAATATGAGCAATAAACATGGACTTTCTGAAACAATCCAGCCAGTTGACACGTATGCTCAGAACCCCTTAGTGCAACAATTTTGGACCAAGCCTGACAAAGTGGGGGGAGAAAGCTATGAACATAGGGACATATCTGAAATACTTCAGTCGATAAGCTGAGATAGTTGCTGCAGTAATACTTTGTTCTAACATATATTGACTGAAATAGCACAAGTCTAAGACTCAGTTGCTTCTCATTAGTTAGTGGCTTAAATCTTCACATCATCCCACTGATTTGTCACAAATACACAACAGTTATGGGGACCAAACCAAAGATATGAGCCAACAACTGGACATCCTATGAATATCTGGACATAACATGACATTAGGGAACCACACTGAGCTACTAAGCATGTCACCAAGCACCATCAAAACTACAGTCAGACTGACACAACACTACCCCAAATTAGCTATGGGGAATTACACATGCATTTGCAAATATATCAGGCAGTACAGGGATGTAACAGTAGTGAAAAACAGACACCAGTGTGAAAGTGCATATGCACAACCAATTCCACCACAGTCACAGAGACATTCCCGTAAACCAAATGGACACTAGAGTATAACTACTGTGTGAACAAAAATACCATGTTTGCCACTCACACTCTACCCCTACATATACTGGCCCAATTCACAGTGTAGTAGGAGTCCTGAGGTGGTACATAATGTGTCTCGGTCTGCCCCTACAAACATATACAGCTGATAGACCACCAGAAACTGGAGCAGCATGACAGATAGGAAAGTAGTCATGACACTTAAATCTACCCTCTCCCTACACAGCCCAAATAACATCTACACACTACACTACTACACAATTCTGACAGTCTGTTAACAACCTCCAGACATACACAGACCTCTCAACTGTACAGATTTCCACAGAATATCCAGGCTTTGTCCTCATATATATGGCCTCTACCTCATAACATGTCTGGCATTCTGCTACATCACTGGGATGATATCAGGAATGAAGGCACTACATAATGACATACCATACCTATCAACTTCTTACTGCATGACATCTGGACAAAGTCTGACATAATTGGGGACAGAGGCCCAAAAACAGGGGCATATTTGAAATATTGCTGTTAGAAATGGAGAAAGTTGCTGGTGTTACAGAGTTTGTTGTAACATATATTTTCTGAGGGATATTAAGTCAGAAACACAAATGGATGTTAGCATTTACTGACTGCAATCCACAGAGTATGCCACTGATTTGCCAAGGACAAAAAACTGTCTCAGGAACAGACCTAAAATATGAGCCACACTTCTAGACAGTCAGTGAAACTCTGTACAGTTGAGAGGGATGTTCTGTAGGAGTTGCCACTGTGCTATACAGGTGAACAACAATAATCTGTACATGGGTGCAGTGTGTGCTAGGTGAAGGTCCATCACCTACTAACACTACTCACATATCTCAGAGGTGTATATTAGTAGTAACATTAAATGGAAAGGGCTGCCCTGCATGATGTTGAGGGCCTGAGCAAAGTGTGTATGTTGTGGTCTGACTGTGTATTGTGAATGTCATCAGTGGGCTATTGTGAGGTCTGTGTAATGCCTTTGTGCCACCTCACCTGTATGTGTCTGTGTGTGTGTGCCCATGTGTGCAGTTTGTGTGTGTGTGTGTGTGTGTGTGTGTGTGTGTGTGTGTGTGTGTGTGTGTGTGTGTGTGTGTGTGTGTGTGTGTGTGTGTATGCCAGCAAACCTTATAGTGCAGGTGTTAATGTACATATGTTGTCTTCCCCTCACAGGTGGACATGGTGGCCATGGTCCCTCCATCTCAGAATCTGATGTCAGTGTCTCTGCAGACTCTGACCATGATTGTGGTCCTAGTGAGGCAGAAGTGGGGTTGTCAGGGGCTGAATTTGTGCCATTGGTTGGCATCCCACAGTCATCCACAATGTCACTGCACATAGTCACAATGCCCACAAATACCACATCTCCCAGCAGCCACAGATACTGGACAGTTGGCGAGTGGTGGCATGGAACAGGCTAGTGTGATGACTATGGCAAGTGTGAGTGTAGACACTAGCCATAGCCAGAGTGCAGATGAGGTCCCACACAGGCGGGTGGACAGGGGTGCTTGAAGGAGGACTGCTGCCCATTGAGCTGCTGTCACAAGTGCCACAGCAGGTGTCACCAGGTGCATGCTTCAGGCTGTCATGGATGCACAGGTACATAGTTGAACGCAACACCAGACAAATGCTCAGGGTCTTGCATGCAACTCTTCCTGACTTATGTGATGACATAAGTTGCCTTGTTGAGGCCACATGTCAAAATACTGAGGTCATGAATAGATGGTGTGGTGAGACCTTCGCAATCCTCGACCGTGTCTGTGCTGCAGCGTGTGGTGGAAGATGAGCATTGGCCACATGGACGTAGGTCAGCACCAACATTAGCTGAGAGTCTACATGACCATGCACCTTCACACTCCCAAAGTGGCAGTCCCACCAGCAGTCCCGAAGGACTAGTGTTGTCTACACCACAACATAGCAGGCCATGGGCACATGGTTCTGGCAAGTCCTGTCAGGGACATGCATCCAGCAGACAGCAGTCATCATCAGGGAGTAGTACTGCATCTGGCCTTCTGCCGGGTGGTGTCAGTGAAACCCCTGGCAGGACCAGTTCACGTGTCCATGGCCAGAGATGTAGAACTGTACAGCCTGCCATGTATGGTTCACAGCTGTCCAACATACCCCTATGTAGGGCAGCCACATGGCATGACTGTGTGCATACAAACACACACACATCACCATTACAGCCAGGTCACCTCCAAACGCACACACACCACCTCTGCACGGCCCAGTCATATAACACCCCTCCAAATACACACACATGATGTGAACCATATGGCCCAGTCTAGGCCTCTGGCAAACCCACACAACACCCTGTACATATGATGGTACCTGTGCCACATCCCTGTTATCCATACCACTGATGCAGGGACATGCTAATATGGTTCTTATGCACAGGGTGAATTAAGTACAGTTTAGCTATGTAATGCTGTGTAAGGTGCTGTCACCTGACATCTGTAATGGGTACACTTCAGAGTGTGTCTACCTTTTCAACCATGATGCATTATTGGTGTTATTAATGCTGACTGAATGTAGTCTCACATGCTGTATTCTGTTTGTGTTCTAGGTGTCTGTGTGTCAGCAGGATGTGGCCCTGCAGACATTGCCATCAAGGGGTATGGCAGAGTGGTAACACATCAATCATGTCAGAGCCAAGGTACAGCTGTATATGTGCACATTTACCAGGTCTGTGTAACAGTTATTGCATGTGCCACAGAGCTTATAGGGCTGAGGGGTGTATACAGGTAAGTCTATGGTGGTTGACGTCAGCAGCCCTTGTAAAGTGGACAATGGTAAGTGTAATGGGTGAGACACATCTCAGTTTGGTAAACCCAGCACCCCTAGAGGATATTGTGTTGACTAAACACACAGAGAATACTTTTCCCACACACACAGTCTCACACACACACACACACACACACACACACACACACACACACACACACACACACACACACACACACACACACACACAGGATCACAGTTGCCAGTGTTGGGTTTGGAACCCCTACCCATCTAGTTAGTGGTACTACAGTGCTATGCAATGATCACATGTAGCACAGAACTAATAGTGTGAGGACTGTTCCAAGGTACCTGTAAAGTGAATAACATCACATGCCCTTGTGAGGTATGGCAATGAGGAGTGTACTGGGTGTGGAAGAACTCATTAGATTGTCACCTACAAGTCTACACACTCATAAACACTGCTATACACACCAATGCACACACAATTGCCAGTACTGAGATAAGCAGCCCTGCCTATCATGTCATTCATTCCATACAGTTACATAGCTGTTGCACATGGCATGGAGCTGATAGGGCTGAAGAGTGTACAGAAATACCTCTCCGGTGGATGTGAACAGCAGCCTTTGTAAAGTGGATCTTGGGATGTGTACTGGGTGTACCATGACCTAAAATTGTAAACCACAACCACTCAATGGATATAATTCTCACTCAAACACACACACAGAATACTGTTTTCTCACACATGCACACACATTTGTCAGGACTGAGATAAGAACCCCTACCTATCTAGTTAGTACTACTACAGTGTTATGCATTTATCACATGTGCCACCTAGCCTACAGGGTGAAGAGTGTCCCAAAGTAATTCCAAGGTAAACAACATCACCAGGCCTTGTAAAGTATGGCAATGGGTGATTTACTGGTGAAAATGGGCCCATAATACTTGAATCTGCAGTTATACACACTTACACAAATACACTCACACACACTGGGAGAACTCATTAGATTGTCACCTACAAGTCTACACACTCATAAAAACTGCTATACACACCAATGCACACACAATTGCCAGTATTGAGATTAGCAGCCCTGCTTATCGTGTTAGTCATTCCATACTGTTACATAGTTCCTGCATGTGACATGGGGCTTATTGGGCTGAAGGGTGTCAACAGATACCTCTATGGTTGATGAAGACAGCAGGCCTTGTAAAGTGGACCTTGGGATGTGTACTGGGAGTATCGTAGCCTAAAAATGTAAAACCCGCCCCTCAATGGATATAGTTCTCACTCAAACAGATGCACAGGATAGAGTTCTCGCACACACACACACACACACACACACACACACACACACACACACACACACACATTTACCAGAACTGAGATTAGAACCCCTACCTATATAGTTATTGTTAATACACTGTTATGCATTTATCGCACATGCCATGGACCTTTTAGTATGAAGAGTGTCCCACAGTTCTTCTAAGGTGAACAACATCACCAGCCCTTGTAAAATATGGCAATGAGCAGTGTACTGGGAGAGTGAGGCCTCAAAATGCTGCTTCCTACAAATATACATACTTACACACACACACACACACACACACACACACACACACACACACACACTTGCCCGGACTCCGATTAGAGCCCCTATCTATGTTGTTACTGCACACACCACAGAACTTATAGGATAAAGAGTGTCTCAAGGGACCTATATCATGAATAACATCACCAGCCCTTGTAAAGTATGGCAATGGTAGGTGTACTAGGTGAGAAGGGCCTCAAACTACTTTCACCCACATGTTTACACACTTACAAACACTTTTATACACACTAATGCACACACACACACACATGTTCCAGAACTCAGATCCATAGGTTCATAGGTTCATAGGTGTGTACTAGGCAAATGGACATGGCACCTTTACAAGCCTAGCCCATGGGATTACCCTGGCATTGTGCCCCTGATGATAGTCCCCAGTGTGTCTGATGAGTATATCCACTGGAGTGATCACCAGGGTAGGATTTCTAATCCCCATCCACTCATCTAGATTTCCCTTGAAGAGGGCCAGTGAGTTGCTCTGCTTGACATGCATGTGGAGTCTATTCCATAGCGTGGGCAGTCTCTAGGTTATGAATCTGTTCCTCCAGCATGTTTTGTTGATTATGAAAATGGGGTTGAGGCTCTGGGGCATGTGGTGTGGATGGATTGGGTTCTTTAGATGTAGCATTCCTGACAGAGCTGGGTCAGACATGGCTTTGTAAGTCAGGCAGAGATCGCCTCTAAGTAGCCAATATGAGAAAGGGAATAGTTGGAGTTAATGGAGTCTGCCCATATACAACATGTACTTAAGGCATAACATCCTCTTTGTGAGGTGCTTTTGCAGCCTTTGCAGTTGTTGCAGGTGTCTAGTGAGGTACATGCCAAGTGGGCCATTGTAGTTGCTGATTGGCTTAATGAGGGAGAGTACAGGGAGACGATGATCTCTTACTTCCTGGATGCAACACCTGTTAACTTATGTTACCAGTTCTGTTAAAATGACTTCAGTGTTCAGTGGACTACCATAAATGTCGTGATTCATGGGAACCATGTTGTTCTCAAAGGGGATGTCGGCACATTTTCTGGCATTCAGTAAAAGTCCAGGGTTCTGACACCAGTTGTAGGTCTCAGTGAGGCCTTTCTGCAGAATGTCAACATCATATGGAGAAGTAATAATAGCACCCACCTTGCAGTTGTCTGCAAACATTGTCAGCCAGAGTCCCTTTGTGTTGGGCTGGACTTCACAGGCAAAGATCCTGAACACGGGGGGACCCAGTACTAAACCCTGTGGGACTCCACTCATGACTGATCAGCAGTCTGACATGGGGTACACTGATTTCACACTGTGGGTTCTATTTGCGAGCCAGTTTGCAAGCCACCTAGTGATATAGGGGTTGATGCTTAGCTGACTGTGTTTGACTATATAATTCCTGAGTGGGGAATGGTATCCAAGGATTAGAAGGGCCAGCTATCTTATTTATTCCATCCTGTTACATAGTTATTGCTTGTGGCATATAGCTTATAGGGCTGCAGAGTGTCTACAGCTACCTCTACAGTGGATGACAACAGTGGGCCTTATAAAGTGGACATTTGGATGTGTACTGGGTGGATTACAGCAAAAAAATTGCAAAACCCACCCCAATGGATATTGTTTTCACACAAGCCCCCCACCAACCCAAACAGGATACTGTTCTCTCACACATACACACACTTGCCAAGACTGAGATTAGAACCACTATCTATCTAGTTACTGCTAATACAGTGTTATGCATTTATCACATGTGCCATGGAACTTATAGGGTGAAGGGTGTCCCAAGGTAGTTCTAAGGTGAGGAACATCACCGCCTCTTGTAAAGTATAGCATTGAGTGATGTACTGGGTGAGAGACGGCACAAAATACTTTAACCTACACATATAGACACTTACACACGCAAGTGCACTCACACACACATTTGCCAGGATTGAGATTAGAATCTCTGCCTAACTAGTTGTTTGTACTATACTGTTATGCAATTATCGCATTTGCCACAGAACTTGTAGGGCTGTGCGTTGCCCAATGGTACTTCTAATGTGAATGACATCAACAAGACTGCTAAAGTAGGGCAATGGGAAGTGTACTGGGTGTGAACAGGCTCAAAATATTTAACCTACAGACACATGCACACTTTTACATTTACCAGGACTGAGATTAGAACCCCTGTCTAGCTAGCTATTTGTATTATAGTGTTACACAATTATCACACACGCTACAGAGCTTGTAGAGCTGCAGGCTGCCCAAAGGTACTTTTAAGGTGACTGACATCAGCAGAACTGTTAAAGTAGGACAATGGGAAGTGTAGTGGGTGTGAACAGGCTCAAAATCTTTAACCTACAGACACACACACACACAAACAAACACACACACACTTTTATATTTGCTAGGACTGAGATTAGAAGCTCTACCTAACTAGTTATTTGTACTATAGTCCTAAGCAATTATCACATGCGTCACAGAGCTTGTAGAGCTTTTGGCTGCCCAAAGGTACTTCTAAGGTGGCTGACATCAGCAGGACTGCCAAAGTAGGGCAATGGGATGTGTATTGTGTGTGAACAGGCTCAAAATATTTAACCTACAGACACATGCACACTTTTATATTTACCAGGACTGAGATTAGAACCCCTGTCTAACTAGCTATTTGTATTATAGTGTTACACAATTATCGCACACGCTACAGAGCTTGTAGAGCTGCAGGCTGCCCAAAGGTACTTTTAAGGTGGCTGACATCAGCAGGACTGCTAAAGTAGGGCAATGGGATGTGTATTGGGTGTGAACAGGCTCAAAATCTTTGACCTTCAGACACACACACACACACACACACACACACACACACACACACACACACACACACACACACACACACACTTTTACAATTGCCAGAACTGAGACTAGAACCACTACCTAACTAGTCATTTTTACTATAGCATTATGGATTTATCGCACGCACCACAGAGCTTGAAGGGCTGTAGGGTGCCCAAAGGTACTTCTAAGGTTACTGACATCAGCAGGGCTGCTAAAGTAGGGCAATGGGAAGTGTACTGGGTGTGAGGAGGCTCAAAATCTTTGACCTACAGACACACATACAAACACACTTTTACATTCAGTAGGACTGAAATTAGCAATGCTACCTAACTAGTTATTTGTACTATAATATTATACAATTATCGCACTATCGCAGTGTTATACAATTAACAACTGCTAAAATAGGGCAATGAGAAGTGTACTGGGTGTGAACAGGCTAAAAATCTTTACTCTACAGACACACATACACTTTTACATTTGCCAGGACTGAGATTAGAACCCCTACCTAAATAGTTATTTGTACTATAGTGTTATGCAGTTATCACACACACCACAGAGCTTATAGGGCAGAGGCCAGTCCTACATACTTCTACAGTGAATGACATCAGCATATCTTGTGAAGTAGGGCAATGGGAGGTGTACTGGGTGGGAATGGACTAAAAGACTTATTCCTACACAAACACCCACCCCCACACAACCACTGTTACATATGCGAGGACTGAGATTAGAACCCCTACTTATTTAGTTATTTGTAGGATAGTGTTACGCAGTTATTACGTGTGCTATAGAGCTTAAAGGACTGAAGCTACTCCAAAGGTACTTCTAAGGTGAATGGCATTAGCAGATCTTGTAAAGTGGGGCAATGAAAAGTGTACTGGGGGGTAAGGCATCATAATACTTAGAACTACAGACACAAATACACACCCACACACACACTCCACACACACACACACACACACACACACACACACACACACACACACACACACACACACACACACACACACACATAGGTGATGTGATATTCCAACCCCACCTCAGTACCATCAGACAATGAATCTCATTATCATGCTGGCACATACCAGTGTTTACAATTGGTATGCAACTGTCTGCAGCAGGACATCACTCTGTGCCATTCAAGGTATCCCTGTGTATGACTCACTCTCTGTATGTGTCTGTGTGTCTCACTCTATCACTGTCTGTCCCTCTCTTCCCCATGTCTATGTGTATGTATGCTTGATATATTGTAATATGTTGCCCATATATATATATATATATATATATATATATATATATATATATATATATATATATATATATATGTGTGTGTGTATCACACACAACAGATACAGATATTCCACATATGTGCCGCCTACAGTTGGCTGTGGGTAATCCTGTCTGATGAGTGCTTGTGGAGGCAGTTAGGTTTACATAGCTGTGTATGCAAAAGCCATTTGCACAATACACAGATATATAGTCCATTGTGGTTTCAGACATGGGCTTCACTTCTCTAAGTGTTGGAGCATGCTCAGTACGACCTTCTATAGTAAGTGTGGAATCCATTCCAGGAATAGTTGTACTCCAGTCCAGGGTGTTGTGTGCTACAGCCATACCTTGCAACCTGCTTGTACAAGATATCTGGAAATAGGCTGCCAATATGAGGAAACAATGGGCCAAACATAGGGGAGTACTGTAACTATTGCTCTTATCAATGTATGATTTGCTTGAGTTACAGGATTTGTTTTAGCAGACATTTTCTGACATATGTAATGTTTGACACTGTACTGTATTATGTCATTACCTACTGACAGATATAATTGGATCATCACAGTTATTTACCAGAGAAATACAAGATGGATGATGCACAGACCTATATTATGAGGTAAAGGCTAGACATTCTTGCACAATACAGCCACTTGGGAGGTGTGGCTACTGCCGATTGACTGATGAAGCTGTGTAAAAGGTCCAGTACCTTGGTGATATACTGGCTGGGGTTCTCCAGGTTGTGCAGTATTCTTCTTACCTGAAAGGTCATATCCTGGTGTGGCCATACCTGTCAACTGTACAGATTCTCACAGATTATCCAGATTCATGACTCATATATCTGGTCAGTTTCCCTTAACATTGTGATTTTCTAGCACATTTGTTGCAAATAACTCAGGGTTGCAGTCAGGGAACAATGTCAGAACATTAGAGTTTCATACTTCACATCCTTCATGAAGTCCATGCTACTACACCCCCCCTCTGTTATTCTATCAACATTCTAACATTATGAGACCAATATTTCAAATGTGTCCCTATAGTTGGGCCTTTATCCCACCATTATGTATGGCTTTGTCCAGATCTCTTCCTCTATGAAGTTGAGAGGTATGCTACTAGCATTTAGCGGCATGGCCTTACATTTGCATTTTGTTGACTGTGTTATGTTGATAGAATGGACCCCATGACATTCCCTACAAGGGCACTATGGGTGAGGCATGGGTCTTTGCCAGAGGCCTGTAGGCCATGTGAGACTGATGCAGGCTATCTGTAGGAAGGCAGCACATTCTGTCACTCATATGTTCCCAGGCTGCGAGGCAGTGGGCTCCCCTGGGGTGACAATGGTAAGTGACAGAATGCACTGCTGTGCTACTAGGCACCATACCTGTCTATCTATGTGGGGTCTATATTATATAGTCGAAGTTTCAAAACTTCGAACCTCATATGAGCGAACTCATATGAGCAAAGTTCAAAACATTGACTGTATAATAAAATAAAAAAAACTTACATTACTGCTCTGAGCAGGGGGGCAAGCCGCCCTGCACCCCCCACAGCCCCCTACTTAAATATACCAACTCTGAGTATGCACTTCAGTGCAGAAAGGGAAAATTTCCCATTCTGCATGTGAAAAGCCATTGACTTTCCCCTTCGACCTTTCCGACGTTCGATCATATGATGTTGACCATCTATGATTCGGACATCAGAATGGTCGCTCATCTAATATAGACCCACGTATGTGAATCAGACATCAAGACAAAGCCATGAGTAATTGGGTGACAAAGGCCTAAATATACGGACCATTGTAGCTATTGGCCTTACAAACCTGGAAGGGTAATACAATAACAGATTTTGCATTAGCATGCATTTTTCTATAGGGTATGAAGTCTGAGATGCTACAGTCCATTCATTATATTCTGACATTAGACTTTTGTGGTTGCCAATGATTTGCCAGACAACCACTATTTCAGAATAAAGACACCACAAATATGATGCAAACCTGTGTACATTCTGCAAAAGGTCTGTATAGTTGGGAGGTACTGTAGGCACTGTGTAGGTTACTCCAACCTGTGTACTGTTCATATGTGTGTCCCCCTGTACATGACCTGTCCAGCTTCCTGGCAGTAATGGATATTGACATCTGGACACTGTGTATAACTCCCACCATAGGTGTAACTGACATGCAAAATAGTTGCCACTGCATTTCATGGAACATGGCCCTGTCTTCCACAGTACTCTACCTAGGCCATTAGGACATAACAGCCATGAGAGATTGCGGACCACATCCTGACAGTATTGCCCACACATATGCATACCTCATTGACCCCTGCATATTGTGGACATGCAACAAGTTATCATGTTGATTGGGACAGCCCTGGCAATGTGTTCTCTGCTGCTATTACCCTAAAAACTTACATGTTACTGCATTTGTATGGGAATATGGGTGTGGGGGGGGCACAACTGTCGACAGTACACATTTGCATAGACTGTGTTAATATTGGCTTTAAATTTTGGTTCCATTTAGCATAGTATTGTGCCATGTCTTGGAGAATAGAGGCATATCACTAGAGACCACAGGTTAGATTGTAATGCCATACAATTGAGTTTCAGACTTCTTACCCTTCAGAGCCTTACTGCAAATGCAAGGCCTGCTGTGATATCATTGTGTAAGTCTGTAGGGGGGGGGTATTCCATCATTGTCGCCATTTGTGGGCCTTTGCCAGACATTCCTTTGCAGTGGGAGTGGTAAGCACTAGGTAGCCTATCTACCACAAGAGGAGTGGTTTCTGGCCCAGAAATTGTAGTTTATTGGCCGTTTGGGCAGTTTTTCCATACCTTTCAACTTTTTGATTTAAAAGCCCATGTTTGTGTGGGTTTATGCTTGTTTAAGCTCTGCCCAGTGGTGCCGAGCTGAGGTAAACTATTACTGGTGCCAGAAAGTCTGCTATTCAATTTTTCCCTTGAATCCTGCTACTTCTTTCTATCTTGCACTTCATATAGCTTAATCGCTTTGCACTTCAACAGGTTTTTGTAGCAATTATTGTAGAACACCTAAGTGCCATCAGCACTAGTTGTTCTTCATGGAAATAGCTCCAGTACTTAGTAGTTATGACCACCCCTCCTGGCATGATTAAAGGGAAGTTCCCTGTGCTTTCTCCTATTAACCTGGTGGACTTAGGCATTCTGAGGCAGTGAGCAAGCGCCTCATGTACACAGACAACCCACTCCTCTTACCTTCCAACACTCAGACTTGTGAGAGATGCACATGTATCACCAAATTGGAAGCTATGCACTCTCCAGCCAAGACCAGACTAGCTGGTCAAGAGGAGAAGGTCAACATCTGCACCACACCACATGGAACACATATCCCTCCAGAACACTCACCATCACATCTCTTACATAAAAACACAAATCACACACCCACCTTTGTGGAGGCTCTGAATAGAAATTTACCCAAACAGCAGAGACCTCCAAGACAGAAATGTACTCAGCCACCACAACACAACACAAGCCACAGGACACATAGCTCACCTCCACAGTGTGCCCCCTCAACCTAAGCACCCAAGGCTAAACACCTTGCCCAATACACTAATCATATGTGACTCAATAGTGAAGCACACAGAAGTCCCACTCACTTGGCTGAATAAGGAGAAGGCAACAGTCAGCTGTCTATCAGGTGCCAGAATCTAACACATGCACTCAGGTCACTCCACAACAAGTACAAGTATGACTCTGTCATTGTCCATGTGGGTGTGAATGACCTGAGACAAACCTCCCTGGACTACATGAAAAGAGACATAGTGGAGCTCTTGGATTATGTGGCCCAGACAGGTATGACCCTAGCCCTGAGCAGTATCCTACCATCACCCAGAATGATACTGCAGTACAAACAAGAAATGATTGACTTCAACAATTGGCTAAGTTTCTGGTGTCATTCTAAGGGGATCCAGTATCTGTCTGCTTGGGACAACATGATTGACAGACCTTGATGCTTTGCCAGGGATGGTCTGCATCTGTCACCCCTGGGTTTCTGGGTACTAGCTAAGGCTCTTGCCACCCCTATAGTGCCTTTTTTAGGTGGTGTTCTAAAAACCAAATTACCACTGTAACAGCTATAAATAAATGCAATCTGAGGGTCATGCTGCTCAACGCTAGAAGTCTAAATCTGAAGATGCACTCACTCGAAGCACTCCTCAAAATGGAGAACATCAACATCTGTGCTGTAACAGAGACCTGCTTTAAAGCATCAAAAAGCACCCCTGCACTACTAGGCTATAACTTATTCCACACCTTTCGGTCCCGAAATATGGACCATAGCTCCAAAGGCAGTGGTGTTTCCATATTCATAAAGGATATGCACACCTCCTGACTAGTAGCCTAGCATAACGCTTCTGAGATACTTCAGGTACAACTAACATTGGTTAAGATGGTGATCCAGGTCATAACCTGCTGTAGGTCCCCAACCATGTCCCTAGACTCTCACTCCATGTTCATAAGCACCCTGGAATCTATCAATATCCAACCCAACACTCTCATACTAGGAGACTTCAACTACCTCTCCATCAACTGGGAGAACTACTCAAGCACCAGTACACTGACCCAACTCTTCCTGGAATTCATCAATTCCAATGCCATGGACCAGCTCATTCTGACCCCCACTAGAGGAAGCAACATCCTTGACCTGGTTATTACTAACATGGGGTGACCATTGCTCTACACCAGTAACCAGTCCCTCCCTGGTCAGATCTGACCATAAACTAATCACCATGGAAATCCACATCTCACCCACACCCTCCGCAAAGGTAACCACCTTGAAAACCTTCCCCAAAGCGGACTTTGGGCTCCTAAAAACAGAGGTGCTAACTTCACGGCACCCATGCCAATGGAAAATAGCTGCATGACAGCCAAATCATACACCAATGCACTTTACAAACATGTACATAAATGCATGGAACTAGCCATACCCAACAGAACCAAGATGCTCTTCTCCATAAAAAGGAAGCCAATCTTGTGGTCCTCTGCCATTAATAAACTCTACAACAGAAGGTAAAAACTGTTGCAGAAAAAGATGAAGTCCCATGAATGGAAAAACTCCCTTATTAGCCGCAACAAAAAGTTGAGATCCCTCATCAAATCCTCTAAAGCCAGCTATGAAGGGAGAATTGTGGCAGACACTAAAAAACAATCACAAAACCTTCTGTAGTTATATCAAGAACCTCCATGGCAATATTCAGATTTGCTCTGAGTTACTGCACAATGGTACCTCCTATAGTGAGCCAACAGATATTGCCAACATACTGTCTGACAGATTCAGTTCCAACTTTACCCCTCTCTCCCCCTCTAAAGGACCAATCACAATACCTGAAGAATGTCAGGCGCCCAGCATTACTGCAGCACAGGTTAAAGCTGTAATGTCCAAGGCCAAGAATACAGCTTCCATGGGACCCAGTAATATCCCTGGCTGTGTTCGACATGAACTGCAAAGTGAACTGGCACCACATCTGTGTGCCCTGTTCAGTCACAGCCTCACCTCAGGCTTTGTCCCTACTGAATGGCACACTACTAAAGTCATCCCTCTTCATAAAGGGGGAGCAACTACAGACTCTGGGAATTATCACCCCATTAGCCTGATGAGTCTGATATGTAAAGCTATGGAGCGCATCATCATAGGTTCTTAGGTGTGTACTAGGCTAATGGCTCTGAAGCCCTTATAAGCCTAGCCCATAGGATTACCCTGGCATCATGCCATCCGACCTTAGTTCCCAGTTTCTCTGTCAAGTAGAGCCACTGGAGTGATCCCCGGGGTGAATTTTCTATTTCCCATCCACTCATCAAGATTTCTCTTGAAGACGGCCAGTGAGGCACTCCACTTGACATGTATGGGAAGTCTATTCCATAGCATGGGCAGTCTCTGGGTTATGAACTTGTCCCTCCAGTTTGTTCTGTTGATTGTGGTAATGAGGTTGAGGTCTCTGGAGCGTATGGTGCGGAGGGATTGGGATTTCTTTAGATGTAGGATTTCTAACAGAGCTGAATCAGAAATAGCTTTACAAGTCAAGCACAAATCACCTCTCAGGTGATATGAGACAGAGAATAGTTGGAGTTTTTTTAAGTCTGTCATAGGTTCATAGGTTCATAGGTTCATCAGTTCAGGCTATTCTGCTGGAGGAGGGGCACAAGCCCAGCTCATAGCTAGCCCTTACCACCCCCCCTAGTATGGGGAACTATACCCATTATTTTGCTGTGCCTCTGTTGAGCAGTGACACTGAGGTAATCCCTGTCCATATAGGACAAGTGTTTAAGGCCTAAAATCCTCTTTTTTAAAATTGATTATATAACATATTTTGAATAGCAAGTCACATACTTGATAATATCTCTGTCTAACAACTCTGTAGAAAACATATGCAGCTTTATTGACAAAAGAGGGGATAAAGATATTTAACTTTTAAATCTAGCTAAGGGTATGTATTGCCCCTTATACATTACTGACATATGTCTATCTCATTTTTATTATGAAAAGCAATGTTTCAGTTGTAATTTCTGTTGAAAAAAACAGAGGTCCATAGAAACTCCAAACAATAAATTTAAGATGCCAGAACAAATGTTAGTCCTTATCATGATTCATCCTTAACGTCTACAAGAAGAAATATTTCTTTCTTTCTTTATTGTTTATTTATTTAACATTTGTTTAGCAGGGAAGTTTGACTGGGCAAATTTGCCCATTTTCAGCGGAGACCCGGGGAGAAAAGTTCCACATAATAAGAACATAACAGTCAGTATTTTAAACAATAGCAAAACAATCAGAGAAATGATAACAATAAATCGCATAACGTATTATCAAGGTTCAAGTTAGTAACACATATTTTGACAGTTACACTTAGTATCAAGAAACCATTCAGTGGAGTAGTGTCTCAGAGATACAATATGTTCTGGGAGGCTATTACAGCTTCTACTGAACCAATTTATATAGCAGACAAAGGGTGGCCTAGTGGTTAAGGTGTTTGCCTTACAAAAACAAGGTGCAGGGTTTGAGCCCCTCTGGGACAAATGGGCTAGCTTACACAATGGTTTGCAATGGCAGTTAGCCTAGTACTAACCTATGAATCCTATATGATAAAATGAAAGTGTTGTTTTGTTGTTTAAAGTTACTCATATTTTTGAGAATTGTCCTTCTTGAATAGTCCATTAGGTTCTTTTCGATCTTCCAAATGAATCAACACCAATAGTCCATTTGTTTAATTGTCTGTTATCCCTCTACCACCAGGTCACTCCACAACAAGTACAAATATGACTCTGTCATTGTCCATGTTGGTGTGAATGACCTGAGACATACCTTCCTGGACTACATGAAAAGAGACATGAAGGAGCTGTCCGATCTTGTAGCCCAGGCAGGTATGACCCTAGCCCTGCATAGCATCCTGCCATCACTCAGAATGATACCACAGTACAAGGACAAAATGATTGACTTCAACAATTGGCTAAGCTACTGGTGTCATTCTAAGGGGATCCAGTATATGCCTGGGATGACATGATCTACAGACCACGATGCTTTGCCAGAGATGGCCTGCACCTGACGCCCTTGGGATTCTGCATACTGGCTAAGGTTCTTGCCACCCCTATAGTGTGTTTTTTAGGCAAGGTTCAAATGACAAACTCACCACTGTAACAGGTACAAGCAAACAAAATCTGAGAGTAATGCTACTCAATGCTAGAAGTCTAAACCTCAAAATGCACTCACTCGAGGCATTCCTTAAAATGGGGAACATCGACATCTGTTAAGTGACAGAGACCTGGTTCAAGGCTCCAAAGAGCACTCCTGCATTACCAGGCTATAATTCATACCACACCTTTCGGCCACCTAACCTGGACTGAAACACTAAAGGTGGAGGCATGTCCATATTCATTAAGGATATCCACACCTCCAGGCTAGTTGCCCAGCATAATGCATCTGAGATTATCCAAGTGCAACTAACTCTGGGCAAGACCGCAATCCAAATTGTAGCTTGCTACAGATCCCCCACCATGCCCCAGGATTCCCACTCCTCATTTTTTGATACACTGGAAAATATTAGGGTACAACCTAACACCCTAATAATGGATGATTTCAACTACCCCACCATTAACTGGGAAAATTACTCATGTACTAACTCTTTTGCTCAAAGTTTTCTGGAATTCATAAATTCCAGTGCTTGGATCAACTTATCCACACCTCCACCAGAGGCAGCAATATCCTAGACCTGGTCATTACCAATATGGGCAACCAGTGTTCCACACCAGAGGTCATTTCCTCATTGGTCAGATCTGCCCACAAGCTAATCACCCTAGACATCCACATCTCGCCCGCACCCCCCATTAAAGCACCATAAAAAAATTTCCAAAGCCAACTTCACGCTTCTTAAGACAGACGTGGCAAACTTCACGACACCCATGCAGATGGACAATAGTGGTACGATTGCTGAATCCTACACAAATGCACTTTATAAGCACTTACACGAGTGCATGGATCATGCAATCCCTAAGAGAACCAAGATACTATCCTCCAAAAAAAGGAAGACAATCTGGTGGTCCCCTGCCATAAACAAACTCTACAACAGAAAAAAGAAACTGTTGCAAAAAAGAGTAAAATCCCATGATTGGAGGAACTCCCTGGTCAGCCTCAGTAAAAAGCTGAGATCCCTCATAAAATCCTCTAAAGCTAGTTATGAAAACAAAATCACCACTGATTCTAAAGACAACCACAAAGAATTCTATAGCTATGTCAAGAATCTCAATGGCAACACTCAGATCTGCTCTGAGTTACAGCACAATGGCACTAAATATACAGAACCAACTGATATTGCCAACATCCTGGCAGATGGGTTCAGTGCTAACTTTACTCCCCCTCACCCCCTAAAGGGCCCATCTCTATACCAGAAGAATGCAAAGTTCCTGTATCACGGCTGCACAGGTAAAAAACACACTCTCCAAAGCCAAGAACACTGCATCTACATGAGCTACAGAATGAACTAGCACCCCACCTAAATACCATGTTCAATCATAGCCTCACCTCAGACTTTGTGCCCACTGAATGGTACACAGTGATGGTTACCCACTCCACAAAGGGGGAGCCACCATGGCCTCGGGAACTATCACCCCATTAACCCGATGAGCCTGGTCTGCAAGGCTATGGAATGTATCATCATGGAACTTATAAACAATGATATTTGTAATCTCCAAACTCTGGACCTCCACCCAGTTCAGGTTTGTCAAAGGCAGATCGTGTCTCCTAAACCTGATAGACTTATTTGAAGTGGTCACCAAAGCCATAGATGAGGGTAAGGTGGCTCACACAGCCTGTCTAGATATCACCAAAGCTTTCAACCCCATCCCCCACTCTGGAATTATAGATAAACTGACTAAACTAGGTATAAATCCCTATGTCACAAGATGGGTTGCCAACTGGCTCACTGATAGAATCCACACTGTGAAAGTAGCAGACTCCAAATCTGACTTCAGACCAAGGACAAGTGGAGTACCACAGGGTTCAGCCCTGGGTTCTCTCCTGTTTGGTATCTACTTCTCAGAAGTACAGGCTAACACAGAAGGTCTTTGGCTAATGAAGTTCGCAGATGACTGCAAAATAGGCTCCATAATTGAAACTCCTAACAATGTGGACAGGGGCCTCACTGAGATAGATGCCTGGTGTCAAAGCCATGGCCTCAAGCTCAATGCCAAAAAGTGCATTGTCACCCCTTTTGGTAAAAACTCTGTACCCATGAACTACCACATAGGCGGTAGTCTACTTAACACTGAAAGTGTGATAAGAGACCTTGGGACACAGGTGGACAGTAGTATCTCCTTTGATAATCACATTGCCACAGTAGTCAGAAAATTTTTCTACATGGCACACCTCATCACAAAAGGTTTCTCATCCAGGAAAAAAGAGGTCATTGTTCCCCTCTAGCCGTCACTCATTAGACCCATTATAGAGTACAAGGCCCCTTTTGGTATGTACCTCACAAGACATCTACAACAACTAGAAAAGCTGCAGAAATACCTCACAAAGAAGATTACCAGCCTCAAACAGATGCCCTAAGCAGACCATCTCAAAAAACTCCAGTTTTACTCTGTCACATATCGCCTACTCAGAGGTGATCTCTGCCTAACATACAAAGCTATGTCAAACCCAGAGCTGCTGGACATGCTCCACTTAAAGAAATCTCAATCCCACCGAGCTACATGCTCTAGGGACCTAAAACTTGTCACCACAATAAACAGAACATGCTGGAGGGATAGATTCCTGTCGCAGAGACTTCCCATACTCTGGAACAAACTACCTATCTATATCAAACAAAGCTCCTCATTGGCACTCTTCAAGAAAAATCTTGATGACTGGATGGGAGTTAGGAAATTCACCCCGGGGATCACTTCTGTGGCTCTGCTTGACAGGGGCACAGGAAAATAATTTTTTTGGGTGGCGAAAGCCAGGGTACCTTTTTGGCTAGGCTTATATAGACCTTAGGGCCAATAGCCTAGTACCTACCTATGAACCTATGAATCATATCATTTTCCTCTCCCAGCATTTCCTGTATGATGAAACATGCATGCAGAATGTTTCCATAGAAACCAGTTACTCTCCTCAAACACATAAAGTCATAGAGTAGACAAATGGAGGCTGACAGAATAAAACCTTGGACTACAGGAAGTATCTCAACAACAGCTTATATCCTTAACCCTCTGTTGTGCTAAGTCAGACAAGAAATATTTTTAGCTCATGGGTATCAAACCCACATACCGGTTCTCTTGAGTGTTGTGCACAACCACTATACCATGTTCAAATTTATGATAAAACTGTGTTTTATAAATAACTCAGCTTGTTTTGCATGACCAACAAGTTACTTGTTATAGTGCTGTGCAGAATTGAGTATTTGTATGTTGTCCAGAAACAAAATTCGCTTTTCTGTTGTAGGTTGAGGTCATTTTGGATATTATGGACTTTCTGAGGTTTTAGATGATCATGGTGTCATTCATTAGTTTCAGTAACAGCAATGGGTCTGCTCTTCATTTTCTTGCATATATAGAGCTGTCAGCTTTTTGATAATGTATTTATTGATGACGCTGTTCCCGAAAGTTAAAAACATGATTGATAGTTACCTTCAGGTATTTCCATTCTTATACTAGTTAACTAGATCCAGATTGTCCTCAGATTGCTGCTTATTGTTGTGGATTAATACCATTAGGATGACTTTTGAAAGATAAGCATTTTTTATCATTTAGTATTTGTAAAATTTTATGCAATAATTCATTAATGTGAAATGCCACTGAAGCTCTGAAATCAAGCTTTGTAGGTAGTCATCTGCATACCAAAGAATAATTTCTGTTCAATTTGTTCACAGACAGATAAAGTTGGTAAAGATATTGAACAGCAGAGATCCTAGAATGGGCCCTCAGGATATGTCACTCTTCGATGTATAGGCATACCACTGAACTGAAGAGGACCTTTAGCTAGTTTACTATTTATTTATGTATTTGTAGAGCCCAAGGGTAAAAAGTTCTAAACAAAATTACGATTTAAATACAAGTAGGAAATACAATTAGGAAAAAAAACTCTTTTTGACAGTTAAGCATTAAAAAGTCAAGAATAAGTTAAACAATTCAAATGTCAAGAACAAATGAAGAAGAGATAGTGGAAAACTTCACTTACAAAAAAATGGCATGCATACAATTATGTGCTGTTGGTAGTATAGCGAGTTACCAAGCCTACACTAGAATAACAGAAAATTCAGAAAATCTTAGTACGTTTTGTTGCTTATTTCAACTGTCCTACACTTTATTTACTCTCTTTGGTGTTAAGCTAACAAGCTACTGTGTAGCTATAGAGAAAGCAAATTACTCGAATATAAAAATAAATGTTGGCAGCTTTTCTATTTAACAGTAGTATAAAATATACTGTCAAATCATCTACACTATTACTGCACTGATTATGACTTCCAGGATATTAGTGTTTTAAAAATTAGAAACCACAGTGTTGTCAGCAGGGTCTGTTTTAATAATATATGCAAACAAGGTGCAGTGGCCATGCATTAAAAAGATGTTACTTGGGAGGCACATCAGGAAAATTGGATAACATGCATTAATCTAATAACAATCAGTTATGGCAATTTCCTGGTGAAGAATTAAGCACATTAACAATCTGATCATGTTAGATAGCTTAATCATCTCATCACTGCCAAATGCAAGAGAAAATTAGAACTCAGGATTATTAGCGTATTGTAACAAGGGCTGGTTTTTCTATAGAAAATACAGATTTACAATGGGCTCCAATGAAAAATGAAAAGCATGTGATAACAAAATGAACTAGTTGTAAAAAATGTCTGTTTTCTGCTTCCACTGTATAACTGCCTTAGTTTGCCTCATTTAAAATGAACAAATGACAAGAGTAATTTTGTTATAAACAAGAAGAAGCCATCTGGAAGTTTAACTCAATGGTTTAAGACAATGAGTTTACGTTTTTTCAGGTTTCACTTGCAGCTATGTGGCTCTGAGCATATCATCCTGAGAGTGTCCTGAGATACCCCAGTAAAATGTCATGTGCATCCAGAGGGCTTATCCAGTTAGCAAAAAAAAAAAAAGTCTTGCCAGCAGAGGAGATATACAATAATGCAAGTTCAGTGCTTGCTGCTGTGAAGTATGATTTCAAAGTTAAAAGGCACAGCCCTGAATAATTAGCCTGAAGTGATATGTATCAAGACAACAATTGTTTACATTACAAGAGTGCAGCTACTGGAACAAGAAAACCCAGTCATCTGTCAGTAAATAAATATACATCAATAGCTGGAAGAACCATAGCCACTGAATAAAATATATTTTGTTGAAAGCTACATGAATCAGAAAACCATGTCCAATTTATTTTTCAGAAATATTTTTACCCTCACATCAACATACAGGATGCTTCACTCCCTTAGAGCATATAGGGCATATGCAATTGTTGATCTCGCACACCTTTTCATCATGTTTTTGTATACCAAAGTGTGTCAACAAAACAGATGTTGATATTTGGGGGATGTGCTTATTTTAAGTGCTTAAATATACATACAGATAGAGTGATATATATATATATATATATATATATATATATATATATATATATATATATATATATATATATATATATATAAAAGAACTTAAATATACATACAGATAGATTGATATATATATATATATATATATATATATATATATATATATATATATATATATATATGTCTATGTCAAAAGTTCTATCAAACCTTCAAATGCTAAGACATAAACTAAAACAGTTTGAATCATAAAGATTTTAATACACAAAACTTCGAATCAAAAAATTTGGAGAAAACCATAAATTATTTTTTGCAGAGGAACAAGCCCCACTGCATCCTCCAAACCTCCAGCTAATTATATATATATCAGCTTTGAGACTGCACTACATGGGCAACAGGGCAAATTCCCTGATCCCCACTATATAGTGATCTCATGCAGCTAAACAGCAACAACATTCGGAAAGTTAATTTTCATACTCTGCAACTGATAACTGAAGTACTCAAACTACACACACACACACACACACACACACACACACACACACACACACACACACACACACACACACACACACAAAAACACACACACACACACACACATGCGTGCACACACATATATGTATACACGTTTTAACTTTAGAAATAACAATGGGCATTCCTCTCAACTGGAAATCATCAAACATCTGGACAAAGTAGATACAACTGGTCAAAAATCTGTACCCTCATTAACATAAAATTTGCATACATAATTATGTAACCCTACCCACTGTAGTGGAATTGTGGGATGCCAACTTTTAAACTCAATTTGAAAGACAGACAAAATATTAAATGCCAGAACAATGCCTACCAGAGGTGAAAACATATTAGACCTGATCATCACAAACATGGGCGGCAGGTGTTCCACACCGGAGGTCAACTCGTCACTGGTTAGATCAGACCATAAACTAATCATTCTGGATGTCCACACCCCACCACCACCCCCAACTAAGGAAACAACAGTAAAAACTTTTCTAAAGCAAATTTTACCTTACTTAAGACAGAGGCGGTACGTTTCACTGCCCCCACTCTAAAGGATAATGCTACCCAAGATGCAGAAACCTTTACAAATGCACTCTATGAGCACCTACAAGGATGCATGGATCGTGCCATCCCTAGCGAAACCAAGACTCACTCCTCTAAGAGAAGGAAACCAGTCTGGTGGACCCCTGCCATAAACAGGCTATACAATAGAAGGAGGAAACTAGTTCATAAAAAAAGCAAATCTCAAGAAGGAAAGACATCCCTGATCAGTATCAGTAAGAAACCTAAGGTCCCTCATAAAATCATCCAAAGCTAACTTTGAAAGAAAAATAGCCAAGGATTCAAAAGATAACCACAAAGCCTTCTTTAGCTATGTTAAGAATCTAAGTGGCAACTCACAGATATGCACTGAACTAGTGCAAAATAGCACAAAATATACTGACCCTACTGATATTGCCAACATCCTGGCAGATAGATTCAGTGCAAACGTCACCCCCCTCTCAAACCCAAAAGGGCCCACAACAATACTTGAAAAGTGTAGTGTCCCAGAAATCAAAGATGCACATGTAAAAATAGCCCTTTCAAAAACCAAAAACACAGCGTCAATGGGCCCAGATGGTGTCTCAGGCTGCGTCTTGCACGAACTACAGAATGAACTAGCCCCCCACTAAACACACTATTCAACCTCAGCCTCTCCACAGGCTATGTGCCCATAGTATGGTGCACAGCAACAGTTATTCCACTCCACAAAGGAGGGGCCACAACTGACCCTGGTAACTATTGCCCCATAAGCCTGACTAGCCTGGTCTGCAAGGCTATGGAGCGCATCATCATGGAACTCATTAACGAAGACATTGGGAACCTCCAAACACTTGACCCAACCCAGTTCGGCTTTGCTAAGGGAAAATCATGCCTACTAAACCTGGTTGACTTCTTCAAGACAGTCACCAAGGTCATAGATGAGGGAAAGGTTGTTCACACAGCCTACCTTGACCTCACCAAGCTTTTGACACCATTCTCCACTTGGGTATTACAGAAAAACTCACCAGCCTGAACATAAACCCCTACGTCACAAGACAGGTTGCCAACTGGCTTACAGACAGAACTCACACGGTAAGAATAGTGGGCTCCAGGTCCGACTCTTAACCAGTCACAAGTAGTGTCCCGCAAGGCACGGTCCTGGGACCCCTACTGTTCGGCATATACTTCTCAGATGTACAGGCAAACACAGGAGGACTATGGCTAATCAAGTTCGCTGATGACTGCAAACTGGGAGCCATAATTGACTCTCCAGCTGACACTGACATCCTCCAAAAGGGCCTTACTGAGACGGACACCTGGTGTCAAAGTCATGGCCTCAAGCTAAATGCCAAAATATGCATAGTCATCCCATTTGGGAAAAACAAAACACCCACGAATTACCACATAGGTGGCAGCCCCCTTAATACAGAAGAGGTAATAAGAGATCTAGGGACCCAGGTAGATAGTAATCTCTCCTTTGACAATTATATTGCCAAAGTAGTTAGGAAATCTTTCTATGTAGCCCATCTAATTACTAAAGGGTTTGCATCTAGAAATAAAGAGGTTATAGTGCCCCTTTACTTGTCACTCATCAGACCCGTCATAGAGTACAATGCCCCATTTGGGATGTACCTCACAAGACACTTCCAGCAGTTGGAGAGACCACAAAAGTACCTCACCAAGAGGATTACTGGCCTCAAACATATGTCCTATGCAGCCCAACTGAAAAAACTCCGGCTGTACTCAGTGGCATATCGCTTACTCAGAGGTGATCTCTGCCTGACTTACAAAGCCATGTCCAACTCAGAATTGATGGGCATGCTCCACCTAAAGAAATCCAAGTTACTGCAAGCCACGCACTCTAGTGAGTTAAACCTCGCCACAACAATAAATAGAACATGCAGGAGGGACAGATTCCTGTCACAGAGACTCCCCATGCTTTCGAACAAAATTCCAAACTACATTAGGCAGAGCCCCTCACTAACACTCTTCAAGAGAAACTTTGATGAGTGGATGGGTAACAGAAAATACACCCCTGGGATCACTTCATTGGCTCTGCTTGACAGAGGATCAGTTAATTAATCAATGGGGTGGCGAAAGCCAACACACTGACTAGACTTATAAATGCCCTCAGGTAGATAGCCTAGTACCTACCTATGAACCTATGAACAATAGTGTTTTATTTATATTAATGTTTGAACTTGTATCAAACCTTGTACTTGTGTAAAACTAAAATACAATTTTCTTTTATAAAAATAAAATTAACTGCTCCTACAGTAATATTAAATACAGTACATTAACAAAATGTTTATCAAAAAGACAGTTTGTCAAGTTAAAACATTTTGCTTCTAAATCATACAGCCTTTCAGAACCAGATATGCTACCTAACACATCAACAGTTTCCTGTTATGTACTGAACTTAAAGCAGCACCATCTGGAAGTATTTTAAGCTTCGGGTTCATCTTTAAATCATCTATCAGCCACAGTAAAGCCACATAACAGGTAACCTGACACAGCAGCTGCATTTGTTCTCAGGGAACAGTGCTGATTGAAGTCCCTTCCTTCCCCTCCTCTTCCCAAGATTATTACAGGACATGTCTTAACTCCACTCTCTAAAACTAATACCACCTATGCTGGGTAGTGGCATGTATGCATGCTACAGACAGCATGCTGCCAGATACATAGTAAACATGTTAAACTATGCATCTGTAGCTTTGCAGCTTATGATTCAATAAAACTGATTGGATATCTGCAATAAATTTAGCAAACCTTAACCTCTCACAGCTGTGTTAGTAGCTGTGTACATTATGACAGATTACTCCCCCAATCACATTTCTTAGAATTTAAAATGTCTGAAACTGACACAAATACAAATTTTTTTATTTATTTATACTTTGTTGACTGGGTTAGTCCCACTAGGCTAGTAGCCTCTTTTCATGGGTGACCTGAGGTAGTACTTATTCTACTGGGGGAAATTTGGCCATGGCATTAGAAAACTTCTCCTACTCTTTTTAATACTTATTGGGGGAAGTTTTGCACACCTGAACTACCACCAACTCTGGTGCATGGGGCCTTGGTTTAACATTTCATTCAAAGGACAGCACGTTCAGGAGAGCAGCAACTCCCTTATGCTACACTGCATTATCAGCAATTGATCTATCTGGTGAAGGAGCAGAACAGCTTTCTGCATCAAATGTTACCTGTTGTGCTACTGACATAATTTCATGTGAAAAAAACATATTTAATTTATTTGTCATAAATTTTCATGCTATTGTGTTGATTGACTGAAACAACTTTTCAAGATTACAGAAAGGAAGTTGTTGAAGCATACAATATTGAATCCCAGGTAAGTGGGAGTGGTTTGTAATGCCTAAACTTTCATTTATAAAGACAGTTCTGGCATTGTGGTTGAGAGAGAGTGTGTGTGCATGTGTGTGTGTGTGTGTGTGTGTGTGTGTGTGTGTGTGTGTGTGTGTGTGTGTGTGTGTATGTGTGCATGCATGTGTATGTGTGAGTGAGTGTGCATGTGTTTGTAGGTCAGGTTTAGGATTAGAAATGCTATAGGTTCATAGGTGGTTACTAGACTAATGACTCCAGGGAATGCCTTTTTAAGCCTAGCCTAGCTTCCCAAATGTATCTAGCAGGTTGATATGGTAGGGTTGTTTGATGGGGTATATGTAGATTTGGAAATGGGTGGTCAAGCATTTACAGGCTGTTTCCATCTATTAGAGGTATAGGTATCAGACTGGGGTAAACTTCCAAGGAGACCACTACTTTATGTAGATGGGAAGCCTTTTCCAGAGAAGGGGTAGTCTGTAAGACACATACCTGTGTTCCAGTATGTCCTATTTATGTTGCAGGTGAGGCTTAAGTCTCTAGATGGAATAATTCTGGTGCTATTTATTTTGTGGATATGAAATGGGTCCATCAGAGCTGGACCAGTGGCTGCTTTGTAGGCTAGGCGTAGATCACCTCCCAGCAGCCCATAGGGTAATGAGTACAGGGAAGGGTTCCGAGGCAGTCTATGTAGGATGTGCTGTTTATGCTCTGTGTTCTTTTGGTGAGGAAGCTCTGTGGATGTTCCAGTTGTTGCATATACCTAGTCAGGTACATGCCGAAGGCCCCGTTATAATCAATGACTAGTTTGATGAGGGCAAAGTACAGCAGAAAAATGGCATCCTTGGATCTAGATACCATGACCTTGCTAATAAGTTTCACAGCATAGAGAGGTTTTCTTTGCCACTGTAGACACATAATAGTCAAAGGCCAGGTTGCTGTCTACATGTATCATAAGATTCTTAATCAATGGGTCTACTCCTATGGGTGTTATGTCGTGTGGTAGTATCCAGGGGTAACCATCTTTCCAAAGGACACTACTATGCATTTCTTGGCACTGTATTTTAGAATGTGGCCCTAGAGCCAGTTATTTGTGCCAGGCATTCTTGGAGGTTATTTGTGTCATTGGGGGATTCAGTAACTGCACCCAACTTGTAATCATCTGCAAACTTGGTCAACCACAGGCCCTTGATGTTTGGCTTGAGCTCACAGAAATAGATATCAAAACAGAGTGGCCCCAACACTGACACTTCAGGGACTTCACTATTGACTGGCCTCTTTGTGGAGGTAGACTCCTATATCCATACCTTTTGGGTCCTATCTGTGAGCCAGCTGGCTATTCAGCATGTGAAATAGGGGTTTATATATAATATTGTAAGTTTGTTAATAATACCTAAGTAGGGTATTGTATCAAAAGTTTTGACCAAGTCAAGGGAGGCAATATGCACTGTTTTTCTATCATTTGTTGTTTTGGTCATTGCTTTATTGACATTCTTGAAGAAGTCCACAAGGATGAGAAGGCATGACCTGCACTTGATGAAATCAAACTGTGCTGGCTCTAGTGACTGCAAGTTTCCTATGTTATTGTTTATTATTTCCATGTTAATTATTTCCTGGCCTTTCATATGAGACTAGTCAGACTTATGGGTCTGCAGTTACTGATGTCTGTAGATGGCCCTCCCTTGTGCAGAGATATATCAGTTTCAGTCCTCCATTCACTTGGCAAAAGCCTGTCTTGCATCTATGGTTAAATAGTGATACTAGTGGTCTTGATAGGTCCGGTTTCATGCTATTAAGGAGGCATCCTAAAATATTATTGGGGCTTATTAATGCAGTATTCTTGGCCTTGGAGATTACTTTGAGGACATATTCCCTAATGATAGTTGGGGAAGTTATAGTTCAGGGTATTTCCTAAGGGGGTCTCTGGGGAGAGACAGGGATAAAATTGGAACTACATTTGCTGGCCAGTAGATTTATTGTATTTTCTGGCTCATTATAGGTGGCTCCATTTACAATTAGTTTGGCACATTGCTGTTTCGTGCCTTTGTGATTGCAGACATAGATGAAGAAAGCCTTGTTACTGCCCTTGGCCTTGGAGGCTATTTTTACCTCAAACTTACCTTTGGTAGACTTGATTAGACCCCTAGTGTGCTTGATTATATTGGCAATAGTGTTTTTGACCTTGCTGGTATTACACTTCTTAATTTTTTATATGGTTTTCTCTCTTTTGTTACAGCCTATTGATGCTGGGAGTCCAGTGAGGTGGCTTTGTTTTTGAGTTTGTCATATGATTTTTCTGCACAGGTACAGCTGTCTCAGTGCAGCTATTAACATGATTATACAGTGATTTCATGATTAATTCTGCATAGCCAGCTTTGTTACCAGGGTTTGGGGGGGGCTTAGAATTTTGACAGAGTGTCACTTAATAATATGAGGTTTGCCTTAGAATCATTTAATACAAGTACCAGGGTTTGCCTGGTGTCTGAGATTTTATGTTTATTTTTATTTCAAAGGAGAGAGCTTTATGGTCCAGCCTAAACAGTGTGGACATTATACTTGGGGAGGGGGGTGCAGCTTTCTCCTATGTTTGTGAGGACCAGGTCAAGGGTCGATTATGTCCTCTGCTGAGTCAGTTTCCTCTTCTTCTTAGGCATCAGTTTCTTCCTCTTGTTACATCGCTTGTTTATATTTGAGATCCACCAGGGTGGTTTGTTTTTTCAGGAGGACCTGGTTTTGATCTGATTTGGTACAGCCAAGTTGTAACAGCTGCTTAAGTGGTAATACAGAGCATTTGTGTATACCTCTGCATAGGAGTCGGTGTTGTCTGTGATTGAGGGTAATTTGAAACTTTTTATACCATTGCATAGTAGGAGGTAGTTTGTTTTGGAAAAATTGCTTAGCTTTTTATTCCTGAAGTGGTGTCAGGCCCTATAGTTATGCCGAAGAAGACTGATTGATTGATTGATTGATTGATTGATTGATTGATTGATTGATTGATGTATTAAACAGGAAACATCTTTTTTAAATGATTATGCATGACATAGGCCAAGTTACATTTATATAAATGACAATAAACCATCATGACACAATCTCAGTACAAGCATTATACATTCCAAACCATGCAACACAAATGTAGCTGCAAACATTATACATCACGTTTAACATATTCAGTCATTGTTACTCAACCATTACATAGCTCATTCAAATCCTGCCTTCTTTTAAACCTTGAAAACTAAAACAAACAGAGTAAAAAACAAACTAATGAAAAATAAGAAACAAAGTATCCGACAACAGAGGCGAGACCCAGAACCAAGACTAAGACTATTTAATGAAGCGCTTTTCGTTGTCGTATATACGGCAACTTCTTCAGATTAATACAAACAAAAAACCTTACAAGTTTATATAGCAGATACAAAAATCACATGATAGGCGATCAGCTGGCGTGACGTACATCGCTATAAAGCAACACATTCAAAAAATCCACCCACATGTTCATCATACTACCTAATTGAATTCAAGTCTCAAACAGAGACTACTTTCAATCCACGTACGTCCCCCCTCTCTTCAAAACATCAGGTATAAACTGATAAAAAAGGTTAATGTAAATATAGCCCATTAAATTAATCTAAACATTTAAACATATAAAATCATATTATGTTATATTCATGTTAAAAATTGACTGAACCTCAGATATGTAGAGATTCCTGGTCATTCTTAGAAAAAATTAACAACTTAGGGTTTAATTGTGACCACAACTTTTAGCCTTGGATGCTTTGGATATCAGCAGAAACACTCTGGACCTCTAACTGAAGACACCAAACATAAAGCCGCTCCAGTTAACTGAGTATCAGGAATCCTTGGAAATAAGTTCCCTAACCCTGAGAAATTTTCACAAATACAGAAAAAAATGCAAAAACGTAGGAAAACTCAGAAAAACTTTGCAAAACTTAGAAATATTTTGGCAAACTCGGAAACAGCTTTTGCTGTATCAGAGAAGGTTAGGAAAAATCAAAATACTGTTAAAACAACCTAAGAGCAGTACAACAACAAACAGATGTTGCTTCTTTAACAAGTCCCCTGGGCCTGTGGAAAATATGGCCCAGACCACAGAATCCTTTATAAACGCATTCTATGAACACCTTCAGAAATGCATGGATCATGCAATCCCAAGTAAAACCAAGACCCAATCCTCCAAAGGCAGACGTCCTGTCTGGTGGACCCCAGTAATAAACAAACTATACAATAGAAGGAGGAAGCTACTACATGATAGAGCAAAATCCCAAAAAGGGAAGGCATCTCTGATCAGTATTAGCAAAAAACTACGGGCACTCATAAAATCGTCTAAGGCCAGCTTCGAGAGAAAAATTGCACAGGACACTAAGGATAATCACAAGGCTTTCTTTAGTTATGTTAGGAACCTGGGTGGGAATTCCCAGATATGCTCAGAATTAGTCCAAAATGACAAAAAATACACCGAACCCACAGACATTGCCAACATCCTAGCTGACAGGTTCAGCGCAAACTCCCCCCCCCTCCACACCAAAAGGGCGAATATCTATCCCAGCAGAGTGCTGCCCCCCTGACATCTCAGATGCTCAGGTAAGAGCTGCCCTCTCCAAAGCAAAAAACACAGGATCAATGGGACCAAACGGTGTCCCGGGCTGTGTCCTACATGAACTCCAAGAAGACCTAAACCCAAACATAAAACTACTGTTCAATCTCAGCCTTACTACAGGATATGTACCCAAAGAGTGGCGTACAGCAACAGTGGTCCCTCTCCACAAAGGTGGTGCCTCAATGGATCCTGGAAACTATCGCCCCATAAGCCTGACTAGCTTGGTCTGCAAAGCTATGGAAAGGATCATCATGGACCTGAAAAATAAAGATATTGGGGACCTACAGACACTGGATCCTACCCAGTTCGGCTTTGTTAAGAGCAGATCCTGCCTCTTAAACCTGGTCAATTTCTTTGAAACATTCACCAAGGCCATTGACGAGGGGAAGGTGGTCCACGCAGCCTACCTGGACCTTGCAAAAGCCTTCGATGCAATACCCCACTCGGGCATTATAGATAAGCTCACCAGCTTAAATATAAACCCCTATGTCACTAGATGGGTTGCAAACTGGCTCAAGGACAGAACCCACATGGTTAGAATTGTTGGAGCCATGTCAGACTCCAAACCAGTTACAAGTGGCGTCCCACAAGGCTCAGTCCTGAGACCTCTCTTGTTCGGTATATATTTTTCGGAGGTACAGGCAAACACGGAAGGACTGTGGCTGACCAAGTTCGCAGATGACTGCAAACTGGGCGCCATAATCAACTCTCCAGCCGACGCAAGCATCCTCCAAAAGGGCCTCATAGAAACAGACAACTGGTGCCAGAGCCATGGCCTCAAGCTAAACGCCAAAAAGTGTATAGTCATCCCCTTTGGCAAAAACAAAGTGCCACAAATTACCACATAGGTGGTAATCCATTAAGTACAGAAGAAGTAATTAGGGACCTGGGGACCCAAGTTGATAGCAATCTCTCATTTGACAACCACGTGGCCAAAGTGGTTAGAAAAACATTTTATATAGCCCACCTAATCATGAAGGGATTCACATCTAGATCAGGGAGGTCATCGTGCCTCTTTACTCATCCCTCATCAGGCCCATAATTGAGTACAATGCCTTTTGGGATGTACCTTACCAGACACCTACAGCAACTGGAAAGACCCCAAAAGTACCTCACCAAGAGGATCAAAGGGCTCAAACAGATGCCATATGCTGCCCAGTTAAAGAAACTCCAGCTCTACTCAGTGGCATACTGCCTGCTCAGAGGCGATCTGTGCCTGATGTATAAAGCCATGTCCAACCCGGAATTAATGGACATGCTGCACCTCAGAAAATCCAAATCCCATCGAGCTACTCACTCGAGAGACTTGAACCTCAGCACTGAAATAAATAGGACATGCTGGAGGGACAGATTCATAACCCAGAGGCTCCCTTCACTCTGGAATAAAATCCCAGTCCAGGTTAGGCAGAGTCCCTCATTGACTCTCTTCAAGAGGAATCTTGATGAGTGGATGGGAGATCGTAGGTTTACCCCGGGTATCACTTCTGTGTCACTGTTAGACAGAGGCACAGTATACTAACCTCGAAAAAGGGCATAGCAAAATTAATTTAAAATGGGTGGCGAAAGCCAAACACACTCTGGCTAGGCTTATAAATGCCCTAGGGCAGATAGCCTAGTATGAACCTATGAACCTAAGTGTGGGCAGAAAAATAGTAATATTCAAGCAAATCAATAAATGTAGCACAGAAGTGTTAAATAGCAGTGAGACAGTTACAGCAAGTGCAAAAAATGCTTATATCAACTTTGTAGGTCCAGATAGTTCAGAAGCAATCCAACTCTTGTAGTCACAGATGTCCAAGCCAGGCACAGGGAAGCTCTGCGGTTTAGGAAAATTACATTTAAGAGTTCAGCTTATGCAGGTGTATGTGTTTAGACCATTCTTTGTATGGTGGGTGCAGTGTGTCTGATTCTGACAACTTGTTTGATATTAGCCTTGCCTCCAGTGACATTGTGTAACTACATTTCTCACATACTGTATCAATTTGTTTAAGTATTTGGTGGTTGTAAAGATGAGACAACTAATATATTGCCTTGGGATACCCATATTCATTATTCTTATATATCAGTCATATATAACAGGCTGCTTATCAGATAGCCTCAGTGATCACTCCTCAACAATCCTACTCAAAAAATACCTATACCAAGCTAAACCTGTCATCTACCGTCAAATACGTAAAAAACTAAACTTTAACCCACTCACATTCATCTCATCCCTCAAAGAATGTAACTGGCATCCTCTAAAGTACCTCAGCCTTGATGACGCAGTTGAATTTTTTAATTCTACCTTCCTGAGCATCCTTAATTACCATGCCCCCATAAGACTTTCCAGAATCAAAGCACAACCCTCCCCATGGCTACAGAAAACCGCTAAGTCAGAAATGAAAAGTAGGGATAAAGCCTGGGAGCACTGGCGCAAAACCAAAACCCCCTCAACTAGACAGAAATTCCTAGAACTACGCAATAGAGTCAAAAAGCTAATAAAACAGGACAAATTCCAATACTACCAGTCTGCCCTAGACTCTTCTCAACACAGCCCCAAACAATTCTGATCCTCCATAAACTCCATCCTCCACCCAGGTAAAGTCAGTACCCCTCCTCCTAACATCCCTCAGTCCTCAGAAAATATTGCTACCTCATTCAACACACACTTCACACAAACCATACTATCACTAGCTAAACTACACAACCCCCCTCCCCTCCAACCCACACCTTCAACTAGTAATCTCCCCACTGCCTTCTCTTTTTCTCCTGTACCTACCTCCAACATAAAAAAAACTCTTAACTAAACTTAAGCCCACCAGATTAACAGCAGACAACCTCCCAAGTGAATACCTACAAATCACAGCTGATGCTCTGGCCTACCCAGTATCCATCTTGATTAACCGATCTCTGTCAGAAAGTTACGTTCCCACACTGTGGAAAGTATCACATATAATTCCCCTCCACAAAGGCGGACCCTCCACAGAACTAACCAATTACCGCCCCATAGCTATTCTCCTCCACTCTCCAAAATACTAGAGAGATGCATACACTCTCAGGTCTCAGACTACCTCCTTACTAACAACCTCCTTTCCAATACTCAGCATGGTTTCCGACCAAACCATAGCACCACCACTGCCTTACTCTCCTTTACTAACACTATCCTTCAGCATAAAAACAATGGCTCTCTCTCCTCTGCTACTTTCCTAGACCTATCTAAAGCATTTGACATGGTGCCACACAAACAACTCATCTCTGTCCTCAATAACCTATCCTTCTCTCAATCAGTCACCAACTGGTTTCAGAGTTACCTGTCTGACCGCCAACAATCCGTTGTATGGCAGAATGACATATCTCCCCAACTACCTGTCTCCATAGGGGTTCCCCAAGGATCCATCCTTGGACCCCTACTCTTCTCTGTTTTCACCAATAATCTAGCCTCTGCCACCAAACATGGCACACTCATACAATACGCAGATGACTCAATCATCATCTGCTCAGCCCAGTCCCTACCCAAACTGCAAAAAGTCACACAGGAAGCCTTTTCCTCTGTTGAAACTTGGTTATCTGATGCCCAATTAATACTAAACCCAAACAAAACTAAACTACTCATCTTCCAGCCCACCAAACATACTCAAAACAACTCTCACTTTAGCATCACAGCAAAAAACAACACCACTATATACCCAACTGAACACACCAAATTGCTAGGAGTGGAAATAGACAATAAACTAAAATTTGACATTCACATATCCTTGACCATAAAAAAAGTCCACAATAAACTAGAAGCGCTATACAGAAATAAGCAACTTCTCACCAAAGCAGCAAAGATTTCAATAGCAAATTCCCACCTTATCTCCACCCTACTTTATGCCTGTCCAATATATACCAACCTAAGGCAATGCGATTTAAACAAGCTAGAGACCTGCTACAACAAAATCGCCAAATTCACCACAGGGGCATCCTACCGTAGTCACCACTGTCTCTCACTTGCTGAACTGGGCTGGCTTGAACTCCCTCACCTCCTTCAATGGTATCAACTCTCACTTGCCCACAAACTAGAAAGATCTGAGCATTTTGGAGTTTGTCTAGATCTGACAACAACTCACTAGGCACTTGCTTTGCTCTGTATGTCAGTAGTTATTTAGAACTTAGTATTTCTCTTAGAGATAGATAGACTATAGCCAGATTAGTCTAGCTGTTTTCTATATTTATGTCAGACTATCCTACAATATTATTTTAAAGTTCCTGTTATTTCTGAACTCTCGATTAGCACTGTGTTGAATTGATGAGATTTGTCTTGTGTTTTTATTACTTATTATTAAATATTTTTAAACCTTTCAACTGTGGCTGTTTTATGTAGAGATATTTTAAGCTCTTAGAGTACATTACATCTATTTGGTGATACTGTCCAAACCACTCCAATAGTCCTGCTGTTTGGCACACTTACTATTTGGATAACAATAATATTACACAGTGAAATTGGTCACACTTTGGGAAGAGCCTTATTGTAGCTGATATTAGTGGTTGGTGGCAGTCTGTACTACCTTATAGTCTGGGCAGAAAGGGGGTACAGCTGAAGAACTTATGTCAGCCTTCCCCAGGAGTATCTGTGTGTTTGTATCTAAATCAAATCTTAAAGTGTGTGTGTGTGTCAGCTACTTGGGCAGGGGCATGAAGCACTGGCTGGACAGAGAGGGTGCTGGAGGTTTTAGCTTGACCACTAGGCTGAGATCTGGACCCTATAGCTGTGCCAGTGGGGAGTCATATTGGGGATCTGGAGAGAAAGGGAGAAACCAGCCCCAGACTGACTGTGATTTCTGTGTGCTCTTAAGGGAAATTGTACTTTACTGTGTGTGTACTTGTTATCCCCCTAGTGTGCATGCCCCTCACTAGTGCTAGTGGTGAGTACAGATGCTCCTTGATTACTGGGCTAGTGCACAGGCATCACAAGGTAACACATTGGCCTTTAACCAAAGCCTTCTTTCGGTGTGGTGGATGACAACTAATACAGTGTAACAGGGTATTTGAATATGTTGGCTTATGGTATAAGGTAGACTGAAACTTCTTATTAATTCTATCCATGTAAATCATCACATCGAGTTAGCTGACCTTCTCATAGTCAAAACTCATAGTGAATTTCAAGAATGCCTTACTATTACTAATGTATTCAAAAAATTCCATTAACCGCAATTCACTATCTTTCTAAAAAATCACCATGTCATCTAAAAACCTACCATACATAACCCAATCACCTTCAAAACCTGATGTAAAAACACAAGTGTTTTCCCATTGGGCCAAACAATGCTGGCAAAAATGGGTGCACATCCTGCCCCCCATTGCTACCCCTTTAACTTGTTTGTAAATTTGATTTTCAAAAATCAAGGAACTGTTCTCCAAAACCAGTTCCGTTAGACTTCTCAAGGTGCTAGCCTTCCTAGCAGAAAAAACAGGTTGTTGACACAAAAATTCAAAAAACATTTCCAACCCTTCATTTTGTGAGATTACAGAAAACAAGTCACACACATCTGTAATAACCAGTATAAGGTCATATAAATAATGTTCCTCCTTTACTTTAGATAAAAATTTGCATGAATTGTTAAAAATGTACTCGTAACCAATAAGAATGTTTTTAAGGTAAAAGTCCACATACCTTGCAATGGTAAAAGTAATAGGTCCTGAAGCATCAACAATATGGGTGAAGTGGGGTTTAATATCTTTATGTATTTTTGGGATCCCTAACATAGTTGGGATCCTTGTGTGGTACACTGATAAGTATCTATATTCCTCAGAAGTAAGTTCTTCATTAATAACCTTTTGGTCAAGACATAATTTCACATTTCTATAAGTAATATTTAATACATTTCTTGAAACTTCATCATAGGTGTCAGTAAATAAAATACCAAACATCCTATCAATGTAATCCACCCCGTCCATTATGATCAAACTCCCACCCTTATCTGGTTTCATAACCCTTATACTTTTATTAGATAATATCTCATTCAATAATCTTGTTCCTTCACAAGTTAAGTATATTTGAACAGTGCCTTCAGGTTTATTTTGTAATACAGCATGTATTTGCCCCTCACATACTTTCTCATATACACTAACCAATGGGTGGGAGACTGGTATAAAGGTACTTGGTCTTACCAAATCATGTAGTTTTCTATCAGTCTTGTCTTTAAATAAAAAAAAAAAAAATTCAGCTTCCTTGTAAATGATTTAAGTTGAATAATGGACTGTATCACATTACCCCTCTTACTGGGCACAAAGTTGAGTCCCCTCTCTAGGAGGTTGGCCCATTCACAGGTAACTTCCACACTACTATAATTATAAATAGTGGAATTGTGTTTCTCATTAATAACTAAGACCGGTCCTGATTCTTCACTAACATCATTGATAACATTATCAAGTACTTCACAATAAAGCTCCATATCTAAAATCTCCCTCTCCCTCACCCTCTCTCCCTCAAATAAAAAGAACCATGGTTCTCTGCACCATACCTGTTCAAACCCTGTTGTCTCTCCCTCTGTTCTATTAGTCTTTGTGACCTCCTTACACCATTCTAGTCTAAAGGGGGGCCCTGCTCCACAGTATTGTTCACAGTCCTAGTAACCTCAGCGTTATTAACATTGGGTTCAAAATCACTATTTTCATCATTAAACCCAGAATTGTGATGGTAAACACCTCTATTAGTATCCCCAAATCCCTTAGGTGCTGGGTATGCTAACCGATCAAATATTCTAGGTGGTCACAGTTTAACTTTTTAACTTTCTTTTCTTTCAGTAAACCAATAGATTTTACCACACTAATTAAAATATTATTAAATTCACTAACCTTGGTAGGAAACAAATAAGGCAATTTTTATACTTTCATTCAACTTTTCAATTTTTTCATTTAAATCAACCATTTTAAAATCATTGTGTTTGATTAACAAAGCAAGCAATTCACACCCATGCTTATTAAACATAACTACTAACTCAAAGTGAAATCCAGAGTCTTTTATAAGTCTGTTCGGGTATTTCCATACCCATAGCCCTTTCGGAATCTCTTCCTTTTTTAAACATTCTCACAAATAGTTGTTTTCTAGTTGCAGCTTTTTAAATTTGAAAACACAGTCCTCAAACTGTTTTAGTTGTTGATTCAGTGAAGCAGCCATTGTCTGGTAGCTGCCATGTTGGATTAGTCCTTTACTCCACCCTTGTTCGTCATTCATCCAGTCGGATAAGTGGAAATCGGTGATCATGGTTGCCATTCCTCTCTGTGTCCTAGCCGCGTACGAAGTGCTTTCAAGCAGGGAATTAGAATTCTCTCTCACTCTCTGGGCCGGTGTAATACCAGAACTTATCTGACTCTGGTTTTCATTTGCAAAATAACTGTCCAGTTCTAATTTACAGCTCCTTCCACCATTCATTACTGTAGAGACTTGCTGGCCTAAAGGATTAACCAGCATGGTAAGGTTACCAACCAAAGCAGTCAATTCATGAAACATTTTGTTGTAGTCATTAGCAGTCAAAGTATTGCCATCTGGGTCTCCTTCCATAACCAACTTTAACAAAAATCCAACAGGACAAAATTTCAACTAAGAACAAAAAGAATTAGACCTCAGTGGCTCAACATCCAACTTTATTAAGATTTTGAATGCTTTTGTCCCGGTGTAATGGACTTCATCAGAATAACAATATAATTTAAAAAACAAGCTTAAATACTAAACTGTAATCACACAAAACCCAACTACCCAATCATAAAATACAATTAATTAAGCTTCCTACCAAGGTGAAATGAACCCTTACAATGCTAGTACATAGTTCTACACTAAATCAAAACAGACAGTATGTAAAACATTTTTTATGCATATACTAAATATAATAAATATTATAAATATTTATTTCACAATATCACAAAGCTAAAATTAAAGATTGAGAATTAAAATTACAACATATAATTAGCTTTCAGTCTAAAAAAAAATGCTCAAAGAAACATTGATTCAAACTGGGGGGGATCTGTGGCATTAGTTCATAAAATCCATTGCATTGCAATTCTAAGTACTCTAAGTAATCTGATTCAGGACACCCCCTAAATCCTAAATCACACTGGTCAATGATACAAAATTTGTTAACATGGTCCTTGTTCTCTAAAATATGCTTAAACAGAGCATTTTTAACATCCATTTTTTTAATATCATACAGTGGTTGATAAATCCTGTCCTTTAATGCTCTTATTGTTTTTCCTATATACCACTCCTTTGGAATAACAATCAAATCTACTAGGAATCTTAATGTCAGTGTGACCCCCAATTTGTACTCTATTACACACCATAATATTCTTACATTGGGCACAAGCCTCACACTTAGACATGTTTCCATTCTTGTTCTTACCTGCCCTTTCGAGCAGCTGCTTAAAACTACATTCTTTTTTGTAAACAATATTTGGCTTCTCACCAACAACCTGTAAATATTCTGGGTCAACCCTGAAAAGATCCCAGTTCCTTCTAAGTATACTAGAAATAGAATAAAAAGCCTGGTTGAATGGTATAATGCATGATTTGTTCCACCCATCATTAATACTTATTCTAGTATTTATGTTTGCGTCAATGCTAGCCCCACATGTGCCTATAATGGGTGCATGAATTCCACCATCTCTTTTGAAGAAGTTTGTGTCTACCTTATACCATAAGCCAACATATTCCAATAACCTGTTACACTATAATAGTTGTCATCCACCACACCAAAAGAAGGCTTTAGTTATGGGCCAATGTGTTTGCTTAGCAAGGATGGTTTCAGAAAATCAGTTGTTCCTTAACCAATGTAACATATTGAAGGAGATGTTAGTTAAAAGAGGTTACTCAGATTTATTTGGTAATGAAGTTTTTAGTGAAGTGAAGAGAAAAAGAGATGGTGGAATTTATACACCAAATTAAAGGCACATTTGGAGTTAGCATTAACGCAAACATAAATACTAGAATAAATATTAATGATGGGTGGAACAAATCATGCATTATACCATTCAACCAGGCTTTTTATTCTATTTCTAGT
The DNA here is from genome assembly GCF_019279795.1 of Protopterus annectens. Taxonomy (NCBI): domain Eukaryota; kingdom Metazoa; phylum Chordata; order Ceratodontiformes; family Protopteridae; genus Protopterus; species Protopterus annectens. The sequence continues at coordinate 1,626,842,733 of NC_056732.1, forward strand.
ATAATTAGAAGGAACTGTGATCTTTTCAGGGTTGACCCAGAATATTTACAGGTTGTTGGTGAGAAGCCAAATATTGTTTACAAAAAATAATGTAGTGTTAAACAGCTGCTTGAAAGGGCAGCTAAGAACAACAAGAATGGAAACATGTCTAAGTGTGGAGCTTGTGCTCAATGTAAGAATATTATGGTGTGTAATAGAATACAAATTTGGGGGTCACACTGACATTAAGATTCCTAGTAGATTTGACATTTATTCCAACAGAATGGCATATGTTGCTAAGTGCCAGTCATGTGATTGTTTTTATATAGGAAAAACAATAAGAACATTAAAGGACAGGATTTATCAACCCCTGTATGATATTAAAACAATGGATGTTAAAAATGCTCTGTTTAAGCATATTTTAGAGAACAAGGAACATGTTATCAAATTTTGTATCATTGACCAGTGTGATTTAGGTTTTAGGGGAGGTCCTGAATCAGATTACTTAGAGTACTTAGAATTGCAATGGATTTTATGAACTAATGCCACAGTCCCCACCAGTTTGAATGAATATTTCTTTGAGCAGTTTTTTTGAGACTGAAAGCCAATTATATGTTATAATTTTAATTCCCAATCTTTAATTTTAGCTTTGTGATATTGTGAAATAAATATTTATAATATTTATTATATTTAATATATGCATAAAAATGTTTTATATACTGTCTGTTTTGATTTAGAATAGGACTGTCTACTAGCATTGTAAGGGTTAATTTCACCTTCCTGGGAAACTTAATTAAGTGTATTTTATGATTGGGTAGTTAGGTTTTGTGTGATTACAGTTTAGTATTTAAGCTTGTTTTGTAAATTATATTGTTATTCTGATGAAGTTCATTACACCGGGACAAAATCACCTGAAACTCCACATAAAACCTTAAAGGCTTTTATCATCCCCTAGCCTGTAAATAATGTCCTATTACAGCTACTTCATATCCCTGTCGATTTAGGCCTCTCCATCCCACTTACTGAAACACTTTATGCATCTTATTGTGAGATATTGAAGGGGTTTGTCCTTGCCAAAGATAATCAGAAATGTCTTCAATATAGCCAGTCTTAACCATGTTAAATGTGGCAGATACTTCATGATAAATAGAAATTTTGTGAGGAAATCATCTGAACCACTTGTATCTTTGCCAAAAAGGGAAAACATTGATGTTTTCAAGAGCTAATTTGTTGAATGATACTCTGTATTAAAGGTTTCATACTCAGGTCTATAATCTTCCTAATATCAGAGGATAAATCAACCATTATATCACTAGGTGGGATGCAAATTGGCTCTCAGATAGAACAAAATGAAGTACGAATCCACTGGAAAAAAGGTCACAGAAATATCCTTTTTAAAAAACTTTAATGAAACAGGATTGATCGCTTTCATAAGACTATAACACAACTTCATCAGAATCCAAACTCTACCAAACTGATTCCCTTTAAATAAGAACAGTTAATCACCTGACCTAATTAATACTTAAAGTCCTAAACACATTACCCCAATTAAATACATATATATTAAGGTTATATAGTTATATTTATACCAAGAATTACATTTTTTTTTAATTTTAATACTATCTAAATATATAAATATATATGTTAAACAGTGTACATATATTAAATCTAAATCTAAAATTCATTATATTATAAAATCACACATATCAAAGTTCATACATAATAAGATTTTAACCTTAAAATGCTAGCTATTGAAATAGATTTGTTAAGTCCAGGGGGGGCCGTGGCATTTAACTTGAGTTGCCATAGCAACTCTTTATACTCTATTAAGTCACACCATGGTCCACCCCAATGCTGCTTAATAACCTTGTCCAAACCAACAAATAAAAAAAAACATGTTCAGGAAAATTCTTTAAATGACAATAAAGGGAGTTACTCATCTTCCTATTTTTTATGTCATTCAAATGTTCGTATATTGTCTCCCTAAATTGACAAACAGTTTTTCCAACATAAAAACTTGGGCACTTTTGACAAGTAGCTAAATAAATCACCCCCTCTGTTTTACAATTAAAACATGAATTAATTCTTATTTTAATATTATTAACCTTAACCTGATCAGTTTCTATCATACAAGAGCATTGGCTACAGCTCCCACATTTAAAACTACCAATTTTTCTTGTACTATAAAACTCTTTACCTCTGTCATCAACCTCTGAAAAACTCTTTAAACATTTGGCACGCCTAGTAACGAAACTAGGTTTCTCACCCAATATGTCCTTTAAACCATCAAAACCCTGAAGAAAAGCCCAACTATTGGTAATAATCTGCTTAACCATCGGAAAATCCAGTGTATATGTAGTGATGAAAGAACATTTGTAGGTGTTACTACTACTGTTAGTGTGATCAGTATAGATGTAATCGGTTTTGTACATAATAGGTTTAATAGAGCCCCTATTCCTTCTCAAGAAAATTTCATCTTGAATTTGTTTAATAACAATTTCAGGGTAGCTTCTAGAAACAAACATATTTTTTAATGTGTTACACTTCCTTTCAAAAGTTCCGTTATCAGTAATCATACGGGCTAACCTAATGTATTTCCCTTTAACAATTCCTTTTTTTTGATGAACCAGGTGGCAGCTGTCATAGTGAAGATGACTATTAGAATAAGTACTTTTCCTATAGATGTTACTTTGTATAACCCTCTGATTCTCATCCTTAGTAATTAATACATCCAAATAACTAATTTCTGTTGTACTATAAGTGTAAGTAAATTTAAGAAAGGGAATAGTGGAGTGCAAATATTCTACAAAACCTTTAGTTTCACTGTCACTTGAATCCCATGCTATAAAAATATTGTCCAAAAACCTAGTATATAGGTACCAACCAGGTAATTCACTTCTATTAAAAAAATAACGTTTCTCCCATTGTAGGAGTACAATATTAACAAATACAGGGGCACAACTTGCCCCCAGAGCTACTCCCTTCTTTTGTTGAAAAACCTGTCCATCAATGAATACAAAATTATTTCTTAACACCATTTCCATCAATGTATCCAAAACGTTGATTTCATTGTTACTAAAAGCTTTAGATTCCAACAGGAAATCGTGGAACATTTCCAATCCTTCATCCTGAGGAATCATGTTAAACAGATTAACCACATCTATAGTGACAAAAGCAAATTGGTGGGTGTAACAAACATTCCTCAGTTTATACAAAAAGTCCCACGAGTCCTTAATAATGTGGTTCTCAGCTTGAACAAGTGCCTTAACTTTCTGGTCTACATACAAGGCCATAGGGTGAGTGATAGAAGTGCCGCCACTAACTATAGGTCACATTGGGGGGTCAGACAAGTTTTTATGTATTTTCGGGATGCGGAACAGGGTGGCAATTTTACTTGTAAAAACTCATATGTTTCGAAGGTAATTTCACCCTGATCAAACATATCTTTCAAACACATCCTAACTTTCTGGTAGGAAATGTTAATAAAATTCAAAGAGGTCTGTTCATAGTAATCCTCGTCAAACACATGTTTAAACATTCTGTCAAGGTAATCCCTCCTAGACATAATTGCCATTCCCCCACCCTTGTCCGGCTTCATGACTTTATTAAAGCTTTTTTTAAAGCTTTTTTTACGGAAGCTTAATTTTAAAATTTTGTTTAAGGATGTGGAAAATACATATACAAGCAATGTATTACAAAAGAATAGTATTTTTAACCTTAAAATTTCTTCACCTCTATATATGTTTGAAAAGATTTGTGAGTGGAATTTTAGGGTTTTGTTACAACAGCAAAATACGGGTTCTTTTTTGCATAATTTGAGTGAAAGTAAACGAAAACTGCTTAAAGAACTTAGCACAAATAAGGAAGTGTGGGTCATGAAGCCAGACAAGGTATTAGTATTATTAGCCTGCAGGCCCAATCATTTTGAAAACTGATTTGTTCTAGCACATGGGTATGTGTATTTTCTGGGTCTTCAAACCAAGTAGCACAGATGTCTGCAAACCATGATGTGAATATGTATCTGCCTCTATGGAATTTTACTGGCTCTGACAAAAGACCATTGGTGTCCATTCAGTTTAATGGACTAGAGCAAAGTAACCTACATTTTCTAATATATAACTCCAGGAAGCCATAGTACAATATGACTTCCCACATAAAATTCCAATTTCTGTTGAGTTAAAATGAATTCATTTTATTTATTTATTTACTTACTTATTCATAGACATTTGTTTACCAAGAAACTACAACTGGACAATAACTCATTTTCAGCAGAGGCCGGTGTAGAAAAGTTCCAACATATTACACAAAAACAAAATAGCAGAATACAGCAAATATAAACATTTGATATGGATTGTCATTTATACAAGTTCAATAGAAAATGACAAAATTGTAAAGGCTGTCATTTTTATAAATATAATACAACATATTATGCAGGAGTAATCAATGAAATAGTGAAACTGTGTAGTGAGAGAACTAAGCTTTATTTGCTTAAATTACAAGAGCTGAAGGGAGGGAGAGAGAGAGAGAAAGAAATCAAAGCAAAGGTGAGATAAGTCTGGAAAATTCATGAATTCAAAAGAGATAGAGAGACAATGGTTAGATGAGAAAGGGGTTATTAATAACATGATGAATGTCAGGTGAGACAGCAAGTGAAAACTGATTAGCAAAGAAAGGAATATATGAAAACAAGAAAAGAGAAAATATGTTTAATAGTAAGTAAAGGGGAACACTTTATGAGCTCGAAATACTGAAATCTCAAATTTCAGTATCTCGAGTTCATAAAGTGGAAGGATCAGATCACAACCCCAGAAGCGTGAAATTCAAAATCTCGAATGCGGGAGATTTTGAATTAGCCGTTCTGGTGTTGCGCTGTGTTCGTGGATTCAGGTAAGTGTTTTTATGTTTAAGGGTGTTGGGTAGGGGTGTAGTGTGTGTTAGTGTGTGTTGTTAGTGTGATGTGTATGTGTGAGAGGAATGTAGTTTGTGTGGTGTTCTTTTGTGTCTGTGTGTATGTAGTGCGACCTTGGAGTTAGAATATTTAAGTGGGGGGGTGGGGGGTGCAGGGGGGGGTCGCCCCCCATGCATATAATAAGGTTAGGTGTGTGTGCTTATTTAGTTGTGTGCATGTGTGTTGTAATGGTGTATAAAGTGTTAGGAGTTTGAATTTCGCGGTTTTGCAGTTTCGGCATTTAGGGTTTCGTGATTGTGTGGTTTCAGGTATTTGGATTTTCTACTTTATGGGCTCGAGATTCTGTAATTCGAGATTTCAGAATTTTGAACTTATAAAGTGAATCCAGAGAAAGATATTTACAAATTACAAATGAGTATTTTAAGGACATGTTCTTTGGTAGCATAGGAGGTGAGTAAGATTTCCAGTAGTGGAGGAAATGATCATAAGATGGGGGAGAAGGATAACAGGTTAGAAAAATGTTAAATGATTATAGCTGAAGAAAGTGAAGGGAGAGCTGCAAGAATGTGGGATAAGAGATAAAACCATGGCTAGAAAATGAAAGCAGAGTGAAGTAGAAAAAAATGATTTATAGGATGGGACTAGCCTGGTGTGGAGCATGAGCAGAGACAGGAATTAGGAATGATTTTAAAGAAGTTCTGAACATGTAGAAGTTTGGTGATAATCTGATTATTATGGGGAGAGATGTCACCCATTGTGCTACCTTGTTAGACTGTATGGCATGTACTGAAGATTTTTTTTTGGTTTATGTGTGATAAGAAGCAATCATTTGATATTATGGGATGCTGTAAGGTGTAATTTTGGAGAATCGCACTAAGAGCTGGGCAGGCCAAAGGACTGTATTATTTTTGCTTCATAGGTGAATACTAAGATAACTGCCCTAAAGGCCATTTTAAGCCTAGCCAATAGCCCAAGGTCAGAATCAAACCCTGTACCTTGGGTCTGTGAAGACCTTAAACATTATGCCAAATCCACATGAAATGTAAGCTATTGGCCTGCAGACTATTACAAGCCTAGCCAATAACCAGAGGTCAGAATCAAACCTTGTGCATTGTATTTGCAAGGTAAAGTTTGTTGTGTTGTAATTAACTAGGTGTATGTAAGATGGTTAGGTAGTTCTAGCTAATTCAGTTATTTTAGTGTGGTGCAGTGTGACTTTGACTGGATTTATCTGAAGCATAGCATGAACTCTTGTTATAACATTACTCAAGTTTAGTTTTTAGAGACATTTGGAGGTTTGTAAGGAGAGATGCTCCATACTGAAGTGATGTTAACTGGTAAGTTTTAGCTAAAGGTAAGTTAGTACTAGTAGGGAGAAAGTTTTTTTTTTTTGTATTGTAAAGCATTCCTAACTTTTGCTGTGTTTACATAATATGTATGTTGAATTTTAGGCTGTCATCTTCGGTCATGCCCAGATATTTAGTGTGAGATACTATTTTAATATCAGTTTTGGTTAGGGTGGTAATTTTGAAGTTATTTTTCTCGAGCCAATATCAGGTGGGGAAAAAACAGGAGTAGTTTAGTTTTTAGGGTTGAGTAGTAATTTAGCAAGCTGAAGCCATCTTTCAATGGACTTAAAAGGTTTTTGTGTTATTTATTGAAGCTAGTTTGGGTTATCAGAGGAACAAATGAGAGTAGAGTCATCTGCATACTGTATGTGAGGATTGCTGGGAAGAAGTATAGAGATTATGGGTTACTATATTAAACAGCAGGGGACCAAGAATAGAGCCTTGGGGAATACCCATGGTAAGTGGCAGGAAAGGGGATAGGGTATAGAGAAATTAAATAAATCATTGTCTGTCAGGCAAGGAGCTTATGAACCAGAATATCTCAGTCTATGTTAGCAACAAACAGACTTCCAGGTTGGTTAAACAGGATGATACTATGGAGCTCATCCAAGTGCAAGTCACCATAAGTAAGGTCCCTCACCATATCATGGCTAGCTACAGGTCACCATTTTTGCCCCTAGAATCTCCGTACTCTTACCATCCAACCAAACACCGTATTAATGGGTGACTTTAACTATGCCTCTAGAGACTGGGCAACACACAGTGCCTCAAACTCACAAGCTCAATGCTTCCTGGACTTTAGTAGCGCAAACATCCTGGAACAGATAGTGCATGCTCCAACCAGAGAATCAAAATTACTGGATCTGGTACTGATCAACATGGGACAGTGTTGTGTTCCCCGTGTCATGTCCTCATTAGTGAGGTCGGATCACACAGCTGTCTCATTTGAAGTAAAAATCAACCCAGAAATTCCAGCTAAACATGTAACAAGAACTATTCAGAGGCAAACTACATCCTGTTAAGTGACAGGTTTTCAAAATTCAAGGCTCCCCTTAACTCTGAGAGCACAGCTATCTATGCGGAATTATTCAGAGTCCCTATACAAACATATGAATGGCTGCATAGAAGCTGCCATCCCTAACTGAAATAAACCCAAAACAAACACTAAAAGTAAACCCACTGGTGGAATCATCACCTAAATAGTACATATAATAAAAGAAGCAAAATCATGGCCAAAATCAGGAAAAGCAACTCCCTTAGAGATAAGTGTGCGCTTATACCACTAAACAAGATGCTAAGAGGTCTAATTATGTCCAACAAGGCCAACTACAAGGTTAAGATAGCCTCTCAGGCTAAGAACAATCAGAAGGCCTTCTTCAACGATGTTTGGAACCTTAGAGGTAACACACAGCAGTGTGCTGAACTGGTGGTGAATGGTGTCAACTTCACTGATCAGGGAGACATAGCAACTCTGCTGGCTGATAAATTCAGCTCAACCCCTCCCCCCCCCCGGCCCACAGCTCCACCTGGTAAAATCTCCTTCATCATGTTTCCTCCATCTATAAGCAAGGACCAGGTACTGGCAGGACAAGCTAATGCCAAGAACACCACCTCCATGGGTCCCAACAACATCCTGAACAGTCTAAAAAAATACATATCAGGACCAGACTACATTTCAAGTGAATGAAGGACCACAATAGTCATTTACCTCCACAATGGCAGACCATCAACTGACCCAGAGAACTATAGACCCATCAGTCTAACAAGCCTAACATGCAAAGCCATGGAACAAATTATCTTGGAAATGATAAATAAGGACATTGGCATCCTAAAGACACTGGACACTGTAGAGTAGGCTCCCCATCCATGTAAAACAGAGTTAATCCCTAACCCTATTCAAATGAAACCTTGACAATTGGATGGAAAAACTGTAAATTTACCCATGGTCTGGCCCCCATGTCCCTTATGCACAGAGGCCATCAATAAGAAAAGCATTATCCTAACTAACACCTCCCTACAAATCCTTAGTTAGCTCCCTACTAACATGCCCCCCATATAGACACCCATGATACTCTGGACCCAACTGGTTTAGAGTGTGTAGCTAGGCTTGTAAGGGCCTTAGTGGTCTTAGCCTAGTAGCAATCTACGAACCTAAGGACAGAGTAAAGTATTAGAGGCCAAGTGAAGACATTTTGTGTGGGGATTGCTGTGTGATACACTGTCAAATACCATAGATAGGTCTAGGAGTAAAGAGGATACAAAATTACCATTGTTCCTAACATTGTTAATGATATCAAGGAAGGATATCATGACAGTGGTACTACTACATGCTGGCTGGAAGGCATGTTGAGTAGATGTCAAGAGCTGTTGAAAGAGATTTTGAAGAAGTTGCTTGTTATTACTTTTTTCCTAGTATTTTGAGAGGAGGAGGATAGGAAAGTGATGAGTCTAAAGTTGGATATTTTTGATGATGTAAAACCCTTTATGTAATGGGGTTATATGACCTATTTACAAGGACTGTCAGTGGGTATAGTATAGCACTGGCTGCTATCTTGAGAAATTTAGGTGGGAGGTTATGAGCGGATGGTGAACAAGGTTTCAGAATGTGAAGCAATTTTTGGGTGACGGAAGGGGCTGTTGTAGTATTGGGATGACAGGTGATTTATTAGTTGAGTTGTGGTATTTTTTTAAGCTAAAAGGTAGTATAATAGTGGGGGTAGTTTGGGGTGGGTTATTATGGATGCTAGGGTTGTTTTTGGTAAGGGCAGCAATGCTGTCTATAAATTAAATATTAAACCAGAGTTTGGGGAATTATGCCTGTGGCAATTCTGCAAATTATTGTAATGTTGCTTTTATCACTGTTTACCATGGAAGCAAGACTTTGAAGCTCTCTAAATTCCTGCAGAAGTTTTGGTTTTCGTTCATTCCAGGCCTTATTCTTGTTATATATAATATCTGTAGTATTAGATAGACAGACATCATGGTCATTTTTTAAACTCTCCTTCTTCTAAGGGTGCTAAGTTATTTAGAATAGTTAAGAATATTGTATTGAAAATGTGGCCTGCTTCATCTGGGTGGGTGGGGGGGGGTTATATTAGATCAGTTGATGGATTCTAGTGCTGATGTGAAGGTGTCTGAGCTGAAATGTGTGAGATTGTAGATTATGGGAATACTATTGTTGGAAAGATTTAGTTCATATAAGTAGAAGCATAGGATAGCTATACTCCTAGGTTTTTTTAGGGATCAGTGTCTTCATTTAATGTTATACCCACTGGGGAAGTAGTTCAATGTCTTTTATGATGGACTTTAGCCAGGTTTCAGTAATCTGGAGTATACCGGGCTATTCATACATGAAGCTCTGTGATCTTGTTACATATATTATTGATGTTTAATCAGACTATGTTTAGTTTTTTTTTTTTTTTTTGGGTAGGTGAGGAAAGGGTGTGCTATAGTACTGGACTGGGAGGTGATTTCCTAGTTGAGTTGTGGCTGTTGATAGGACCTGTATTTGGGTGGATATCTGCCCACTGAGATATGTTACAAGAGTGCGGGCAAGACAGGGGTGTTCTTTTTGAGGCAATTTTTATATTTGCTTTTAGGTTTGTATGGGTCTGATGGTATACATTGTCAGAGTCTTTGAAGAGGTATGGTGCATTTAAAGTTTAGAAATGGCAGTCTTGTTTAATGGTATTAGTGTTGGCTGGTGAGCTGACTGTTTGTGGCAGTCTATAAGGTGATATAGGGTAAGAAATATAGTTAAGAGTTATGTTTGCAACACAGACAAATAGGATAGAGTAGGTAAAAACGAGAGAAGATATTTAGAAAAGGGAGAATACCTAGGGGGATTCAAACTAGAGATGAGATGAGTAAATGAGCAGTGGGAGAAACTGTATAGGAGTGCTACTGAGGAACTCTTAAGTGGAATATTTTTCTAATAAGAGTATTTGTAAGTGTGTTTGAATGGAGGCAGAGGTGGTGATAGACAAGAGGAAAGTAAAGAAGGATTTGTTATGTACAGGAGTGTGGAATATTAGTACTGGTATTGGTGGGGCTATGTGTGTCTTTGGTGGGAGGGGAGAATATAGTGTGTATAGGGTGGGATGTGATTGGCAGAGTGGCTAAGGAAGGGAGGGAGGAGAGTTGATTGTTAGAAAATGTAGGGGAAGGAAAGGATGAATGGTTGTGATTTAATTGAAGCAATAGAAGCAATTGGTTGGATGAGTTGGTGGGGGTGGAGATGTGGTTAAAATAAAAGAAGAAAAGGGGTGGGTGAGAATTAGGGGTAAGGTAGGATAGGGCAGGTGTGAAAAAAGCCCAAATGGAGTGAGGGTGAAAAGAGTAGGTTCAAACCCCAAGAAATAGAATGCTTGCCAGAAACAATCAGTTTAGAGGCATTCTCTATGAGCTGCTGGTTAGTTTGTTCCACTATGAGAGAGACGGGTGATGTTGTACACAAAAGGGCCAAAGAAAGATAAGCACCAGATTATAAGGGCCATGTCCAGAATTTATACAGAGACACTCAGTGTCAAAGATAGGACAAAACTTAGAAGCAATAAAGTGAAGTATAAAGACAATCACAAAAAAAGAAAACAAGAAAGGAAATTAAAAGAGATAATGACAGAACTGACCAACAATAATCAAGCTAGAGAAGAGAAAAGGTACAAGGAGTTTAGACAAAAGAACTACTGTACCTCCAGTGAAAATAGTAAGTAGAAAACAAAGTCCAGGAGTTAAAAGCCAGGCAAACAGGGAGTGAGAAAGACGCCATTCTGATATATGGCAATAGAATAGAACACAAAAAACAAATAGGTGATACTATTACTGTGTAAAATTGTAAGAGACAAGAAAGTAAGGTGTGCAGAGAGTTGATAAGATAGAAGAGAGAGAGAGAGAGAGGTACAGAAGTTACACAGATAAAGAGCAAAGAAAATTCCTTTCTACTTGGTAGGAATTTCACAATAGTAAAACTAAAGAGTAGGCTTGATCATTACATAGGCAAAAAGATGGACAATTCTTATCCCTGAGTTCTTAGAGTCAGTGAGCATGCAAATGTTTGCTGAGCGAAAAGGTTCACAAGTACGTTGTGCTGATCAATGCTACAGCAGTAGGATGCCAAAGCTTGGGGGACTTCCACAGTGTTTAAATCATACACACCTACATGGATATTTCCTGTCCCCGAATAGGCAGAGTCTATGAGCATGTAGATATTTACTAAGGGAAACTGTTAACAAGTATTGTGTTGATGATCAACATTGCAGCAATAGGATGCCAAAGCTTGAGAGGGCTTCAAGGATGATTAAAATCTTTACTGCCCAGGTTTAAAACAAAAAAAGGAGAATGAAGAGAGAGAGAGAGAGAGACAGAGATGGGTGAAAAGCTTAATGAAAGTCTATTAAAACCACACATGCTAACTTCACTGATCTTTGAACCCATGTTTGTATGTTCAGCCATAACTTGACCAGTACTGGACTACCTTCTCTGCCTTTAATAAAACCATGGTGATTACAAGGTATACGTCTGTAATGGGAAATACTGGACTAAGTGTAACTCATGTCTATGAATATGAACACGAGTTAACTTCAGTCCCGTGTTCTCCATTATCGCCAGTGCTATATCCCTTCATTAGTTATTTTAAGTTCATTTTTACATACTGGGATCCTAGTTATTATATGTGTTTTCTATAGCCAAGCTCTTTGTAACCAACTCTCCCACAGCAATACTCATGTAAAGTTTCTTTAAACATCTATTTTTCAAGGTTTAATACTCCACAGCCATACAGTAAAATCTGATTTGTCAATAAATGGTTCTAAAATTATTTGGAATTCCATACACTTGTTAGTTTTTCAGCCTTATATTTTATTTAATGACAGTAATTTTGACAACAATGACATCAGACTGGCTACAGAGTCTGCCAAATTTACATAAGCAGGGCTAGATCCTTGAAGCTGAGAGTGCCTCAGGGCCCTCACCGTGCAGGAATTATTTTCACATTGAGGAAAAATTTGTAAATTGCATTTGGTTGTTATTATCCCAGTGGCAGTACTGCGTGCTTAAGCAGTTGAAATTTTAGTTTACCATGGTGGCAAGACTTGTTTACACTCTATGCCAAAGAACCAGTCGTAAGAAAGTTCAGGGTCAGTGATGCCTACTGTACAAATAAAGGTGGTAGGGCTTGTTGGAGAGCCAGCATTTCACTGTGCTAAGAGTGCTGTGGAGGTAAATGTGAAAGTATATCCAATATCCTTCTTTATAAACGACAATCTAACCCTTATTTTATGTGAACACTGCTTAACTGAGTCTTGCAGTCAATTTGATGCCAGTTACTTTATCCATCTTTCAACAAAGATAAATTAAAGGAATACAAGTCACTTTACGTATAGGGCATAGGGCATCTCCAAGACGCAGTTGATCCGTTACTTAAGTTGTGCAAGCTGTTAAGTACTTTATCACTATTGTAATTTGTTTATTTTTGTCTTTGAAGAACAGGAATAAAACAATACTATACAAACAATAGCAGTGTTAGAGAGATTTTTTTACTCGCATGTTCTTACTGCTAAAATGGACACATCTCTCAAAATGCTGCCCCTCAGCACTTAGTTATAGTGCAGCAACATTATATTTTAAAGAATAGGTATTTTAGATGTTTGCACGGCATTAACGCAGTACCAGAGATCATGATTTAAAAATGTTAGGACAGTAGCATGCATGTGCAAAACTATGCCCCTGCCATATCATTTCAAATGTCACACAAAACACTGTCTCAGACCAGTGTTCTCCATTATCACCTAAACTCCTTCATTAACCTTTCATATCAATTAACTAAAATGTTTGCATAAATTCTTGTGTCTGTATTCAGCAATAATATAGGTCTATAGTTCACTGTCAGTAATGTGTCCTGCAAAGGTATGGGTAATAGGATAACTCTGGCCTCTAAACGTTTGCTGTTGAATCTCTGCAATATCTCAGCCTTAATAAATAAATTAAGGAGTGGGTCAATCAGCTCTTCTTGATATAACTTGTAAAACTCAACATTTAGCCCATCCAGTCCCATTGCTTTGCCTATTGCTAGAGATTAAATGGATCTTCTAACTACATCCATATCACTGGTTTTGGATAGCAGATTTTTAACTGCTGCTGAAATGTTCAAGTTTATTGACCTAATGAAATGAGATCTGTGCTGCAAATTCTGTTTTTGCTTTGATGTAAAGGGGGATATAACTCAACAACAAATATTTATTTTATTTAACATTTGTTAACCGGGAAAGTCCAACTTGGACTGAAGCCAGTATTCAGCGGAGGCCTGGGGAGAAATGTTCCAGATGTCTTTGTAACATGGGAGGAAACTGGACTACCCAGAGGAAACCCACATGAACACAGGGAGGACATGCAGACACCGCACAGAAGGCACCCCACCCAAGAATCAAACCGGATAACCTCTTGCTGTGAGGCGACAACGCTACTGGAACCAGTTGTGATATTCCCTCTGGTGTGTGCACATACTGAATACCCAGTCCCCCCCCCCCCAACGTGTCCTGACAACAATTTTGATTGATTTAATATCTTTAATATCTTTAGTCTAATACATAATCTATATCATTCCCATTTGTCATGAAAATGGCTTACCTGTATAGTTTATACTCCTTTTCCAATTATGTTAATGTCTGAAGTGTTACGTTATCCTGATATCTATTAAGTTTCAATTTTTGTTCAATTAAATTCTGTCTTCTGTACTATTTAGACTCAATTCTTTAGCTAATTTATCAGCTCCAGTAAGTTATTGGCACCAGTGTTTAAATGCTCTCCATCTTTTACCTGTGAGGTATCTGCCTTTGGATGTTTATCCCAAAAGGAACTAACCTAATTTCTAATACTTCTGAGATGCTGTTTATCCTGGAACCATAGGAGATTCATTCTGTACTGAAATGTGGATGTTTTGTTTGATCTTAATGTTAGCAGTAACAATATCATACTATGATCTAAGAGAGTAGTGGGCACAATATCCGCTAACTCAAACAGTGTGAAATCTAAAACATGTCTTCCACTGGCTATACTCCTGAATAATTAAAATATGTAAATTCTGAACACACTTGATTTCTCACGTCTATTCATTTCCATTCCAAAGTGATTATATTTAACATCATCGCAGTCAAAGGTGTTCTGACCATTCCTGCTGACATTCTATGCAATGTGGGGTCAATGACAGTGTTAAAATTTTCTCAGCACAGTATTAGCATTCTAATTAATACATGGCTGCAACTTTAATTTTAACTCCCTCATGTCTGTGTGCCATCATTATTTAGGACATAAAATTTTATTAGCCATACAATATCATTATCTTACTACTGAAATGTCAGTATCAGCCAATATTCTGTGGTGTCCTTATGCCATTCCTCCACTATTCGTTTCACAGAGTTAGACATTAAAATTACCACATTTGGCAGATTTCACATTATTCAAGAAAGTTTTCCCTTTTCGTATCATGGTTAGCAAGCTCTCAGTTGTTTGGTTCAGTGTGATTTCTTGCAAGTAAATAATACGAGGGTCATTCCTCCTCAGCCATTCAAGTACAGTTGTAGTTTTTTAATACAGTAGACTCCCTCTTATCCGGTCTTGCTGGGACCAGACCTTAGGCTGGATAAATGAATGGGTGGTTAATCAGAAAAAGCATACAAAATAGCATTTATATGTTATAAATCAGCTTGAATAACAGGATTTGTGTGAGCATGCATGTTTCCAATGAAAATGACGTCTAAAACTCAAATGTTTGTCATTATTTAGCCCAGAGGAGGCAAAAGTGTTGTTCTTCTCTGTTGTCATTTGCTAGGTCTATGGCAGAAATTTGATGGTTGGCTAAACAGGAGGCCATTTAAATAGAGGCTGGATAAGAGGGAGTCTACTGTATGTAGGGAGGTCTGTGACATTCCAAGACACCATAGGAAAGGGTGTGTGAGTTAGTTGCCCATTCAAACCATTCTACATTCAGTTAATTGTGTAAGCATCAGACCTGTATCCCGCACAGTAGACATACCAATCGATACTAAACAGTACCTTAAATAAACATGCTGTGTGCAGTATTTTAATCACTATTACGCTGCTGTTTACAGTGGGCCAGACAGCCCAATTATGCTTTGTCTCACTCTTAAATTGCTTATAAGCTGCTAACATTTAAACCAAAGAAGAGTATACACAATACTAGATCTTAGCTATCTAGCACGCATGCTGCAAAAGGTGTGGCACTGGCAGTATGCATATAAGTCCCCATTCTAGTCATCTCACTGAAGAGATAAAATAATATTCCAAGGGCCAGCAACATTAAATTAACGCTCTTCTTATTCTTATCACAGACAACGTTGTATACAGTTAATTGTGTATTTAGAATGTAATGTGCACACTTATACTTCACTGTTTATTGACTGCATTCCTCTATGGCACATCTCCTATAACGTGGGCTGAGCTGTGCTGCAGTGGTTGGTACTGCCCTGTAAAGACGCATTTTCTGTATAAAACTTCCTCTGCTGTTTCCTCAAGTAACTAGCTGACTGTACAGCAGCTAGTTTTAGATCTATCCTACACCTCTCCACCCAGCCTATCAACTACAAATGTAGTTAGTTACAAAGCCCTATGGTAAAAAGGAACATCTGAGGCCATGGATGTGCACTTTCCTGCTGTCTCTGTAGCAAGCCTGGTAGAAATGGGCATCCTACGACAATTTAGCAACTGTCTCATGTTTACTGACAACCACTTTATTCTTAAACAGACTGACACAGTATGCAATAGATGTAATTACAATTTGTCTTTGGAGACAAAGCTCATATACAGACACTGATATCTCCAAAGAGGTTGCCAATAACACACACACTACACTTATGATGGATCAGACACATAAATTCACATATGTTGGGGCTTTTAAATCCAATCTGCCCAAACCTCAAGGGCCTCCTATCTTTGTCCTTAACAGCCTCCCAAACACTCTATATCACAAAGTCACAAGAAATAACAGTCAGGTTATCAGTGACACACGATCCAGCACTAAACAAACCACACACAGCTCAGACCAAACTCAACTGAAGCTCTTAAACGTACCCTACCTAAACCACAAAGGCCTCCTAAATGAAACCTAAGAAACAAGTACCCTGAACAACCTCAAAAACACCCAACACAGGCAGCACCCTCCATGAAACAAACATCTAAGAGTCACACTGACTCATTTCTAAAGCCTATAAGGCAAACCTCTATACAATCCAATGTCTTAGTCATAGGTGACTCTATATTGAAATACATCAATGCAGCACTCATCAGGCTGTCAAAAGAGAGGGTCACAGTAGATTACCTGTCAGGTGCCAGGACTTGCCACATCATTTGAGCACTCACGTCCTTGCACCACAAGTATATATGGAACAGTCATAGTACATGTTGGTGTAAATGACTTAAGGTGTACTTCCCAGGACTGTATAAAAACAGACACAATGGAGCTCTCAGAATATTGCAAAAACTATGCAGACTGTCTCAAACCTCGCCCCTCTTCTCAGTACCACATAAGCTACTGAAAAGTGACCTCTGACTCATGCATACAGCTAAAATACACCCTGTTCTTTGAGGCCTATTAACATTTGCAAGTCCACTATCATTGTAAACACCTTCTCAAGGGATCTGGATCTCAATCTCTTTGCAAAATAAATAAAATATGATGGAGGCATAAGTGTGCATCACAGAGAATATCGCTTATATGAAACTATCTTCCACTATACATAAAGTACTTTCCTTAATAGATTCAAATGCATTTTGGGTGAATGGATAGGTAAGCAGAGATTCACCCCCTGGTTAAGCACCGTTGTCTGTCATTTATAGGGGAAGCATGTAAATGCCCCAATATGTCTTTGTTCCACCCACCTCTGGGTTATTTTTACGCAAAATATAAGGGTTAAAATCTACCATGGGAATATAAGACTAGGCTTCCTAAGATCCTCACAGATCAGTATCCTATTAAATACCTATGAACCTAGGAACCTTGTGGCTGTCGTTTAAATTAATAACTACCTTAAGGTCATAGTCAGTCTTACATTTCCTAATATTTTTTTGAGGGACTTACCAGATTTAGGTCTTTTTTTTATATTGGTAGATATGAAATCTATTGTAAATGACCATGGTATTCTTCAATTTACTATAGACTTTGTTGATATGAGTGTCCCATCATATAGGCTTATGTTTAAATTTGCCATTATGTTTACATCGGATTGATATAGATAAATCAATACATCTGTGTAACAGGAAGTAAAGTTCAGGAGAGAAAGCAGCAGAACCAGGTATCGGGGAATATGACAGCTGTAGCACAATTCTTTCAGTGAGTGTTAATACAACAAAGTAGTTTCACTGAAAACCAGTTTCTGTGCAGTAACGATTAGGCAATATTATCAGCTGCAATAGAAAGCTGCCTTCAAGAAAAAGCAGTTCAGTCCTATATTTTGAACATAAATTATGTTTTCAGCAAAGGTATCACATAAGCTGAATGTTCATCCAGGATTTTCCTACCAAGAACCAGAAATAGCCTGATGAAATGATACTGCAGCACAGTTTTACAAAGTTAGCCAACAGAGCTTGGCCATACTCTTGTCAAGTAATGATCTTCTGAAGGTGTCATAGTACTGCACTCTGTTATTTCACTCCAGAGTAGCAAGCTATCATTACTGTACCGTGAAATATTATTTGCGTCAGATTGATCTTAGCCTACTTGGTTCTCTGTGGCTCAGAGAACCAACACAAACAAATCAATGAAAATTGGATACATCCAGGGAGCAGATTAAATAAAGGATGAATCAACTTAGCCAATAAAACTACTTCAGCAAAAATATTCCACTGTAATGTAGGGGCCAGTAAACAACCAAAACAATGTTATAACAAATGTAGGTTGGTGGTGATATTTCCAGATCTAAAAAAAACTGAGAATTTTACACTTTGGTGTGCCTTTCCAGATGCCTTTACTGCCAGATAATGAAACATTGAACAGGAAGAAAAAAATGTTCCACTCTTGTTGCATAACATAAATTCCTTCAGAAAGCCTTTTGCTTAAGCAAATGTCCATAGTGAATCATTGCTCTATTGAAATAGTAGTTTAATTGCCAGACATGTTCAGCCATTGTGAATGCTTAGGGCTGGTAAAGAAGGAACTCTTTTTTTGTTGCACGTTCACTATCAAAAGGCTTTTTCAGATCCAGCCATCAAGCAAGCATTGGTTTATTTTAGCTTCAGCCTAGATAAGCTACATAACTGGCAACATTACAGTATCACCGAAATATTGTTAGTAATCAACAACAAAAATAAAACAGCAGCTAGGAAAAGCACCACAATACTATTTAAACTATAAAACACCACAGCCAGCAGAACATTGTTAATTTCAGCAAGCTGTCCAGAAGCAGGGCAGTAAAAAAAGAAAAAAAATGATTTCACTGAATGCAATTAGGTAGCAGTAATATCAATCATGGCAGTGTAACTAACAGTAGAGCAGGATTACATTTTGCAAATTAGGCTCTTCAGCTGGTACTTTAATAGGATAAAAACAGATAACATCAGCATGCAAATTGAGCAAGCCTCTTGATATTTAAAATCTGTAAGGATTTGTCTCCCCCCAACACAGAAGTCACATAATCATAGAGCAGCCAACACCCCTGCAGAAGCTGGCCAATCAAAAACAGTGTAATGCTATCATCAGCATGTACACACATAAAAACATGTGTGTGCCTTTGTAATGTGTGTATGTGTGTGTGTGTGTGTGTGTGTGTGTGTGTGTGTGTGTGTGTGTGTGTGTGTGTGTGTGTGTGTGTTTATATCTATCTATATGTATATAAATATATATATATATATATATATATATATATAGAGAGAGAGAGAGATCATTGTAAGAGTGTGTGTGTGTGTGTGTGTGTGTGTGTTTATATCTACCTATATGTATATATATATATATATATATATATATATATATAAAGAGAGAGAGAGACATACAGATCATTGTAAGTGTGTGTGTGTGTGTGTGTGTGTGTGTGTGTGTGTGTGTGTGTGTGTGTGTGTGTGTGTGTGTGTGTGTGTGTGTGTGTGTGTGTGTGTGTGTGTGAAGCTAGAGATGAAGGAAGAGTCCACATTGGCATAGCTAGACTTGCAGAAATCATATGACATGGTCCCAAGAAAGCTGATTTGAGCAGTTATATGATTGTTCAAAGTACTGGAAAATTGACAGAATTAGTGCAGGCCTATGTGCAAGTACAAACAGTGTTCTGACTCACAGTTGGGTTCAGCTTTGTGCACACTGCTGTTCATACTGGTGATGGACTATATTAGCAAACAAGTCAAAGGGGAGAGATCAATAAAGCTGTCATATGAAAACAATGTGGCATTACAGGCAAACTCTGATCAAGAACTTCAGCGAATGATTGGGTAATGGAATGCGAAACTGAAGGCTCATGGGATTAAACTGAGTACAGACAACATGGTTGCCATTGCACAAATGAAAGAAATCAGAAAAATGTGAAAATTGAAATAGAAAAGAAAATAGCAGAACAGGTTAAACGCTTGAAGTATCTTTGAGTATTGGCTAAGGAGAAGGAAAGTCTGAATGAGAAGGTAAAAGCTAAAATCAAAGTTGCTGCAGCCAAGTGGCCCAGATTGTCAGGTGTAGTATATGACAGAAGAATGGAAAAAAAGCTGAAAAGTAAGGTGTACAAAACAGAGGCATGCAACCAGTGCTTCTATACAGTACAGAAACCTGGGCAGCAAAGACAGAGCAGTTGAGGAAGCTAGAGATGCTGAATTTGAAATGCCTGAGATGGGTGGTAGGATGCAGACTGTGGGGAAGATGAAGAAATGAGGACATCAGAACAGAAGCTAAAGTAGCTCCATTTGCACAGGTGGTCAAAGTGAACAGATTACAGTGGTCTGCACACATGTGCAGGAAAGCAGAAGACCATCTGGTACACAAGATTTGGGCGAGAAAAGGAGAAAGCAAGAAGAAATGAGGGCATCTGACAAAGAGATGGATGGATTGCATGAGAGAAGACATGTGACAGGCATGACCATCAAAAAATGTAGGAGACTGGCACTGAATTTTGAAACATACCAAGAGTTGATGCAACACCTCAACCCATGTAGAAAATCTGAAAAGGAGTCAGGTGATGATGATATATACACACACATTTGCTATGCAGGATACTTCTGATAAACAAAGAAGTACCTATTACAGTAATGGGATTTCCTCTACAGTTTCTCTGGCTCTGTAACATGCTATATGTTACATTGTACACACAAATACTGACACACTGTCAGACTGGAGTTTTGATTATTCAGTCTAAACATTCCAGGACTTGGCATTGTGAGTCCTAATATTTTAAGAAGTTACTTTCCCTAACTGATCCATTATTGTCACTGACCTAATATATTGTTTCATATCCACATTTCATTCATGCAAGTACAAACCATTAACTTCTTTGCTAGCTATGTCTTATAGCATTGTTCAAGGGCTATCTGGTATTTTCCACCTGGGCTCTGTCGGAATACAGATTATTCATAAGAATAGATACTTTCATTAAATAAGATCTACTAAGTAAAATATCTGTTCTGCTTCTTGCAATAGACAGTGGCACACCTAAAGGTTTAATTTCATAAACAAATATAACAAACATATAGACCATGGGTGATCCACAGATAAGGGAACACCTGAGATGTAATACAAAGAGGTAGTTAAGCATCAAGACTGTTGGTGGAATACAGAATACTTACAACTGCACAGCTTGAAAGAAGCTGATAGCAAAATAAAACGAGAATGACGTGTGATACATAACATCTGGCAGTTTATTAAAATATTGTTATAAAGAGCTATTAATCATTTGAAAGTTGGTAATATGCAGATTAAACATCTGTACTTAAGTAAATTATGCTACATTTCAATTCTATATACATAAGAATATCCACATGAAAAAACACACTCAAATTGAAATTCATATTTACACAGACCACACTTGTCTATCCATAAGTAAGGGGTCTACAGATGTATTTATACAAGGTGTGACCAACTGCCTACAGAAACTAAATACCCCCATAACCTTTTGGTATTACCTCAGTATACAGTTGTCCAAATGCTTTCCTTGAAATGCAATTGTGAAATATAACAACTGATGTGATGCCCAAAAGAGCTGTGCAGTGCAACAAAACTGTAAGGTTAAACACAGGGAACATTTCATTACTAAAATGCAAATGAAAACAAGCATGCAGGAAGCTAACATATCTTACATGGGATAACATATGATTCATACCTCTGCATACTGGTTGCTATAAAATTGTTTTATACAAAATGATTTTTACAGACATTTGACTGGAAAATATTAACAGTGATTATAAATGTGTTCTGACAGAAATATATTTACTTGAGTTCTATATAGATATTAAACTGCATATAACAGCATTTATTTACATTACTGTACTTATACTTTAATGTAAGCTGTTGTCTTCTGTGCTATATGAAACAATTTAGAGGAGAAGATGCTTAAAACACCTCAATCTGTGTAACATCTGCTGCCTTAATTACTCAGAGATACTTCACTAATTATTTGAAAATAATATTAATGGGCAGATTTAACTCTTTGAAATGTTCTGCATTAGTTAATGGAATATGTAATTTTATTTTATACTAAACTGACTTTTAAATAATTTCAAGCATTTTTCATCTCCCATTGATATGATGAATACAAAAACGGGATCCGCACATTTCAGAATATGGCAATGAAAAGTATTATAAGCAAGTTTGTAAGTACATGATACTTAAAATATAATTATAAAAGAATGTTTCCTGTAGATGTTAGATGTTATATGTATATTCCAAGTACTAGAGGTGTTTATAGTAACATACATAAATTCATAATATAAACATTTACTTAAAAACACTCATTCGTTTGTATATTTACTCTCATGCACAGATACATAGAGCATATTCAGTCTGTTAATATACATATCAAGCTACTCATAATTTATAAATGAATACATACAAAATGTATGCACATCCATGTAAATATATTATGTATATATAAGCACATACAATATACACAAATATGTAATTTAAATTATAGCACCTTTTAATTATGCTTCCATATTCTGACTATTACTTTCACCTTTTCACCCATATTATTAAATTAATTTTAAAGTTTTATCATAAGTGATCTTGATATGTATTGGTGTTATGATGTCTATATGTTAATGAGTTATAGGTGCTGTCAGTTTTATTTCCTCTATATAAATGCTTAAACACTAGGCTATTCATAGTATTTTCTACAGTGGGATGAATTAGAAGAAATGACTATAGAAAATGTCTTTATCAAATAGAGAAAATTGAAATCTATTATTTCTAGGATATTTTTGATATATTCAGAAATACATAATATAATTCTTTATTATTAAGATTTCCAACTTTGTATTTCTATGATCTTAAGTATTAATATTTCTCAAATTAATACTTCATATGGTTTTACCTTTTAGCATGACTTGAGTGTGCTCTAAATAGTTCTAATTAATAATACTGTTTTAAATTAAAAAAACAGTAGCAACTGTTTAGCTTGGTGGCATTGGCATGGGTCGGTTCCTGTGTGATTTGTATGATTATATAATCAACCCGGGTCTATATTATAAGACTGAAAGTTGAAAATCGTGAATGCTGTAAATGCCAAAAATGCCGGACCTTGAAATTGCTATTATGGGGGGGCTGCACCCCCACACCCCCTGCAAAATATATATACCAACTCCAAGATCGTACTACAGTGAGGAAAGTGCAAATATTTCAATCTTCACTGTACTACGATCTCACAAAAAGCACTTCAAGGACCTGCATTTTCAACATTTACAGCATTTGTGATTTTCAACTTTTGGTCTTATAATATAGACCCAGTGAAACCAGGGAATTTTCATTCCATGATGGGAGGTTTGAATGTATATAAGTTTGAAATTTTGCTTTTTTTGTATCTGTCCATAACAATTATTAGTACTTGGTTATTATATTTTAAGCTAAATCATCTTAAATCAGTACATTTATATGCTCTTATGAATGTTGACATATAATTGGCTCTCAGTAAACATCAATGGACTTAATAATCCATTAAAGAGGAGTAGATTAAACAAATATTTAAAACTGCATAAAGCTCAAATTATTTTCTTACAAGAAATGCATTTGTTATCTGAAGATGTAGATAGATTGATGTTAAAAGATTATTAACTCTTGTGAGCTCTCATTTTAAATCAAAATGGAGAGGCATTCTTATTCTTTGGATAAATTTATTATCTATGTCTAAAATATTAAATATCTATTCAGATAAAAATGGCATGTTGGGTTTAGCAGAAGTAGAAATTGACAAAAAAATTATACTGTTGTGAATTCTTACTGGATACCTGGAACTGGAGTCAAAGTTGTTAAAATATATTTGGATATTATAACCATATATACAAAATGAGAATTGATTGTTGCAGGAGATTTTAACTGTCTTCTTTCTAATAAAGACATACCTACTGATAAGGTTCCTAAGCTATTCCCAGTAACTAAACACTTAGATAATTTTATTATTTCTCAACATTTGAGAAATACCTATGATATTAAATAAACTAATTCTCTTAACTTACATATTATTCTTATAGATTTGGCACCCAGACAAAAAATGATAACATTTTTTATTTCTAGGAGTTTATTTACTAAAATTGAAGATGTATTGATAACTTTATGTCCTTTATCTGACCACAATGGTATTGCAATTATGTTAACATTAAAGCCAAGTAATTTGATTTACTATCAGAGATTATCTACTTATATAGTAATATTAAACTATTTTAAGGAATGGTGTCTAAAAGAAATAGATTAATTATAAGACCAATTATATAGATAGATTAATACATTAAAATTAACAATAATGGAGAAGTTTCAGAAATAATTCTCTAGGATTCTTTAAAAGCTTATCTGTATGGAAGAATTAACAATTGGTGCATGTGTTAAAAAAGAGTGGGATAAGATGTAGATGTCTTTGCAGTCTAGTACACAAAAATTGAAATCCAATTTAAAAGCTTATGACAAATCGGCAAACACTGAGTTGAGAATATTAAATCAGAAATATATTGATGTACTTCATCATACAATATCTATAAATCTGGAAAAAGTAAAATTACAAACTTAAGCCAGGTAGAAAATATTTACACGGTACCACTTAAAATGACTAAAAAAAAATCAAAAAGGTACCCTGGGTCTATAAAACACAATAAGCTCCAAAGCAAGTAGAATTGGTATATAACAAATATTTATTCAACACATTAAGCATTTTCATCTCTTAAACATCAGTGGGACTTCTTCAGAACAAAAAAATACAACAATGAATACAATTTATATAGGAAATGGACCATAGACAATTTCCTCTTCTAATTAACTTAATCAATCAAAAAATTAACTTTCATCAATAAAATGAACTGATTACATCATAAAAAGCTCCACAATAAAAACATCATAACAATATTTAAAAATGTTACACTTGTAAATCTAATACCCTTTTCTTTAAAATAGGCAAGATCGATAAGTTTTAAGACCTGGAGGAAAATTTGAATTTAACTTAATAATTCAATAAAACTCCTTCATTTCTATTTCTGATTCCCACCACCCACCCCTTATGCTATGTGGCATGACTTCTAAGATTCCAAACTTAAATTTAGTGAACTCCTGGCATAATAAAGAATACTTATATAGTGAATTATTAGTATTTGCTCTAGAAATTGAATATAAATGTTTGTACTTTATTTTACTAAACATTCTGTCAATCTTCCCCACATAATAACTTTGTTTTTCACATATTGTAATTTAGATCAAGCCTTGAGTATTACAGTTACCTTTGCTTAATCTAATCAATCCAGTGGTTTCCTTAATTTCAACTGAATCTGCTTCCAAAACAAAGGGACATTGTTTATGTGAGCCACACCTAGTGGCACCTTTCCAGGCTAAGGATAGTTCAATATAGTTTTGTTCAAATAAAAACTTAAAATTCTTTCCAGTTTTGTACATAAAAAGAGTTTCTTGACCTAAGACTTCCAAAATATCTGGATTATCCTTAAAAATTACAAACTTACTCAATAAATCCAAAAAGCGTACACAGGTTGACTGTTAGATGTTTGAAAAAAATAAATGCTAATCATATTAAAGAAATAAATTCCAAACAAGGTGATAAAAATAAAAAGTGACTGGTTTAAAAGACATACTACAATGCTCCAGGAAATATTATGAAGAAATTAATAGAGACAGACTCAGAAATCAACAACATAATTGATGACGTTTTGAAAGACAATATAAGGTTTAAATTAACCAAAGGACAGAGATTCAAAATTGATAAGTCATTCTCATTCAAGGAGTTAAAAGATCAAATTAGTAATGTTAAACCAAATAAAGGCATTGGTCTTGATGGTATAATCCTAGAATCATGCAAATTATTCCCAGAGAATATGTAAATATCCTATTAAAAATATTCTATTAAAAGTTTTTGAACACATTAAACATGTGCCAACCACCCTCCTCCTGGAAATATTCCCTGCTATCTCCTATCTTGAAACAAATAAAGATTTTAATGTATGCCCTTCTTACCATCCTATTTTATTATTAAATGCTGATTATAAAATATTTATGTATATTCTTGCAAAAAGATTGAACATTATTATGCCACAATTAATAAATGATGATCAGACTGGTTTTATACTATATAGAAAGGTTCAGAACAACATAATTAGGCTTAATACTTTAATAGATCTGGCTAATAAAAACAAAAAAAGCTGACTATAATAAGTCTAGATATAAATAAGACTTTTGATTCTATTAGTTGAAATTATTTGTTCGAAGCACTTAAACAATATGAATTTCCCCTAGATTTTATAAATCTTATAACTAATCTATATAGTAACTAAGTCTCTTCTATTAAATTGACTGTTTTCCTTTAGCTCTTTCAAAACATTAAAAGGTACAAAACAGGGTTGTCCCTTGTCACCTCTATTATTTGCTCTAGCAATTAAACCTTTTGCAAACTTTATTAGATCTAATAGCAAAATTCAGGGATTCTCGATAGATGAAAGTCACTATTGTAAAATTCAGTTATTTGCAGATGATATTTTAATAACAAGTGGTGATGTTGAAGCTTCAATAGAAAATTTAACTAAGTCTATTAATTACTTTTAAAAAGCATTAGGTTTAATTATTTAAGAAACTATAAGAATTTTATTGGGATAATTCACAAATTAATTATCTTGGAATTATAACTAAATTTACTGTGAAAGACAATAGCACTAAATTATAGTAATTAAATAGACACTGTTACTAAAATAATTATTAAGTGGAACATTTTTTTTTTAGTGGAAGATAGACTTACTTTAATAAAAATGATAATTCTACCAAAATACTTTCTAGCTACAATTATCAGTTATTCTAACTCCTACAAATCTTTAAGAAATTAAATTCTACTCTTCTTAATATTTGCTGGTTCCTCAATAAATCAGGCATCTTCAAAGTTGGCAAGAAGGGGGATTAAGTTTTCCAAATGTTGAATTATATGCCAAATCCATAATCCTAAATTTAATATTTCTATAGTTAAATTCCTCTTACCAGTCCACTTGGAAATCCATTCATGAAAGATTAAGAAATAATAACAGCTATGTTGTAGAATCTTTCTCTAAATTTGGAATTAATAATTTTTACTGGATTTTGAAATACTTATGTTTAAATGAAAGGAAATAAATACTATTCCTCTCTTTTCACTGATCACATCCTTATAAATTTTAAGCCATTCATAAAATCTAACTATATAGTTAAAAATGTATTGTTTTTATATTTCCCTATATCAAACACTGTGGGTTGTTTAGGAACTTTTAATATAAACAAATCATAGACCTTACAGATGCAAATTTAATCTTTTGGCATCAATTCTTAATCAGAAATAAATCACATAATACAGATTATCTTCTTGCAAGACATTGCTTACAAAATAATAATTGGTTGACATTACAATCTTGTAAACAATATGTTAGTGATAAAATTAAAATCTCTCATAGATTTTCAAACAAAACTATTCCAAAGACACCTGAGATTTTTTTCAGAATCAGTAGTAACTCAAATAAGAATAATTTATATATATATATATATATATATATATATATATATATATATATATATATATATATATAATTTATAAAATAATAAGAGAAGAATTTGGTCCCACAGATTCATTATTTTGGAATTACTCGACTAAGATTAATGAGAAGGCCTTTTCTGATGAAGATAAATGCTTATAGGTTCATAGGTTCATAGGTAGGTACTAGGCTATTGGCCCTAGGGCCTATATAAACCTAGCCAAAGGTACCCTGGCTTTTGCCACCCAAGAAAATTATTTTCCTGTGCCACTGTCGAGTAGAGCCACAGAAGTGATCCCCGGGGTGACTTTCCTATCTCCCATCCAATCATCAAGATTTTTCTTGAACAGTGCTAATGAGGAGCTTTGTTTGATATAGATAGGTAGTTTGTTCCAGAGTTTGAGAAGTCTCTGGGACAGGAATCTATCCCTCCAACATGTTCTGTTTATTGTGGTGATGAGGTTTAGGTCCCTAGAGCATGTAGCTCATAGGGATTGGGATTTCTTTAAGTGGAGCAGGTCTAAAAGCTCTGGGTTTGACATAGCTTTGTGTGTTAGACAGAGATCACCTCTGAGTAGGCGATATGAAATGGAGTAAAGCTGCAGTTTTTTGAGATGGTCTGCATAGGGCATCTCTTTGAGGCCAGTAATCCTCTTTGTGAGGTATTTCTGTGGCCTTTCCAGTTGTTGTAGATGTCTTGTGAGGTACATACCAAAAGGGGCATTGTACTCTATAATGGGTCTAATGAGTGACGAGTAGAGGGGAACAATGACCTCTTTCTTCCTGGATGAGAAACCTTTTGTGATGAGGTGTGCCACATAGAAGGATTTCCTGACTACTGTGGTAATGTGATTATCAAAGGAGAGACTACTGTCCACCTGTGTCCCAAGGTCTCTTATCACACTTTCAGTGTTAAGTAGTTTACCACCTATGTGGTAGTTCATGGGTACTGAGTTTTTACCAAAAGGAATGACAATGCACTTTTTGGCATTGAGCTTGAGGCCATGGCTTTGACACCAGGCATCTGTCTCAGCAAGGCCCTTTTATAGGATGTCCATAACTTTTGGAGTTTTGATTATGGCTTCTAGTTTGCAGTCATCTGTGAACTTCATTAGCCAAAGACCTTCTGTGTTGGCCTGTACTTCAGAGAAGTAGATACCAAACAGGAGAGGACCCAGGACTGAACCCTGTGGTACTCCACTTGTCACTGGTCTGAAGCTGGATTTGGAGTCTGCTACTTTCACAGTGTGGGTTCTGTCAGTGAGCCAGTTGGCAATCCATCTTGTGACATAGGGATTTATACCTAGTTTAGTGAGTTTATCTATAATTCCACAGTGGGGGATGGTGTCAAAAGCCTTGGTGAGATCTAGATAGGCTGTATGAACCACCTTACCCTCATCTACAGCTTTGGTGACTGCTTCAAAGAAGTCTATCAGGTTTAGGAGACATGATCTGCTTTTTACAAACCCAAACTGGGTGAGGTCCTGAGTTTGAAGATTACCAATGTCATTGTTTATAAGTTCCATGATGATACGTTCCATAGCCTTGCAGACCAGGCTCATTAGGCTAATGGGGCGGTAGTTTCCGGGGTCTGTGGTGGCTCCCCCTTTGTGGAGTAGGATGACTGTCACTGTGCGCCATTCAGTGGGCACATAGCCTGAGGTGAGGCTATGATTGAACATGGTTCTTAGGTGTGGTGCCAGTTTGTTCTGCAGTTCATGTAGAACACAGCCTGGGATGTCGTCAGGTCCCATGGATGCTGTGTTCTTGGCTTTGGATAGTGTGTTTTTTACCTGTGCAGCCGTGATTACAGGAACTTTGCATTCTTCTGGTATAGAGATGGGCCCTTTAGGGGTGACAGAGGGGTAAAGTTAGCACTGAACCTATCTGCCAGGATGTTGGCAATATCCGTTGGTTCTGTATATTTAGCGGCATTGTGCTGTAACTCAGAGCAGATCTGAGTGTTGCCATTGAGATTCTTGACATAGCTATAGAATGCTTTGTGTTTGTCTTTAGAGTCAGTGGCGATTTTGTTTTCATAACTAGCTTTGGAGGATTTTATGTGGGATCTCAGCTTCTTACTGAAGCTGACCAGGGAGTTTCTCCAATCATGGGATTTTACTCTTTTTTGCAACAGTTTTTTCTCCTGTTGTAGAGTTTGTTTATGGCAGGGAACCACCAGATTGGCTTCCTTTTTTTGGAGGATAGCATCTTGGTTCTGTTAAGGATTGCACGATCCATGCACTCATGTAAGTGCTTATAAAGTGCATTTGTGTAGGATTCAGCAGTCATACCTCTATTGTCCGTTAGCATGGGTGTCGTGAAGTTTGCCACTTCTGTCTTAAGAAGCGTGAAGTTGGCTTTGGAGACATTTTTTACTGTGGTTTCCCTAATGGGGGGTGGGGGAGGGATGTGGATGTCTAGGGTGATTAGCTTATGGTCGGATCTGACCAACGAGGAATTGACCTCTGGTGTGGAGCACCGGTTGCTCATGTTGGTAATAACCAGGTCTAGGATATTGCTGCCCCTGGTGGGGGTGTGGATAAGTTGATCCATGGCATTGGAATTTATGAATTCCAGAAAATGAGCACAAGAGTTGGTACATGAGTAGCTTTCCCAGTTAATGGTAGGGTAGTTGAAATCGACCATTATTAGGGTGTTAGGTTGTACCCTAATATTTTCCAGTGTATTAAGAAATGAGGATTGGAAATCCTGGGGCATGGCGGGGGATCTGTAGCAAGCTACAATTTGGATTGCGGTCTTGCCCAGAGTTAGTTGCACTTAGATAATCTCGGATGCATTATGCTGAGCAACTAGCCTGGAGGTGTGGATATCCTTAATGAATATGGACACGCCTCCGCCTTTAGTGTTTTGCTCCAGGTTAGGTGGCAGAAAGGTGTGGTATGAATTATAGCCTGGTAATGCAGGGGTACTCTCTGGAGCCTTGAACCAAGTCTCTGTCACTGCACAGATGTCGATGTTCTCCATTTTAAGGAGTGCCTCGAGAGAGTGCATTTTGAGGTTTAGACTTCTAGCATTGAGTAGCAATACCCTCAGATTCTTCTTGTCTGTACCTGTTAGGGTGGTGAATTTGTCATTTGAACCTTGTCTAAAAAAGGCACTATAGGGGTGGCTAGAGCCTTAGCCAGTATCTGGAATCCCAGGGGTGACAGGTGCAGGCCATCTCTGGCAAAGCATCGTGGCTTGTCTATCATGTCATCCCAGGCAGACAGATACTGGATCCCCTTAGAATGACACCAGAAGCTTAGCCAATTGTTGAAGTCAATCATTTTGTCCTTGTACTGTGGTATCATTCTGGGTGATGGCAGGATGCTACTCAGGGCTAGGGCCAAACCTGCCTGGGCTACAAGATCGGACAGCTCCTCCATGTCCCTTTTCATGTAGTCCAAGGAGGTACGTCTCAGGTCATTCACACCAACATGGACAATGACAGAGTCATATTTGTACTTGTTGTGGAGTGACCTGAGTGCATGCGTTATGTGGTGGATCCTGGCACCTGACAGGCAGCTGACAGTAACTTTCTCCTTGTTTAGCCTGTTGAGTGGAACATCAGTGTGCCTGATTATAGAGCCACCTATGACTAGAGTGTTGGGTACGTTGTTATGCCTTATGGGCTGTGGTTGAGTGGCACACTGAGTTTGTGGGCTATCTGTCATTTGGGTTGTGTTGAGGGATGGAGATTGCTTCTGTTTCTGCTTTGGAGGTCCCTGTTGCTTGGGCAGGTTTTTACTGAGAGCCTCCGCGAATGTAGGTGTATGTTTTGTGTTTCTATGTGTGTGTTTTGGTGGTGTAGGTTTTGAGGGACTATGTGCTGAGTGTGGTGCAAGTGTTTACCTTCTCCTCTTGACTGTCTAGTCCAGTCTTGGGTGAAGTGAGCTTTGCTTCCAGTTTGGCTGTATAAGTGCATCTCTCACAGGTTGTAGTGTTGGGTGGTATTCTTAAATCTGTGGGAAAATCTATTTATTCTCTTTATTGGAAAATAAATTCATGGAGATTTCTTCACAGAGCTTTTTTAACTTCACATAAAGCAGCTTTAATATATAATTATGGGAAAATTGATTGTTGAAGGTGTAATGAAGTCTCTTATATAGATTGCTTTCATATGATATTGGACTGTAAAATAGTAACTCCTTTTTAGGTTGAATTTTGAAATTTTGCCCAGGCTTTGTGGACAGATAATTGCATCATTTCTAACTCCTTGATCTTATTTAATGCTCCAGTTCCAGATTCCATTCCTTGGGTGCAGGTGCCTCTCCTTTGGTCTCTTTTAGCTACAGGAAGAAAAATAGTAACTAAGAATCGGAAATAAAACTACTCTTTCTTTCACTGAAATTAATTTAGCAAAATAATTCTGTAAAAAAAATGTCAACTGCTAAAATGAGAACTTTGGATATTACTCACCAGTTTAGATTTTGGTCAAAATTAAGTGATTTACTTGATAAATTTTAATAATTTAGTTTTCTATGTTTGATTTTGTTGTGGACATCTATAAATAGTTATGTTTCTGTTCTAGTTATCTTTAAATAATTTTGTACAATCTTTGTTTTAAAATTAATAAAAAGTTGTTTAAAAACAGAAAGCTTAACTTTGACTGCTCATTCCCCTCCTTGGGATTAGCCAATCAGCAGTCAGTGACTGAGTGGGTGAAGCTAGAGCTTTTTGAAGCTTGATGGCTGTTGTTTTTTTGGGCATGAAA